>NC_080400.1:37393000-37701500 GCF_030265065.1 Corythoichthys intestinalis
AAAATGTGGCTTGGACGACTAAAGCATAACAAGACGAATGTTTTCGTCTGATGAGACGACAGCTAGACGAAAATGTGACAGTGTCTGTCATATGTTCACAATGCGTGACATTTTTATAGTGTTACTCATGTGAGATGTGCTGCGCCTCTCCCTCATTCTCCTCACTGAAATTTAGGATGTGTTTCAAGCTAGGCTGCACTCCATCTTTTTGGTTTCGAAACACATGGTAAGATTGGTTTTCTTATCTTGGCAAGAGAAAATATGCAATGTTGTTTTAGCCTTTAAAAGTCTGTACTCAGTGATCATCACACACTAAATATAACTTGTCGCGTTAGCATCGCATTCGCGTTGGCATGAACATCAACTTTATCGTAGGAGCATTCTCTAAAAAAAAAAAAAAAAAAGAAAACGTATACATACAGTGGTATGAAAAAGTATCTGAACCTTTTTGAATTTCTCAAATTTCTGCAAAAAATCTCCCTCAAATATGATTTGATCTTTGTCAAAATCACACATATGTAAAAACAGTGTCTGCTTTAACTAAAACCACCCAAATATTTATAGGCCTGATGAAACCAAAGTTGAATTGTTTGGGCATAACACAGAATGTCATGTGTGGTGGAAAAATGGAACAGCTCACCAACATCAACACATCATCACCACCGTCAAGCATGGTGGAGGGAGCATCATGATTTGGGGCTGTTTTGCTACCTCAGGGCCCGAACAACTTGCAATGATTAATGGGAGAATTAATTCAAAAGTTTAACAGGATGTTTTTCAGGAAAACCTGAGGCCGTCTGTCAGACAGTTGAAGCTAAAAAAGAGGATGGATGCTGTAACAAGACAATGATGCAAAACACAGAAGTAAATCAACTTCAGAATGGTTTCAGAAGAACAAAATACACGTTCTGTAGTGGCCAAGTCACAGTCCAGACTAGAACCCCATTGAGATGCTGTGGCATGACCTAAAGCCAGCGTTTCATGCCAGACATCACAGAAATCTGACTCAACTACAGCAGTTTTGTAGAGAAGAATGGGCCAAGATTAGTCCTGATCGATGTGCTCGACTGATCTGCAGCTACAGGAAGTGTCTGGTTGAAGTTATTGCTGCCAAAGGGGGGGCCACAAAATATTAAATGTGATGGTTCACTTACTGTCATTGTTTGCATACTATCCTCATTAAAATATGAAAACTTATAGATGTTTGGGTGGTTTTAGTTAAAGCAGACACTCTTTTTCACCTGTGTGATTTTGACCAAGATCAGATCACATTTGATGGGGATTTTATGCAGAAATATGACAACTTCCAAAAGGTTCAGATACTTTTTCATACCACTGTACATACAGGGTCAGGCAAAATGATCAGACACATTTGTAGTTTTAATAAAAGCCAAATAAAATAAAGAAAAAAAAACATGTTTTTATTTTCGAAAAATACATATAATGCCATTCTGTTTTATTGAGTTTTAAAAATTAAATCAGTCAAATGGGCTCGGTTATTATTATGTTATTATTAATTTTCATTAATGTTATTACAGCTGCCACATTTTTTTTTAGTTCTGGCAGTGCGAGGCCGTCCAGTTAATTTTCGTTTCAATGCAGATCCAGTAGCTCTGAAGTCGGTAACCCATAACAAGATTGGGTTTCGAGCTGGTACGAGCTGGTATCATGTCTAGCTTGTCACGTTCTGCTGCTGGTTGGGTTGTGTTTTGTTGCAGAGCTGATTGTGGGGGCGTTCCCGACGTCGCACCTGCAGCCGATGCACGCTCATCAACACTGCATTTAAGCACGGGAGATCTCAAAGACAGCTGCCGAGATATTTGCCTTGCTGGTCGCTATTTGACATCTCGCATTAGTCGCTTGTCTTTATATTACGTATACTATATTACGCTGCCTAGGATTTTTGTTCGGCTGCTGCCTCCTTTTGAATCTCTACCTTGTGCAGGTATTCGAGTATTGTATTTTATTTGCCTTTTTCGGCTCCGTGCCTGTTATCTTAGTTTACCCTCGAGTTTGTATTTGAGCCCCGTCGACCTACGGCCACGGACCCTTTTTGTTTTTTCCACCTTTCCGCGATCGCGTGTTGTTTTTCGTTGTGAGTAATAAACCTTTGTAAGCCATCCCCGCTTGTTGTCTGCTGCATGGTCCAACCTTGCTTCCGCATTTGCGGACCTAACATAGCTAGATTGAACTGCAAAAGGAACGCTCGTTGTGTTGCTGTTAGATGTGTTTGTGTTGATAAAGGTTTCCACAATGAAAGTGCGATGCTCACCAGTCCAATTAGTTGCATCAAATGAAAAAGAATTTAAAAAAACAATGGCTTTGTAAAGAAACAAAAGAAAATGGCATTCGTTGAAAAAAAAATAGCATTATACTGTATGCACTTTTCGAAAATATAAACTCTTTTTTGTTTCTTTACTTTATTTGGCTTTCATTAAACCTACAAATGTGTCAGATCATTTTGCCTGACCCTCTATATCTATACATACGTACATACAGTTTATAACCAATTAAAAACTTTGTAGTTTTTTGACAAAACTAATGTTTCTTCACATCGCTTAAGAAGTAGTTTGGGACAAAGGAGACAAAACGTCCCCACTTTTCCAAAACTGCATCATTTTGACAAAATACCTTTTTAAACATAAACATAACATCTTTGTCCCCAATTTTCTTTATGTATTTCATGAAACTTCCATCTTATGATTACTACAATCTTTCTTTTATACATGTCTGTTTTCGTATATCAGCTCCTGTCAAATAAAGGCCCCCCTCAAATCTTGTGATATACTTTGCTATTTGCAAGATATTAACCCCCTACCCCCGCCTCCTTTGTCCTCATATTAAATTGGATGATATCGCTCGATTTCTCCCTTGGTGTTTTTCTTTTCTCTTTGTCTCTCTTATGATGACTTCACATCTCAAATCTATTCTAATGTGTTTGTGTTTGCAATGTTAATAGCGTGGTTTATGTGCACATTAATCACTATCCAAAACATGAAGACACTAGAGCCATAAAGCTAATGTTTCAAACTGTCACCTCTTAGAACTTTTTTTGTTTTTACTCAGCGTAAACCCACAACGGAATAGATGAAGAGATGGTGACCAGTGTTGTTAATCTTACTGTTACGTCCCACGGACGGCTCGCTAAGGGGCGGAACATAAAACGAGCAACACAAATTAACAAGTGGCACAGTTTATTTATACAAGTCAAATTCGCGAGGAACAGAATTTACAAAATACAGAGAAGTGTGGCTTCAGGGTAAGCCCAGGCCAAAACAACAAACAAAAGGACACTAACCTTAAACCCCACACGCTAACTATACCCTGATCGTAAAAAGGAAATAACAAAAAAAAAACAGCCACTACCCTGACTTCCTACACTATACAAAACAGGAGAAAGTGGTTTGAACAAAAATGGCAGCTTACCCCTACTGCTTCAGTGCTCTTATTTACAGTGGTGAACAAAAACGATCCATTAATGGTAACACAAAAGACCTCACCAAAAAAAGCGGGAGTGTATCAAACTAGCGATCAAATGCACACGAGAGTGAATGGCGAGCAAACAGCTGGCGAGGAGGACAGCGGCAGCGATGACCGCGTCTGACTTTACAAGCTTGGTGCCCTTTCTTTGTGGCCAATCAGCGGCGGCGACGTCATCTGTCCGTCTGGCATCGATCAGCTTACATCACAGTGGGAGGGGTACAAGCCAGCTGGCAGAGGCGAGGATCAGCTGACTGTTGGCTTCTCAAAATAAAACACAGTTAAACGGCCAGGGCCGTCACACCCCCCACCTTAAAAACAGACATATACCCTGCGCAATAGCTGTGCATAAGGGTCCTACGTTACAGGGCCGTGAGCCCGGGAAATTGCATCAGCGATCACATTGTCAGTACCTTTTTTGTGACGAATGTCCAGGTTGAAGTCCTGGACCAACACGACCCACTGCATTAGTCGTTGGTTGTTGTTCCACATTTGTCTGAGGAACATTAATGGGTTATGGTCAGTATAAATTGGTAGCGGGCTTGACCCTAAGTAAACTTCAAAATGTTGAAGTGTCAATAACAATGACAGGGCCTCCTTCTCAATAGTGCTATAACCTGGTAGGCACTGAATTTTTTTGAAAAATAGCAAATGGGATACTCAATACCTTCCGGGTCGTCCTGTGAGCAATACTGCACCAGCTCCACTATCGCTTGCGTCGACTTCAAGCTTAAATGGATAAGAAAAGTTTGTAGTGGCCAATACAGGGGTGCTGCAAAGGAAAGCCTTACAAGAAGAAAATGTATGTTGGCAGCAGGTGACCAAATAAACGGCACTTTTGTGCTTGTCAAACTAGTGAGGAGGGCCACCTAATCAGCAAATTTTCGGCAAAACCCGCGATAATATCCGGCCATCCCCCAAAATTGTCGCAACTCCCGCCTGCTAGTTGGCGCCGGATATTTAAGAATGGCCTGAACCTTTTCCTCAATAGGACGAACCTGGCCCTGCCCCACCTGCTTTCCCAAATAGGTAACTGTGGCCTTCCCGAATTCACACTTAGCAAGATTTAAGGTAAGATTAGCCCCAAAGTCAAAAACTTTTTCGAGCACTTGAAGGTGTGCAGACCAAGTATCGGTGTAGACCACCAGATCATCAAGGTACACCTCGCAGTTATCCACGCCCACCAACACTAGGTGCATTATCCGCTGGAAGGTAGCTGGGGCGTTTCAAAGGCCAAACGGCATGACCGTATATTGTAAAAACGCGTCAGACGTGACAAAAGCAGAAATTTCAGAGGCTCGAGGAGTTAAAGGCACTTGCTGGTAACCTTTTAGCAAGTCTAAATTTGTGACAAATGTTGCTGCACCAACCTTTTCAACACAATCCTCCATACGAGGCAAGGGGTACGAATCTGCTTTTGTAACGCTGTTTACTTTTCTAAAATCTGTGCAAAAACATTAGGTATCATCGGGTTTCTGAACTAAAAGGCATGGGGAGCACCATACACTAGAACTAGGGACAGCTAGTCCATTTCTAAAAGGAATTGTACCTCTGGAAGAGGGCACGTTTTGTGGGGTTCACCCGGTACGCATGCTACTTTATTGGTGCATGGCCATCTACATTGACGTCATGGGCTATCACGGAGGTTTGCGAAGGGGTATCTGAAAACAGACATCGAAAATTATTGATCAAGTGGATAATGTCTTGTTGGGCAGAAGCACTTAAATGTGGAAGTTCTCCCTGCAAGTCGGCACAGAATTGTTCAAACGGGAGCATTGTGGTCCAGTTTCCTGTAGGCCATCATTTTCAAGAGTATAAGGCACAGGAGTTACTGCCTTACTTGAGTTACTCAGCTAAAAGAGATACTTGGCCTTTAAAAATGAATGGCCTATAAGACTCCGCAATACTATCAATTTTAACCCCCTCTGCTGCTAGACTGGACCGTGCAGAAGTTGGTTGGACACAACAGACAGTTTTGGGCGGACTGGGGGTCCGCCGCTGCTCCTTCCTTTGCAGGACAGGGCAGGCAGCAATTCTGTGAGCCCTCAAGTGGTAATAAAAACACTCCCCAATGAAAGGAGAAACCGAACTAGGCCGCGATGAACCACCACTAGGCGGCACTTTTCGACTTTTTGCGGCGGAGGTATTAAATACTCGATTGGGACGAGCAGCACACCAGACGCCCGTATGAGTCAATACAAATTCATCTCCCATAACGGCAGGCTTCAAAACAGATTCCACCTTCTGTTCATTTAAATACATAACTAAATTTTCGGACAGACACGATTTAAATTCTTCAAGTAAGAATAATTCGCGCAGCTGCTCAAATGTGGAAACTTTGCTCGCCACACACCCCAATCTAAAAGTACTGCCTTCTCAAGAGCAAATTCTACAAAAGTTTGAGTAGGCATTTTTTTATACTCCTGGAACTTTTGTCTGTACGCTTTAGGGACAACTTTGTATGCCTTTTATATCGCTTTCACAGTATCATAATCCATGCTTTCGTCCATGGAGAGACACGGACACACCTCCTGCGCCTTCCCTACTAATTTACACTGGAGCAAAATGCTCCACAAGTTCTTCGGCCAAGCGAGAGCTGAGGCGTTGTGCTCAAAGGCGTTAAAATAAGAGTCTACCTCACTCTCGCGGAAGTCGTAACTAATGTAACGTACCTGCATGCATCAAATGGGTTGGGCTGCATTCCGGGTGCCTGCGTGGCTAAGGGGTTGGCTGTGGATGGGGTCCGCTCCAGCTCCAAGGCCTTGATGCGAAAATTCATGAGCTCCACCTCCCTGTTTTTCATTTCGAGCTCCTCCTCATGAAGACGGAGGGCCAGCTGTAAGTCTCCCCCGTCCACACCTGCCTGGAGGAACGCCACCAGATCGGTGGCTAGCGGCCTGGGATCGTGAGACAGCAGCAGCCGCGCTCACGTCCCCCTCAACAGGCGTAGCCTCACCCATCTTCACTGGACGCTCTGACAAACAGGCCTTTTTTTCTATCTTACGCGCGTTTAATGGGACAGGAACGTCAAGTAGATTCGAACGAACAGTAGGTCGGCTTTACTGCAGTGATCCAATTTTTCGATGGATGGAAAACGCGCAGAGTCGTCCATGTCGAATTTGTCGGACATAATACTGTGAAAACTGAAATATGACACAAACAGGACGCGAACAAAAAACACCACGGCCAAAAGAGCACGGGTAACGCACACTGCGAGACGTCAAAAATAACACAAACGAAAAGAGAACAGAAAACACCATGGCAAAAGAGCACGGGTAACGAGCAATGAATAAGGTTTAAAAATGACACATGAAAAAAAAAACACAAAACACCACGGCCAAAAGAGCATGGGTAACGATCAATGCGAGAGGTCCCGGTGTTTTGCCGAAAAATAGCCGCCCTGCGTGAAATGTCCCCCCCTGACGGGAACGCTCATTTATAACGCTTTATTGAGGTGAAAACATCAAATGTTTTCATGGACGCATTACAGCAATGGATTTACGACTGTAAAATTAGTTTTAAATAAATAAATTAGACAAAATACTAGTACTTTATTTTAGTAACAAATCGTGGACTGGGCCACATAACCCATCTTTGAACAGAAATGTATTAGTCTACAGGTTTTCACGACCATATCTCAATGACAATCACACAGGTATGACATTTATTAGTTCAAGCAGAGTAAAATAATACATATATTCACGGTACAAGAAAATCATTTCCATGTCCATCAATTGGTAAGAAAAAGCTGTACGAGTGACGTGTGGGCGCTCAATAATAAAATAAATAAACAAATAAATCAAATAAACGCTCAATAAAGCGTTATAAATTAGCGTTCCCGTCAGGGGGGACATTTCACGCGGGGCGGCTATTTTTCGGCACAACACCGGGTCTGATTACCGGACGAGCCCCCAATTTTATGTTACGTTCCACGGATGGCTCGCTAAGGGAGTAACATAAAACGAGCCACACAAATTAACAAGTGGCTTACATCACAGGGGGAGGGGTAGAAGCCAGCTGGCAGAGGCGAGGATCAGCTGACTGTTGGCTTCTCAAAATAAAACACACTTACTTTAAAAAAAGTAATTAATTACAGTTACAAATTACTTCTTTCAAAAAGTAATTGCGTTAGTAACTCAGTTACCTGAATGTAAGAGTAATTAGTTACTTGATTAAGTGGTGATTAGGTGTTACTTTTCTTTTTTTTTTTTCCATTCCAAAAAAAAAAAAAAAAAACACTATGTGAAGTTCAAAGGGTTTTTGGGACAATTAGCCCTAGCCCAATTCTTTACCTAAACTTAACTAAACACAGGGGTATTGCTGATATTGCGATATCTAGATAGTAACCTTTGCTATGTTTGGAAGTCATTTAATGTTACGAATCAACTGTTAAAGTTGGTAAAATTGCTCCCGTTATTGCATTAGTTCCCTTCTGTCTACTTTTGACATGTGAAAGTTTTCAAACTGTTTCATCATTTCAAGATGGATTCAAGTCAAGATTTTGCCAATTTAGGAGTATTTCAGATAAAATGTTTCTTAAGTTCGCTAGGAAGGTTCCAAACAACAGACCCTTCCTGAAAAGTTTACTGCTTTAAGATGGCGGCTGTTTACGAACGCCGGCGTGTCCATCATTTCACATCTAGTTCCCTATACATGTGCTAACACTGCCGTATCTGTCATTTCGCATCAAGTTCGATATATATGTGTTATCTGCCGTAGCATCATGTGGGCGTAGTTTGTAGGCTATCAGCTACAGTAAGGTATTATTGGAGCCACCTAGCATCGCGTTTGCAAAGGCATCACAACTCCCTTGCTTCCTCCGCAATCCCACTCTGCTCTCGTCTCCGTGAGTCATGTCACTCAGACTTTTCTCTTGTCATTCAACCGGACGGCTTTTTTTTTTCTTATTCTTTTAAAATGTGTTTTCGGTGTTCAAGTACTCGGCCCAGTGAAAAAAGGGCACTTTGGGCATGTAGGAGCGAAGGGCATGGTGCTCAAGCACCCTCTGTTCCCACCCCCGCACGTGCCTACCCTTTGATATACAGTTGTGGTCAAAAGTTTACATACACTTGTGAAGAACATAATGTCATGGCTCTCTTGAGTTTCCAGTTATTTCTACAACTCTGATTTTTCTCTGATAGAGTGATTGGAACAGATACTTCTTTGTCACAAAACCATTCATGAAGTTTGTTTCTTTTATGGCTTTATTATGGGTGAACAGAAAAAAGTGATCAAATCTACTGGGTCAAAAATATACATACAGCAGCGCTAATATTTGGTAACATGTCCCTTGGTCATTTTCACTTCAATTAGGCGCTTTTGGTAGCTATCCACAAGCTTCTGGTTGAATCTTTGACCACTCCTCTTGACAGAATTGGTGCAGTTCAGTTAAATTTGATGGCTTTCTGACATGGACTTGTTTCTTCAGCATTGTCCACAAGTTCTCAATGGGGTTTAAGTCAGGACTTTGGGAAGGCCATTCGAAAACCTTAATTCTAGCCTGATTAAGCCTTTCCATTACCACTTTTGATGTGTGTTTGGGGTCATTGTCCTGTTGGAACACCCAACTGCGCCCAAGACCCAATCTTCGGGCTGATGATGTTAGGTTATCTTGAAGAATTTGAAGGTAATCCTCCTTTTTCATTATCCCATGTACTCTCTGTAAAGCACCAGTTCCATTGGCAGCAAAACAGACCCACAGCATAATACTACCACCACCGTGCTTGATGGTAGGCATGGTGTACTTGGGGTTAAAGGCCTCACCTTTTCTCCTCCAAACATATTGCTGGGCATTGTGGCCAAACAGCTCGATTTTTGTTTCGTCTGACCACAGAACTTTCCTCCAGAAGGCCTTATCTTTGTCCATGTGATCAGCAGCAAACTTCAGTCGAGCCTTAAGGTGCCGCTTTTGGAGCAAGGTTTTCCTTCTTGCACGGCAGCCTCTCAGTCCATGGAGATGCAAAACACACGTGACTGTGGACACTGACACCTGTGTTCCAGCAGCTTCTAATTCTTGGCAGATCTGCTTTTTGGTGATTCTCGGTTGAATCTTCACCCTCCTGACCAATTTTCTCTCAGGAGCAGGTGATAGCTTGCGTTTTCTTCCTGATCGTGGCAGTGACAAAACAGTGCCATGCACTTTATACTTACAAACAATTGTTTGCACTGTTGCTCTTGGGACCTGCAGCTGCTTTGAAATGGCTCCAAGTGACTTTCCTGACTTGTTCAAGTCAATGATTCGCTTTTTCAGATCCATGTATGTATATTTTTGACCCAGCAGATTTGATCACCTTTTCTGTTAACCCATAATAAAGTCATAAAAGAACCAAACTTCATGAATGTTTTTTGTGACAAAGAAGTATCTGTTCCAATCACTCTGTCGGAGAAAAATCACAGTTTGGAAACTCAAGAGAGCCATGACATTATGTTCTTCAAAAGTGTATGTAAACTTTTGACCACAACTGTAGGTAAAATGGAAAACTTGTGTGTCTTCTTGAAGAACATAGTTCAAAAAAACATATTCCATAGATTACACATGTATGAGACTCAAATGTGGTTATATACTAGTACTATAATTATAGTGATTGTGGAATGAATTAATTAAAAAATAAAAATTGAAGTATGGTCAGTTTCACATCAAAAATGGGAGTGTGTAGGGGAAGTCAGGGTTTCCCCTAGGATTTTTTGAAGCTGTGGTGGTGGGCTGCATCAAGGTCAGATAGCCTCACTATGTCGTGCCACGGTGATTCCCCCCCCCCCCCCCCCCCCCATGTTTTTGCCCCCCAAGAAGAACCATAACAAAGATATATTTTAAGTATTTCATTCAAGCTAATGTTGTACCTCTCAGCTACGGTACATGTACGTAAAATGCGTAGCTGATTACAGCTACGTTACCCTATGTAATAATACTTTTTTTTCTCGTAGCAATAGTACGACTTACATCTCGTAGTGACCCAGGGGTCGGCAACCCAAAATGTTGAAAGAGCCGTATTTGACCAAAAAAGACAAACTGATAGAGTATATCTGAAGCCGCAAAAAAAAATTGCCTTGTATAAGCCTTATAATGAAAGCAACACCGGCTGTATGTATAAATACTAGCCTACTATCAAAATGACAAAGTTGGCTTCAAATACATAATTAGCCTTCATGATTAAATGTTTATTTTCCCTGCAGTTGATCCAATAGTGATTGCCACACCATTTGACTACTCTGTTGTACGATGGCACCTGAAGGTTAACTTAATTACGATATTAATGAATTGAAAGAATGTTTGTGTCATGTTTGTCCGCCTACAGAAACCATATTGAAAAAAAAAAAAAATATATATATATATATATATATATATATATATATATATATATATATATATATATATATATATATATATATATATATATATATATATATATTTCCGTCCCCCATCTTTTTCTATTCTCAAAGATCTTTGAAAAAGCTCCAGGGACCCTCTAGGGAAGCGCTAAAAAGCCACACGCGGCTCTAGAGCCGCGAGTTACAGACCCCCGTTGTAGTCCTTTTTTTCCCATATATTTAGCCCTAATACATGCTACATTATCACAACAATAATGGTCCTTTTGTCAACAGACCCATTTCAAGGAGTAGGGCGGAAATTCTAATTGCCGTGTAAAGAGTTTTACAAGTTAAGGTGAGAAGGTGAATAGTTTTGTTGTTCGTGAACTACATTTACACGCAAACGCACATCGAGGTACCATTAACTTAGCAAGGAAAGGCATAACAGTCATTTTTGGAGTGTCCCAGAGCTCGCAAAACTTGAAAAAAGCGCATTTATCACGGTTTCGTCAGCTGTGATTGCGTTGGCCGAAATAGCCAGTGTTGTGCCGAAAAATAGCCGCCTCGCGTGAAATGTCCCCCCTGACGGGAGCGCCCACACATCACTCGTACAGCTTTTTCTTACCAATTGATGGACACGGAAACGACTTTCTTGTACCGTGAATGTGTATTATTTCACTCTGCTTGAACTAATAAATCTTGAATATGTATTATTTTACACAGATTAAGTACGCCTGCCCCTCGTTGTCGAAGTTGTCGCGGCGGCGCTCTGGAAATCGAGCAAGGCTCTCTGCGCAAATTCATTCAAACTTGGCCTTCCGTCCAATACAGCCGTCCAAGGCTCACTTTTGCCGAAATGTCCGATCCGAACTACTATAATGCCCCGGATACGGGGAAGAAGGAGAGAAGTCTGTATTGGCTCACCCACTTTATTGTGGTAACAATAATAAAGAAAAACAATTACAAAATAACAGCGGGGTGCCGCGACGTACGACCGCTATCTCTCGCTAGCTCGCCCATTCTCCTTCTAGATTTCTTCTACATCACAGCTCGTCTTTTAAGTAGGGATGGGCGGATCGATACTAAAATATTGATATTTCGATCCAGCGCGTTGAATTTTAGGTATCGATCCCCAAGCAAAAGTATCGATATTTGGAATTAATATATTATATTTTCTTTGTCTGTTTTTTGGGTATATTTTTGTGCACACTTTTTGTAGTACTTTTCCCTCAGGCTCACACAAATTGGGAATTATTATTTTCCTGTCCAAACTCAAAAATACAAAATACATATTTTACCTTATTCCACAAAAAAAAAAAAAAAAAAAAAAAAAAAAAAAAAAAAAAAATCTGGTATAGGGACTTTAATAAAAGTGTTAAGGGAATGGTTTGTTAAATATTTAGAGATTTAAATTATCCTGCTGCAGACTTCAAGATTCTCAAGGAAACTTACTAACCTAATGCTTTACTTGATCTTATTATTATTTCTTATTCATTTATTATCATTTCTTGTTAATTTATGTTTAGTATTTATTTTGTTTAATATTTTATTTATTTTTCTGTGAAATATATCTTTCCATATTTTGTTTCAAACAATAAAATGCTTGATTTCTTATGTTTTGTTGCTATTTATTTTTATTTTGTTAAAGGTCTGTTTCAAATTATTTGAAATTCTGTTTGAAAATTGTGTTAGTAGAATAAAATTCAAAAACGGCTTCTTTATTGGATTTGTTTTTAATGATCAATCATTAGAGGGCGGCAGGGGCGGACTGGTAATCTGTGGGTTCTGGAGGATCACAGAACGGCCGGTGCCCTGGACGGCCGGCGGCCGCCATTCATTATACATCACTGTTTTTGTCCCCCCTAGCCTCTGATTATCTACAGTTCGCATCCAATCCAACAGGTGGCAGCAATGCGCCTGGCTGTTCATCGCCAGTCTGATAGAAGAACGAAAGAAGCACAAAGTTGCCTTCATTGGTTCCTTGTGGAAGCAAAATGGCGACGAGCGTTAATGCACAATATGGATGGTGGTGGCAAAAAAAGAAAAGAGAAGGGTGGCGCGGAGAAGGTTGGGAAGAAAAAAATTCGAGAAACTGGAGAGCGAAGCATCAAAATGTCATAAATTGACAAATATTTTCGCAAGCAGCAGTCTGGCTGCAACGGCCACGTCGGGTAACAGCTGCCCAGCCCCGGCGTGAGAGGGGGAGCGGCAGCCGCTCTGACGTGCAGCCGGTACAGGGAGAGAGAAAAAAAGAGGGAGGGGGTAATGATAAGCTGGTGGAAGTTCGAGAGGGAAGTTCCCCAGACAAGCGCAGAGCAAGTAAAAATGGATGAAGAGGGTCACTTGCTCGGTATACTGGCAATTATTATCCACCAGGTAGGTACATTTTAAATGAAATAAATGACAATTTAAAGGGTTAGTGCCAGCTAGTCGATGTACCCGTTGGCAATCGTGTCAAGTTACAATATGCTAGTCCTACTATCACTCTCCTAAGAAAAAATATTTTAGCTGTAAAACGTATGCACACGCAGCAGCAATATTAATTCAGAAGAAATATAACAAAATATTAATAAAATGAATGGTTTTACTTTAAAGTTTAGGTAGTTAAATTGATATATATTTTTAATCATTTATATATCGTTTTGTTTTCTGGTTAATACTTTCCAATGAAGGTTATGTATACAGGATTTGTCTTGAAATGTTTATTGTATTTTCATTGAAATTTATTCTTTGTATGGCAAGATTAATTATGGCAGGGGTCTCCAAACCGGTCCTCAAGGGCCACTGTGGGGCCTGGTTTTTCTTTCAACCGATCGAGTACCGACAGTTTAACCAATGAAGTTTCTGCTAAAACAAGCAGCACCTGACTGCAATCAACTGATTACACTTGTAAGACACCAGATTGGTGCATAGGTGTTGTCTTGTTTTGTTGGAATGAATTATGGCTGAATTATGGCATAAACAATGAAATCGTTTTATAGACATAGATATATAGAGATATAACCAATCGGATACATGAATGAATGAATTTATTGTCATTGTCATCATCATCATAATCATTGACAGTTTCAGAATGTGGAATTTGCCCGAAGACTTAAAACTTGCTTTGAAAAATACATTCTTTCCTTTGTTTATTCAGGTCTATCATAGAGCTCGTACAGAAAATGAACCCAACTCCAGTTCAGCCTTGCAGTACTTTGAGCGCCCCAAGTCAGACAGTGACAGTCTAGACATATTTTCTTCATTTTCTCTTAAAGTGCAAGAAATTGATGCATTTTACAATAAAATGTTTAAAAAAAAAAAAAAAAAAATTCTCCCCGGGGTTGGGCGGTATGCCCCCGGACACCCCTAGGGGGTCTGTTTCCCTTCGTAAAGCGATTCTTGTGGGCTGGGCTGAGTCAAAGTCCAGGGCTGCTTTTTAGTCCCAGTCCGCCCCTGGAGGGCGGTAACATGCTACTATTAATTCGTTCTTTAATTAGATCAAAAATATTTAACTTGGGTAGATTAAAATTTGATCAAATACAACGTGTAGCAGGGAAATGTTCTGTGCATATGAATTTAAGGGTCATGGTTAATGAGTGAGACTGACTAATCAGATTTTGTTGATAATGGATTGCTTTGTGAGTTTGTAGGGAAACTGCTTTGCTAGTTATTAAAAGCAGCAGTTTTTTCATTGCAATGCATATTTGACACAAAGGGACTTTTAATAGTTTTTGAGTGCTTGCTGTAGTTGTACATTGGATATCATCAGAATGGCTGAGAACTCTGCAGGGTTGTGTGTGTATATATAATATATATAAAATATGAACTTCTGGTATCAATATCGGATCGGGATCGCAATATTTGGCCTTGGTATTACTTGGTATCGGATCGGAATCCAAAATCACTGGTATCGCCCATCCCTACTTTTAAGGGGGCATCGCATAATTACGTACATTGCAATACACAATGAATAGGTTGCCGCTGAACCCTTCAAACTAGGCTGCTGCTAGTTTGAAACGGCCTTAATTTTTTAAAAAAAATAATAAAAATTTATTTAAAAAAACAATATCTTGTATGTAAGGGAAACCTTGGAACTGGAAAGCAAATCTTTTATCAATATCAAGGCACTTTTGAAGCAGTGAAATTATTATTTAAAAATCAATTGTAGGATTATGAATACTAATTTGCACCGTCAAGAATTCCAGGTCATTGCCATTATCACCCCCAAACTGCCCCACTCATTACTTGTGCTTCACACTTGAGAAACAGAACACATGCACAAACACGTACCACGCTTAACACTGTGCAGTATCTCAGACCCATTCAGGCAAAAAAAGGGAACTAATTTCCTCCACCGTAGCACATAAGAGTGTAGTGAATGCTGCTTGTTGCCTGATTGTTAGCCCAGTCCCAGGAGAGTGGCTGTAATTTATCCCCAGGCGTAAAAGGGGAAATAAGGGCCAGCTTTATGGCACCATTAGAAGGCAATGTTGCACTTGTGTGGGCTAGTTTTCTACTTGTTTTTGCGAAACATGCACAGAAAAGGTACATCAGTAAAACTGAGCATAGGCCCTATTTTCGTATGCGATGCAAATCTAGACCAGTGTGAGGCTTCAAGCGAAGTGGGGATTTAAACAAGGTTTTGGTAATTTCATGGACACGCGCTTAGGAGAGAGGACAAGCTGTGCAATTTAATGGTGTAAACATGGTTGACTCTTTTGTGCCAATCAGCAGGCTTTATATTGCCTCTCAAACCCTCTCGTATTTGTTGGTGACACTGATGGTAAGAAAAATTGGTTTGGTAAGTGGAAGATTGACACACAGTATGAGCAACTACAAGCACACTTTATGGGTAAAGGAGGCTGTGAAATTGTTACATGATGACAACCTTCGACCTCAGTCACTCATATTAGTCTGTATATGACGCCCTTACCTCGTCCACCCTTATTTATGTGCTAAACATATTTATTCATGCAATAATTTAAAAGGGTTCAATGCACAGGCTATTCACAAATTTACTAATGAAACATTGATGTCAACCTTACATGCTAGTAATGATAAAATCAAAAAAATATATATCTTCACGACCGTTTTACATTTATTGGAGACAGAGAGGGCTTCTTATTAGGGATCGGGGGAAAAGCCACACCATATCCTGCGGTCTGTACTATTTTATTTCCTATTTTTTCAATCAAACAGGGGGCATCGTTACGAGTTAAAATGTTAACATGCGCAAATAATGTGGAATGATCCCTACGATTATTCTTTTTGTCTACTGTATTTTTTTTTCATTTTTCTCTCTTATGCTGTTTCTCTATTCAGAGGCAGAGCGCCATCAGCCACTTATTTGTAATTCACTCAACCTTTTTGCCATGACTGGCATCTAGTAATTTAGTTGTCTGGCATACAGGGCAGTTATGATTGGCTTAATAAACTCTCCATAGCAAATGCATGATGACCATGGGAAATATATAGCGTATGTAAAGTGTAATAATGTTGTCCATTTTTTTAAATCAAAATTTATTTTCTACTTAAGTGCTAAAAATATATTTCAGTTTTAATCAAAACTGATCTGAGCTGTACCACCTACATTTAGTGAATGTTAAGAGTAAACAGGAGAAACCCCTGCATCAATCCTCCTAGTTCTTGCTTATTTTTCTGTAGTCTTGACCTTCCCTGTGGGCTCGTTCACTTTGGCTGCTGATGTAATAACCTTTACTATTTTAATAAAGGCAAATTCTAAATAAATGATCTTAAGATGCAGACACGCTTGACAATTAACCCTGCCACACACAGCATTCTTCACTCAGTTTTACCTTTGAACTTCGTTGTTCGAGACTTCGAGTTTACATGAAGGAAAAATCTTCCCAACTTTAACTACAAGTGATTGCAGATTGTTTAAACCTTATTTTTACACAAATAATGGTATTTATAAATGAAAACAATCACTCTTTATGTGTGTTATATCCACATTCTATTGTGTCTAGTGTTGTCACAGATTACTTGAAAAAGTAATGTAATTACTGATTACGCCCTTAAAAAAGTAATCTAATTATGTCCCACGGGCGGCTCCCTAAGAGCGGAACATAAAACGAGCCACACATATGCAAGTGGACACAATTTATTTACACAAGTCAAACTCGCAATGAACAAGGAATACCAAATGCGGAAGAAGCCTGCTTCAGGGTAAGCCCAGGCCAAAACAACAAACAAAAGGAAACTACACTTAAACCCCACCCGCAAACTAAACCCTGATCGTAAAAAAGAAAACAAAAAGACAGCCACTACCCTGACTTCCTACACTAAACAAAACAGGAGAAAACGGGTTGAATGAAAATGGCAGCTTACCCCTACTGCTTCGGTGCTCTTATTTACAGTGGTGAACAAAAACTATCCAATAACAAAATAACACAAAAGATCTCTTCGTGTTAGCGGAGGTTTAATGAGTCGATGGAGTTGATTTCAACCACCATTGACTCATGCTAGTTTAGCCACTCGGGAACCATGAAATTAACAAATAACTGAAAAACTGCATGGAATTTGTTGAAATCAACTCCACTGACTAATTACACCCTGCTAACTCGATGATTAAGCCTAATGACAGAAATTCTGAATTTCGGGTTAGGGCAGGTGTCGGCAACCCAAAATGTTGAAAGAGCCATATTAAGTCAAAATAACAAAAAACGAATATGTCTGGAGCCGCAAAAAATAAAAGCCTTATATAAGCATTATAATCAAGGCAACACATGTTGTATGTATCTATATTAACTATGTTAGCCTATTATCAAAATGACTAGGTTGGCTATAAATACATAATGAGCCTTCATGATTAAATGTTTATTTTCCTTGGAGTCATTCTATAGAGAATGACGCACTACGTCATTCTCAACTTGTCGTTGTCCGATACTGCCTCAAGTTTTTCATTACAATATTAATGAATTATGTTTATTTGCTTTGATAAAATAAAAAAAAATGAAATCAAGAAATATGTATTTTGATGACATTTGTCTTTTGAAGATTCGAAGAAAAAAAAAGTAGAATGTGCATATCGTGGGTAGGTAAAGGTAAAGTATATAATTGGAGTTCACGTACCTGCATAAAAGCGATGGGTGTTCAATATCGATCACATCACATGACTCATCACAGACTATGCTGCCACTGAATTAATGTCCTTGATTTGCTGATTGGTGAAGTTGCCTGCCATTTTTATGGCCCTTTCCTTAACTGTCTCTGTGCGAGAGGCATGTATTGGATTTTCTGTGTTATCTCGGTTTTGTTTTTGAAGTCTGCAAATAGGTGTTCTGATATGTTGATGAATGACTCGTTCATTTACCAGTCATCATCTATGAACGGTTTTCCACGCTTTATTTATCCCGTGTAAAACTTGCAGCAGTAGTTTGGACATGCAATCTACTTTTTAAATCTATCTTTGCACTCCTGTAATTTCTCCAGATGTAATGCAATCACGCCTACTGGGTTTCGGCTGAAAAAGTAGTGTGCCTTCCCTGCAAATGTTTTTCCACATTACTCCTTTTGTGATTTGACAACTTCTCGCTACAGAGCAAACATTCAGAAAATCCTTTAGCATTGGCAATGAATGCAATTGATGCGGCCCAAGAAACGTTGAATCCTCTGTTTTCCTCAGTTTCCTCTTTGGAATCCATGCGCCATCATATAGCAACCGGTTTGTTTTGCCCTGCTGATAGAAACGTGCATCGCAGGCTATGACGCAAATCTTAGTTGACAGAAATATTGAAATGTAATAATTATTGTACACATTTTTACAGCATTGGAAAGCGTTAAGATGGTTTATGTCATGTTTGTTCTCCTACAGAAATCATGTTAAAACAAAAAATATAATTTCCTCCCCCATCTTTTGCCATTTTCAAACATTTTTGAAACGCTCCAGGGAGCCACTAGGGCAGCGCTAAAGAGCCGAAGCTCTCAAAACACGGGTTGCTGACCCCCGGGTTAGGGTTTAGGGTTAACAGCATATCAGTGCCAATATAAAACAATGCAAATTACAGTCTATCACAAAAGTGAGTACACCCTCGCATTTCTGCAGATATTTAAGTATATCTTTTCATGGAACAACACTGACAAAATGACACTTTGACACAATGAAAAGTAGTCTGTGTGCAGCTTATATAGAAGAGTTAATTTATTTTCCCCTCAAAATAACTCAAAATATAGCCATTATTATCCAAACCCCTGGCAACAAAAGTGAGTACACCCCTTAGTAAATACGTACATCCCTAAATGTCCAAATTGAGTACTGCTTGTCATTTTCCCTTCAAAATGTCATGTGACTTATTACAGGAGTGCCGTCAGCATTGCTGCAGAGACTGAAGAGGTGGGGGGGGGGTCAGCCTATTGGTGCTCAGACCATATGCTGCACTCAACATCAAATTGGTGTGCATGGCTGTCCCCCCAGGAGAAAGCCTTTTCTGAAGACGGTACACAAGAAAGCACGCAAACAGTTTGTCAACATGTCAACAAAGCACATGGATTACTGGAACCATGTCTTATGGTGTGATGAGACGGGTGGGCTTTCTTGTGTACTGTCTTCAGAAGAGTCGTCCTCCTGGGGTGACAGCCATGCACACCAATTTGATGTAGAGTGCGACGTATGGTCTGAACACTAATAGGCTGACCCCCCACCTCTTCAATCTCTGCAGCAATGCTGACAGCACTGCTGTAACTAGTCACATGACACATGACATTTTGGAGGGAAAATAACAAGCAGTACGCAATTTTGACATTTAGGGATGTACATATTTACTATGGGGTGTACACACTTTTGTTGCCAGGGGTTTAGATATTAATGGCTATATTTTGAGTTATTTTGAGGGGAAAATAAATTAACTCTATTATATAAGCTGCAACAGACTACTTTTCATTGTGTCAAAGTGTCATTTTGTCAGTGTTGTCCCATGAAAAGATATAGTTAAATATCTGCAGAAATGCGACGGGTGTACTCACTTTTGTGATACACTGTAACTGCACGATAATCAACAACACACAAATGATTTGCACTGTGCAATAAACACAAAGGTGGGGGCAGGCATGGCTGTGCGCACTCAACCCGGAAGTATGCCGTACACACACGCGGTCAATAAGCATTTTACACTCAATTAGACTTAAAACACATCCCAAAGATGCCTAATGAACACGTCACCTCACGCCTCACGGCATAAATGTGCAACATGAATATGATGTAAACAATGGTGGCAGACTACACACCGTTGCAACGGCAAAGCTACAAAACGGCCGCGCATGTAGCGGCTACAACCTATTGCTGGAACCCTCCAAAATGAATGAAAAATACTCACATTAATTCAGGGACGCACACAAATCAACATTCCCTCGCACATCTCAACAGGTGGCTGCACATCCATCCATCCATCCATCCATCCATCCATCCATCCATCCATCCATCCATCCATCCATCCATCCATCCATCCATCCATCCATCCATCCATCCATCCATCCATCCATCCATCCATCCATCCATCCATCCATCCATCCATCCATCCATCCATCCATCCATCCATCCATCCATCCATCCATCCATCCATCCATCCATCCATCCATCCGCCACATTGACAAATTGACAGCATAAAACAGCCTGAACATCAGTGACCCTGGAATTTATTTTATTATCTAGGTAATGTTATCAAAATCACACAAAGATCACCAATTTTCTCAGCAGAATGTGCCTTCAAAGGAAGTAAAAAAAGATGAATTTGTACTAGATTTTTCCTGAACAAATTTGTTTTAGCTAAAAATAATTCTTCACACTTTTCTAAACCAAGTCAAAATGATGATGTATGATTTGGATGGCGGTTGAAAGCAAGAAAACAGTGACTTTAGTAAAAGCCAAAGTCATAATAACCACTTACTACATACTAGTTTGATGGTAAGAGCTTTCAACTACGAATCTAACGGGGTGGGGGGGGGACTTCTTAAATATGCTTGAGCAACAGTTTGAATGCTTGGTGTTCAGCCCCATTACTTAGACCTCTTTCTCTATAGATTGACTGTGCGAGAAAAATAATTAAATGAGGAAGGATCATTCTTCTGCATGCTTTTACACACACAGATTCATGAAAAGTTCAAATTGTTCTGAATACAGATAATACACGTCTGCAGTTTAAACATAGTTTGCCAGAGTTTACCCAAAGAGGGCACCAATGCTCCATATCATTGTTCACTTTCAGGTGTTGCTCTCTTTTAATCTCTGTTCGGATTAGACGAAAACAGGAATAATCACTTCTGCCAAGACCGTCTCTTAAATGATGGATTGCATTTATAGAAATAGCCTTTTAAATATTTGCATGGAAAGCATTTAAGCAATAACACTTCTTTTCAAACTTAAAAATGCTGTGCAGTTATATGTTTGATGCTGAAATGTTATCATTGAATTTTTTGGTTTAATACTTAATCAGATTTTTTTTTTTTCACTTCTGTGTTTTTATTGATGTGTCAAATTTAATTAACCTAATCATTTTATGCCACTTCTTAAATAACTTCATTCATTTCCTATTTTCTCAGAAATGTCCACTGAGCGAAATTTTATAAAGTTTATCACAAAGTGAAGCTAAATGACAAGGTAATTATAGTTTGAAATTCCTCATTATTGGTAAAATGTAAAATGACTAAGGGAAAACATCAAAGCACTTCATGATGCCAGATTGTCTTCACATGAGCTAATAAATTTGCCGAGCGCTGTATTTGTCAAAATAATGTTCTATGCTGTAAAGTGCCCCCCGAGTTAAAAGGATTTACAATTTTTTTTAGGATCAAGCAGACTTGAAACGTAGTCGCAAAGAAGCCATTATGATTCCATGTTAATTTTAATGCAGCCACAAATAACGTCACTGAAGGTAATAGTCTTAGTAGTAGTCTTCAAAGTAGCTTGATTTATAAATTTCCCAATTGTTCACTGCAGTTTGTTGAGCTTGTACGTATTACTGATGTTTTCTTTTTTTTTTTTTTTACCCTGGCATCACAGTCTCTAGTCTTTGTCCTACATTCCAAAAACTTAAATGGTCGGGTATAAAAAAATATGTCCCGCAATTGACTGGTGAGCATGTAGCCTGACTCACCAAAAACATATTTGATTGACTTGAGCTCACTGATGAATTTGAACAGCATCATCGTTCATCATTGACCCGTTGATTTGCAATTTCATGCAATGAATTACAGTGAAACTAATTCATAATATGTATTTTGACCTACAGCTATGTGACCTTATGCTTTTAGAGACTTGCCACATCTTATAAATATTTGTAATTTTCATTTGTGTTGCTTTGTTATGTCGGGGTTAATGTGTACTTCATTTGAAGCGCACACATCCATAATCTTATTCAATCACGAACAACTGTGTATTTTGGCAGGATGCAAAGGGTAGCGGATTATACACATGCAGCTGACGCATGCATCTCTCGCTCAGCTAATCCTGTGTCGTTTGTGTTGGAAATAATGCAAGAAAAGAGGAGAGAAAATAAGACAGGCTGACAAATAGTATATTAATTTAATTACAATTTTTTACTCTTTTCATTAATTTGCCTGGTATAAGGCTCACACACACCTGTAAAACATTGCTGATTTATTATGTGTATGTATATATATATATATATATATATATATATATATATATATATATATATATATATATATATATATATATATATATATATATATATTAGGGGTGTCAAACGATTAAAATTTTTAATCGAGTTCATTACAGCTTAAAAATTAATTGTAATTAATCGCAATTAATCACAATTCAAACCATCTATAAAATATGCCATATTTTTCTGTAAATTATTGTTGGAATGGAAAGATAAGACACAAGGCGGCTATATACATACAACATACTGCACATAAGTATTGTAAGTACTGTATTTGTTTATTGTAAAAATAAATCCACAAATGGCATTATTAACATTCTTTCTGTTAAAGTGATCCACAGATAGAAAGACTTATGGTTTTTAAAAGACAAATGTTATAGTTACAAGTTATTGTAATTTTATATTAAAACCCCTCTTCATGTTTTCGGTTTAATAAAATTTGTAAAATTTTCAATCAAAAGTAGAGTTAATATAATAAGAATAAGAATAAAAATAACAATAATAAGAATAGAGTGACCAAAGTCTGAGTAAGTTTTACGTGTATTTTGCATAGCTATTTTGATATGAAATGCCAGTTCATTTTGCATTGTTGTTTAACTGTGAGAATAGGGCCTCATTACTAGACTGAAGTGCTTTTCTTTGTATGAACATTATTTTTTTTTTGAGAGAGATAGGGATATTATTTGTGTTGTGCTTTCACTAAACAATACTTATGTTTGTTGTGAAGGAGAAGCTTATGCCAATAAACGGCGCGGTCCAAAGAACGCCTGTGTCCACTCGCCTTTATAAAATATATATCTCTGTACATATCTTACCCAAAATACAACACGAGACACATAATTGCCACTAAAAGAAAGAAAACTTACCGAAATATGTGTGGAGCACAAATAGCAATTTCCATTGCATTGTGCATACAGCATAAACATCTCACAACTAGTAATTCTCCCACGTTGAGAAGAAATAACATTAGTATGGAACGGCGCTGCCCCCAAGCGGCCGGTGGCATTCTCTTCACTCTTAATGTCCATAAACGGCCTCATTGTACTCTGTTTAAGGCAATGTGCAAGCTGGTCATTCAGTGCATGCGTTAAATGCGTCAAATATTTTAACGGGATTATTCATTCATTCATTCATTCATTTTCCATGCCGCTTTTCCTCACGAGGGTCGCGGAGGTGCTGGAGCCTAACCCAGCTAACTCGGGGCAGTAGGCAGGGGACACCTTGAACTGGTTGCCAGCCAATTGCAGGGCACAAGGAGACATACAACCATTCACGCACACACTCATACCTACGGGCAATTTAGAGTGTTCAATCAGCCTACCATGCATGTTTTTGGGATGTGGGAGGAAACCGGAGTTCCCGGAGGAAACCCACGCAGGCACGGGGAGAACATGCAAACTCCACACAGGAAGGCCGAAGCCCGGGATTGAACCCTTGATCTCAGAACTGTGAGGCAGACGTGCTAACCACTCAGCCACCGTGCCGCCTTAACGGGATTAATTAAGAAAATTAATTGACGCCCGTTAACGCGATAATTTTGACAGCCCGAACGTATATATAAATATATATATATATATATATATATATATATATATATAAATATATATATATATATATATATATATTGTTTGCAGAAAGATTTGGAAGCGCGATTGCAATAAAATAAAAAATACACATGTGGAACCTTTCAAACAAACTTATGCATGAAATAAAATATTGGAATATGATTTTATTATCGCAGTAAATTATGCAAGAAGTTTTACATTGAAATAGCATGGTGTTCAAGTACTTATTTTCTTCACTGTATGTGGCTGCAATTATTTTCCGGCACTGCTTTGGCCAATTGGGTATTGAGCTCACTAGCGCTTCATAGGTTTCCACTGGAGTCCACTTCATCTCCAAGACGATATCACAGAGCTGGTGGATGTGATATAACTTCCACCTTCTGTTTGAAGGTGCTCCATGTATGCTTAATAAGGTTAGATATACTTGGCCTGTCCATCACCTTTTACATCAACATTTTTTTAGCAAGACATGTTGGTTGAGCTAACATGGTGTATATTAGACCGGCCCATCACATAATGGTTATTTTCCAAAGTTTTTGAATTTCTCCTCACCTAGGCTATTTTTATTCGTCTTTAGGTACAAGACATATATGTGAAGTTTGGTGTCATTCGGTACGCAATTACTGTCTGTGCCCTCCATAATGGTTTTTCCCTATTGCTTTCCCACAATGAACCGAAAAAGTGATGCGAAAGAATAAACTGTGCATTTCTTTGTGTGTTTGTAGGTCGTCAAACAGCGTATTTTTGTTTTCATATTGCGTTACTTAGTTGGGCGTTTATCGGTTATCCCTCACCCTGGGGGCAATGCATAGAGAGCGGTCACTAGTGGATAACTTGAGGGCTTGAGCGCAGACACTAAATGAAGGACTATGAACTTGAAATTTTTTGTACTTGTTATTGTCTAGGAAAGGAACGAATATAACCCTATGGAGCAGCAACTTTCCAAAGTTCATTTTTAGGCCGGTCTAGTGTATATACTAGTGTTGCACCGATACCATTTTTTGGCCCCGATACCCATACCTGGCTGTGCAGTATCGGCCGATACCATACCGATACCACCCCGTTTATATATATATATATATATATATATATATATATATATTTTTTTTTTCTTTCCCCAAAGAGCTACATAATTGGATGTGAAATCATTGCTATCAAGGCTTTGTCAGGCTGTTGCTTACCTTTGCAAAATAGGAAAAAGACTAGTACAAAGTATAATACTAGCCCAACAGTAAGAAAGTAAAAATAAGTTCATAATAATAAACTCTGAATGAACTGAGTAAACTTTTTTAAACCTCTCAAAGGCCAAACAGTGCAACTTTCATGAAATTATTGTCACATTCTGCTGCTGGTTAGATTGTGTTTTGTTGCTGGGCTGTTGGAGGGGGCGTTCCTGACGTCGCACCTGAATCCAATGCGGGCTCATCAACGTAGATATTTGCCGAGATATTTGCTTTGCTGATCGCCATTTGACATCTCGCACTATAGTCTTGCTACATTTGCTTGTTACGTCCCTGCATTGGGTTTTTTTCTGTTAGTCTGCTGCACTCGTTTGTAACCTCTACCCTGTGCAGGTATTTGAGTGTTTTTATTTTGGCTATTTGGCTCGCTGCCTATCGTCTTAGTTAACCTGCGAGTTTGTAGTATTGAGCTCCGTCGACCTGCTGTCACGGACTCCTTTTCTTATTTCTACTATCCCGCGATGGCGTGTTATTTTTTGCAATCATTAAACCCTTGTACGTATCCCCCACTTGTTGTCCGCTTCGTGGTCCAACCTTGTTTCCGCATTTGCGGACGCTAACAATTATAAGTAATATTAATTGACCACAGCATCCCGTCTCTCTATTAGCCTCCTTTTTTCGGGGAGGGGGGTCCCTTATTTCTATTTCTGAAAGGTGCCAACCCTACTTTGGAAACAGTTCCCAAATTACTGCAGCATTTCTTTAAGTAAAAGACAAAGTAAAGTTGACGTAGTGAACTGACCAGAGATTGTTGCACCGGTCCAGCGCCCTTCCTCTGGATAGCAGTCCTGCTCTTACAGGCTCAAACTCGTTGTGTTCGTTCACGTTTTGTCTTCAAATGTTTTGTCGGGTTCGAGGTATTGAAACTGGCCGATTTAACTCCACATCTCGAAACTTTCCGGCCGCAAATCTTGCATGCAGCCATTGATTTTAATTGACGGGATTTCTATTTTGAAATATTTCCCGACCGCCGCCATGTCTGCGCCGCCAAGCAGCCTTGTCATTGGTCAGGAGTGGCTATTGGCCCGTTCTCATTGGTCTGGAGCAGGCCAATAGCGATAGCTGCTTGGTGTTCACGTGTCATCACACAACACAGAGACAGAGTGTAGTGAGCGCCAGGAGAAAAAAAAGGCTGTGGTCAAATGTTATAATAATGGACCGGTAAATGGTATCGGCGCCGTCTTTGTTGGTACTCGCCGATACCGATACCACCATTTCGGGCCAGATCGGCACCCCTGCCGATACTAGTATTGGTATCGGTGCATATTTAGTATATACTGTATCTCGCTCAGTGTTTGCAGCACGTATGCATCCCTATACCATGACACTCCCTAAACCATGCTTGACTGTAGGTACAAACACTTCTTTCCATTCTCAACTGGTTGTTGCCACGAATTCTTGTTCTGACATATATCAATGTATCTTGGTCATACCAGCTTACAGAACTTTGTTCCAGTGTTATGTGGGCCTAGTCTGCTTATTATGAGCAAACTCTTAGAGGTCCACTGCTTGATGGGGCTGGAGCACCTGACCCATTTCTCTAGAATGTCTGCATATTAAAAAAAATCGAAAATATTTTTATTTTTATATTTTTATGAATATGAGGAGCATTCTCAATTTGTGTATTCATACTCTTAGTAATCACGATCTTTTTCGGGATGTTGGTCAACTTTTTGCTTTGGAAACGGATTTAAATGGGAAATAATGATATTAATATGACTAAATAAGTTGAATTGTTCGTTCCCACAGCCTAGAAAGCTATACAAATTGCATGACGACATAAAAAATTTAAATCTTTGTCAACTAAGTTTATGTCAACAAAAGTGATTTGACATTTAATGAGCCACCAACCACCCAACAACTCTTTGACAATTCCGCATTGCAAAATAACTGCAAGTTTTAGATTCACGTATGAAGAGTCGTAATGATAAATTCACAGCTTTTAATATACTGAAACACTCTATGTGGTTCTAACACTACTTCATCACTTCTGAGCTTACTTGCACCGTTTGCTTCAGGAAATAATAGGTGTACTCCAATCTTTCACCTGTCATTGTTTTCTGTCCGCAAACTGTGAATCTCACACAATTATTAAAAGAATCACATATCCATACTGTAAACTTAACTGGAAACATTTGAATTTATTGGAATGTATTTAAATTTCAGTGTCTTTGGTTTTGGGGAGGGGTTGACACCTTCATGGAAGGGATAAGTTAACCTTAGATGCGCAAGTGGTCAGTAGTTATTAAAGGAAAAGAAAGCTTTGTCTAGCATGTGGTACAGACAAACTCAATCAACATTCATGAAACATGCATTCTAATTTATTCATCCATACCTATGGAGCAGGGACATAGCTAGCTTTTATGGACGGGAAGCTAAGCCCTTAAGAGTTGGATAATAAGGATGGGAGTATAGCATGTGAGCACAGATTTAACAAACACCAAACAAAGATTGAGAAACCACTTTAATGTTTTGCACAGATTTAAAGATTTAGATTTATAATATAATGTACTTACAAATGCCTATAAATTATACTGTATAAGCCTATGTTTTAAAATTAGATACAGTGGTCTGAAAAAGTAGCTGAACCTTTTAGAATTTCTCACGTTTCTGCTTACAATCACCGTCAAATGTGATCTTTGTCAAAAATCACACAGATGTAAAAACAGTGTCTGCTTTGACTAAAATCACCCAAACATTTATAGGTTTTAATGTTTTAATGAGGATAGCATGCAAACAATGACAGAAGGGGGAAAAATAGATCAGTGAACCATCTGCCTAAGGAGCAATTGAAACCAATTTTTACCAAACAATTTAAGTCAGGTGTGTGCCCAATCACTGATGAATGGTTTAAAGCTGCCCTGCCCACTAGAAAACACACACCTGGTAAGAATTGTCTTGAAGAAAAGCATTGTCTGATGTGCATCATGGCTCGGTCAAAAGAGCTGTCTGAAGACCTGCGATCAAAGATTGTTAATTTGTATAAAGTTGGGAAAGGATACAAAACCATCTCTAAAAGTCTGGATGCTCATCAATTGACAGTCAGAAAAGTTGCCTACAAATGGAGAGAGTTTGGCACTGTTGCTTCTCTCCCAAGGAGTAGCCATCCACCAAAGATGATGCCAAGAGTTCAGCGCAGAATACTCAGAGAGGTAAAAAAGAACCCTAGAGTGTCTGCTAAAGACTTACAGCAATCAACGGCACAGTCCAATATCTCTGTGCACACATCAAATACATGTAAAACTATGGCCAAGAATGGTGTTCATGGGAGGACTCCACGGAGGAAGCCACTGCTGTCTACAAAAA
The DNA here is from genome assembly GCF_030265065.1 of Corythoichthys intestinalis. Taxonomy (NCBI): domain Eukaryota; kingdom Metazoa; phylum Chordata; class Actinopteri; order Syngnathiformes; family Syngnathidae; genus Corythoichthys; species Corythoichthys intestinalis. The sequence continues at coordinate 37,421,519 of NC_080400.1, forward strand.
AAACAAAAAAAAACCAAACATCGTTGCTTGTTTAATGTTCGCAAAAAGGCACTTGGACACTCCAGAGAAGTTTTGGCAAAATATTTTGTGGACTTATGAAACCAAAGTTGAATTGTTTGGGAGTAACATACAAGGAAAAATGGAAAAATATGGAGGAAAAATGGAACAGCTCACCAACATCAATACCTTATCCCCAACGTGAAGCATGGTTGAGGGAGCATCATGATTTGGGGTTGTTTGTTGCCTCAGGGCCTGGACAACCTCCCATCATTAATGAAAGAGTGAATTCAAAAGTTTATCAGGATGTTTTGCAGGAAAACCTGAGGCCGTCTGTCAGACAGGTGAAGCTAAAAGAGGATGGATGTTTCAACAAGATAGTATCCAAAACACAGAAGTAAATTAACTTCAGAATAGTTTCAGAAAAACAAAATACATGTTTTGGAGTGGCCAAGTCAAAGTCCAGACTTGAACCCCATTGAGATGCTGTGGCATGACCTAAAGACAACAATTCATGCCAGACATTCCTGGAATCTGACTGAACTACAGCAGTTTTGTAGAGAAGAATGGACCATGACTAGTCCTGATCGATGTACCAGACTGATCTGCAGTTACAGGAAGCGTCTGGTTGAAGTTATTGCTTCCAAAGGGGGGCCACAATTATTAAATGTGATGGTTCACTTCTTATCCCCCCTCCTTTCTGTCATTGTTTGCATACTATCTAGGGTTGTTCCGATCATGTTTTTTTGCTCCCGATCGTTTTAGTTTGAGTATCTGCCGATCCCAATATTTCCCGATCCGATTGCTTTTTTTGGCTCCCGATTCAATTCCAATCATTCCCGATAATTTTTCCCGATCATATACATTTTGGCAATGCATTAAGAAAAAATGAATAAAACTCGGACGAATATTCAACATACAGTACATAAGTACTGTATTTGTTTATTATGACAATAAATCCTAAAGATGGCATTTACATTATTAACATTCTTTCTGTTAGAGGGATCCACGGATAGAAAGACTTGGGACTCTGTGTATTGTGACTAAATACTGCTATCTAGTGTATTTGTTGAGCTTTCAGTAAATGATACTGCAGTGCAGCATGCCCCAAGGCATGATGGGAAAGTTGAACCATGATGGGGAAGTCAAACCATGACTGTGAGTCATGCTAACAATGGATATATCTTCTCTGATTTGGGAATTACGTTAAGGTGAAAAGACAAAGTTCAATTCCAATCTTTCTTCCCACATTGTTTCAATGACAATGTCAATCATAGGGAGTGGGTTAGCTAGGTTCAAGTTAAATAAAATGGCATTACAAATGATGAAGCGTTATAATAATTGAGATGGTCATGCAGCGCAGACTTAAATAGCCTTAAATAATTAAATGTGATATATTAATCAATTAATTATTTGCTGCTGACTTTGGGATTATTATGATAATCCTACATTAAACCTAAAGATTCTCGATGAGTGGTACATATAATTATGCCTGTAATGTTAAATACAATTAGAAAACGATTTAATTTAAAAATATATATATATATTAAAAAACGGCATGGCGGATATTTTTTTGCTGATTCCGATACTTTGAAAATGACGTGATCGGACATCTCTAATACTATCCTGATTAAAACATGAAAACCTATAAATGTTTAGTTGGTTTTAACCTATAAATGTTTGTTTGGTTTTAGTAAAAGCAGACACTGTTCTTTCATCTGTGTGAATTTGACAAAGAAAAGATCACATTGGCAATTGTAGCATAATGGATGACTTGTTGGCACATCTGTCTCAAAGTTCTGAGATCAGGGGTTCAAACCTAGGTGCTGCTCTGCCTGTGTGGAGTTTGCATGTATTCTCTTTGCTTCCATGGATTTTCTCCAGACACTCTAGTTTTCATCCTACTTTCCGAAAAATATCTAGTAGGTCATTTGGGCATGTTAAAATTGTCCATAGGGCTGATTGCGAATTTGTTAGTATGATAAGTTGTTTCGCCTGTGATGTGTCAAATTCACAACTCAATGTTATTTTTACGTTACTACACACAAGAAATCAGTGGAAATGGGTTTCGTGATGCAACTGATACCTGAGCTGTTTAGTGCATGCGTAACAATTATTTGTCATATCTAGATTTTTTGCTATTTGCATATTTGCTATTTTGTATTGTAACTAATATATATAGTATATTCACATTACATTTTGCATGTCTGATAATGCAATACTTGACTCAACAATGAGCGGATTATACAGTGGGGGAAAAAAGTATTTAGTCAAACACTAATTGTGCAAGTTCTCCCACTTGAAAATATTAGAGAGGCCTGTTATTGTCAACATGGGTAAACCTCAACCATGAGAGACAGAATGTGGAAACAAAAAAACAACAACAGAAAATCTCATTGTTTGATTTTTAAAGACTTTATCTGCAAATCATGGTGGATAATAAGTATTTGGTCAATACCAAAAGTTCATCTCAATACTTTGTTATGTACCCTTTGTTGGCAATAACGGAGGCCAAACGTTTTCTGTAACTCTTCACAAGCTTTTCACACACTGTTGCTGGTATTTTGGCCCATTCCTCCATGCAGATCTCCTCTAGAGCAGTGATGTTTTGGGGCTGTTGTTGGACAACACGGACTTTCAACTCCCTCCACAGATTTTCTCATCAGACTGGCCAGGCCACTCCAGGACCTTGAAATATTTCTTATGAAGCCACTCCTTTTTTGCCCTGGCTGTGTGTTTGGGATCATTGTCCAACTGAAAGACCCAGCCACGTCTCATCTTCAATGCCCTTGCTGATGGAAGGAGATTTTCACTCCAAATCTCTCGATACATGGCCCCATTCATTCTTTCCTTTACACAGATAAGTCGTCTTGGTCCCTTTGCAGAAAAACAACCCCAAAGCATGATGCTTCCACCCCCATGCTTCACAGTAGGTATGGTGCTCTTCGGATGCAATTCTGTATTCTTTCTCCTCCAAACACGAGAACCTGTGTTTCTACCAAAAAGTTCTATTTTGGTTTCATCTGATCATAACACATTCTCCCAGTCCTCTTCTGGATCATCCAAATTCTCTCTAGCGAACGACAGACGGGCCTGGATGTGTACTTGCTTCAGCAGGGCGAGAGTGCAGGATTTGAGTCCCTGGCAGCGCATTGTGTTACTGATAGTAGCCTTTGTTACTGTAGTCCCAGCTCTCTGTAGGTCATTCACTAGGTCCCCCCGTGTGGTTCTGGGATTTTTGCTCACCGTTCTTGTTAGTTACTAACGCCACGGAGTGAGATCTCGCATGGAGCCCCAGATCGAGGGAGATTATCAGTGGTCTTGTATGTCTTCTATTATCTAATAATTGCTCCCACAGTTGATTTCTTTACACCAAGTGTTTTACCTATTGCAGATTTAGTCTTCCCAGCCTGGTGCAGGTCTACAATTTTGCCTCTGGTGTCCTTCGACAGCTCTTTAGTCTTGGTCATAGTGGAGTTTGGAGTGTGACGGACTGAGGTTGTGGACAGGTGTCTTTTATACCGATAATGAGTTAAAACAGGTGCCATTAATACAGGTAACGAGTGGAGCCTCGTTAGACCTCGTTAGAAGTTAGACCTCTTTGACAGTCAGAAATCTTGCTTGTTTGTAGGTGACCAAATATTTATTTTCCACTCTAATTTGGAAATAAATTCTTTAAAAATCAAACAATGTGATTTCCTGTTTTTTTTCCCACATTCTGTCTCTCATGGTTGAGGTTTACCCATGTTGACAATTACAGGCCTCGCTAATCTTTTCAAGTAGGAGAACTTGCACAATTGGTGGTTGACTAAATACTTATTTGCCCCACTCTATATGACAAATTTAATTCCTTGTGTGTTCACTTGGTCTATGAAACATACTGCACATGCTACGATATTGTCATCTTTCAAATAAAACTTTGTTAGCCTTTTTCAGACTACACAATGAGTGCATGTCTCCTGCATATACAATTTAATGTGTAGACAATAAATAGAAAATGACAATAACAAGCCCCTGTAATTATGAATTATGATCACCTCTGTTACTTACTTTATTTTAGGGAAAAACTATGACTCAAGAAGCAACCCTTGACTTTCTTTGCTCAGGCGACTGTTAATATTTTCAGCAGAGGAAAAAATAGGATAATTTTGAAAACAGGATCATTTTTTTCAAATGTTGGTGATTCATCCATGCAGGTAAAAGTCATGTGGATAAATTAGCTATTACCTGTTGAAGTGACCGTAATTCTATTGTAAGAAATTAAATGAAAATATTACATAGATAAGTATGCCTTGCGGGTTAGGTTTTGTTGGGAAACAATGCGTACATGTTCATGTTTCTTAGGAAGTACGTTTTTCGTTAGAATTCAATGTTTCGTGTCACAGACTGTTACCTGTCAGGAAGATGTTCATGAATTGCAATGTGAATTTCTCTTCCTTTCTCATCATTCAGCCAAAGCAATTATTAAAATGGCATTAATTAACATTTGAACCACTCAAGAATACGAATCCATTGTGCTTTTTTTTTTATGTGACCAAAAGGTTCAGCTTTTTGATGCCCTGCCAACATTATGAGGCTAGAAGAGCATGTTGCGGACAATATGAGCAATGCCACTCTGGTTGCCAATGCATGTCATTACAAAATCTATGCTCAGGCAAAATCATTGCCATGCTTCACGTAACTATATAACTACTGATTATGCCATTGTTTCTTAGATGTAGACATTAATGGTATATCATTTTTTCTAATACAGTACAGGGTTATGTATAACATTATGTTTACAGACTGTATATATGATCACCCAACGTAGAAAACCAGAATCTGAGGTTTGAACCCAGAACCACAACACTTTTAAACAGGTTCAGTTTGATGATTTACAGTACTGTCGTTTTCATAGTTTGAATGTACTGTATATTAAGTGTTTATATAGTTAGCAGTAAAATTTATTAAACTATGTGGAAGCTATGGGGAAGCTCAAAGTGTGTCTGCCTATGAGTGCTTTGTGGCGGTGGAGGGGCTCAGCGGTACCTGCTGCTTGCAGAGTGACAGAAAGTCTACAAACACAAGCAGCTACCAAAAAAACAAAACAAAAAAAACAAACACCAGAAATAGAAGCTCGATTTTACTCTAGTCATTTTTAACAAAGAAAGTGTCACGAGGGTGATCAGGAAAAGTCTCTGGTTCAACTCAAAACAACGGAATGAAAACTGAAAAATTATTCTTGTGGATGTTAACCAACAATATTGCTGATTCGCTCATTTTGCTGTCAATCAAAAAGGGATTCAGCCTCAGACAGATCATTCAATCATCATACAGAAAAGCAGACAGTCAAGCCCTGCCCATAACTCATAGACCTCCAGAGACGCACAGCGTCCAATGGGCTCGACAAATCCAGCCTTTAGCCATTGACTCGTCTCGTTTCGCTGCAGTGGAACAATGCACTCTCAAGTCTGGAGATCCACACTGTCCACACTGTTTATAGGACTGTGAAGCTGTACGAATGAACGAAAAGTAAGCCACGTCGTAACCAGTGATAAAGAAGCTGATTCCAACCAAAAGTTAAGCGCGTTTCAGCGCATATCTCGTCAATGACATGTACATACAACTGTATGCATTTAATCTCGTTTTTTAAAAACATTTTTGGGGAAACTCAGCTTCCCTTGCAGTCTTACAGCAATCGCCTCTTGTGTAGACCAGAGTAAATTGTCAGTCATATCCATTAAAGATTACGTAAGTGGACTTTAAGAAGACTGACTGATTAAAAAATTTAGTGCTTAAAACATCAAATAATTGGCCTTATATTTTTTAAAAGTGAACAGATAGTTGTCATTGATATGGCACCCTGTAATTATGTGTACTTCACTGAGACTTTGCCTAATTAGTTTTTCATCTCGGGATCGCTTCCAAGCTTCTCTGTTATTGAGCTCTCATATAAATATATCGAGACAATAAAGGTTTCTTCCTTTTTGCCTGCATAAATGGAGATTAGATACCCACATCCTTGACAAATCATTAGCTTTTCTCTCCCATTTTTTTCTTTAAATGTATAATTATTCAGCTATGCAATGGCAGTTCATAGATTAGAATCAGCCTTTGATTCTTAATCAGGAAACATGATTTTTGGGACTAATTCAATTTCTATTTGTGTTTGACAGTACTGTTATAGTAGTAGATTAGGGAAGATTAGCATGAATCATATTTCGGCATGCTTTCTAATTTAGTACTTCTGCCTTTTTTTATTTGCAGATGTTTATTGGGAATTATGGAGAAAAGACAAGAGTGGAAATGACTGGAAAGGAACACAATGAGAATGGTAGAAAGGCTTTCAAGAATTCTCTTCTCAGTGGAGGGTATGATGAGGAAAAGTCTGCAAGATCTTTCCAGCAGGCTCTCAAGGATTGGAGAAACCGCAAGTGTGATATTGCCACAGAGCCTGTAACAATTTCGACTCAAACAGGTGAGGACTAAGGTTGCACGGTAAAAACACTACTTTGAAATATACAGTGGACCCTCATGATATGAGCACAGTCCGTTCCACGACTAAACTCATAACATGAATGTGCTCTTATCATAAATGTATTCGCGAGCCAGCCGAGCAGAAGGAGATGGAGAACAGGAAGCCATATATACATCTTAACATTCAAGGAAAAACAATTGTATAACATGAACAAAACAACATTTTTGGTGTAAGTAAACTGGAGGACATGGTTAATGTTCACTTGTAAGCAAGCACAACTGATTTAAATGCACTTCGATACCGGAGACGAGTATGAGCGGCAGGTGGGGACTCTGATGATGCGAAATGCTCGTATGCCACCTAGCGGGATGCCAAGGTACTTTTGGAGACAAAATTAAATAGACAGCTTAAATGCCCTCCGGTGGGATGCTGAGGCACTCGGACATGCCAAGCAAGAGACAGGCTTTGTATTTTACTGGTGCATTGAAAATTTGCTGGCATAGGACTCATTTTTTCTCATGACGATGCTCATATTGTGAAAAACTCATAAGCAGAGGTGCTTGTACCATGAGGACACTGTACTGTACAATCCTCAAGGAAAGGTAGATCAACTGATGCCAACCCCCTTTTGCCTCTGTATATCGATTGATCATATGATTGCGCGACCATCGTATCTTTTACTTTGAAATATTTGTTTCTTAATGTGACATGATAAAAAATATATGCAAATAAACAAAATGGTAATGCCATCCAAGTGTTTCTGAAGTTAAGGCAAAATATTTTCAGCATTACTTGTCTGCCGAGGTTCAGGCAACAACTTTTCTTTCTCTTAAGCCAGTTTTACAAAGTCCAGAGTTTTTCTACTGCCCCACTTCTTCGTTATATAGTGGTGTCTTAACACTGTCCAGAAAGTGCTTACCACTGCAGTATAGAAAATAATCCATGTTGGTTGTATTGAGATAACGAGTGAAGTGTTTGCAGTACACTCCACAGCACTCATTCCCCACAGTTATATGCATGACAAGCTGTGTTCCATCTCAAATTGGGTCTGCATGTGTAGCCGAGCATACAGTCATATTTGTATATTTATGTACTATGTGCTATTATATTAAGTGCTGGGGGTCGAGGTGTTTGGAGCTTTTTATTTGGTCTCCTGTTTTCTCTACCCTGCCACTTGGACAGACTCCCCCCCAGCCCCCTCCGCTCTACTCTGCAAATTACTGCCAGCCCCTTCAGCCCTAATTATTTCTGTCAAGCCACTGGCACACAGGTCCACTTTAAAGCTGCCACTATGGACTTCTAAAGTGTTGAGAGCAATCATAACGATTTCTTCCTTTCCTCGATCTGTGTTATTCTCTCTGAGGTAGTTGTAATGTACCAATGTTATTGTATACTGTATTACTACACTATATTATGTATGGGTCTTACTGATATCTGTCTATATTTTGGCACTTATAGTACGTATAGGGTGCAATCAAAAGGTGTTTTCTCATTTCTCAAAAGGTTTGTCTTGACACATTCTGAGCTTTCTTTTCTTCTCTCTGTAACCCAACTTTATTTTTGTACACTGTCCCCTCAATATAAGTGTCAGGTATAGCAGCTCAAGCTGACTTTCCTCGAGGGAGATGCCATGAAGCAAACCCAGAAAGATGGGAAGACAGCAAGGTACCCGTCAAGGTGGAGTTCCCTGAAAGCAGACTTACCTATATGGACAGGTTGCTTCTCAAGAAGCACCGCAGGTACATATTTATTCACGTTTAGTGTTTGTTTTCGTTTTTGTTTTAAATAAGAACATAATGTCATGGCTCGCTTGAGTTTCCAGTTATTTCTACAACTCTGATTTTTCTCCGATAGAGTGATTGGAACAGATACTTCTTTATCACAAAAAATATTCATGAAGTTTGGTTCTTTATGACTTTATTATGGGTTAACAGAAAAGGTGATCAAATCTGCTGGGTCAAAAATATACATACATGGATCTTAAAAAGCGAGTCATTGACTTGAACAAGTCAGGATAGTCACTTGGAGCCATTTCAAAGGCACCTGCAGGTCCCAAGAGCAACAGTGCAAACAATTGTTTGTAAGTATAAAGTGCATGGCACTGTTTTGTCACTGCCACGATCAGGAAGAAAACGCAAGCTATCACCTGCTTCTGAGAGAAAATTGGTCAGGACGGTGAAGATTCAACCGAGAATCACCAAAAAGCAGATCTGCCAAGAATTAGAAGCTGCTGGAACACAGGTGTCAGTGTCCACAGTCAAGCGTGTTTTGCATCTCCATGGACTGAGAGGCTGCCGTGCAAGAAGGAAGCCCTTGCTCCAAAAGCGGCACCTTAAGGCTCGACTGATGTTTGCTGCTGATCACATGGACAAAGATAAGACCTTCTGGAGGAAAGTTCTGTGGTCAGACGAAACAAAAACCGAGCTGTTTGGCTGCAAGGCCCAGCAATATGTTTGGAGGAGAAAAGGTGAGGCCTTTAACCCCAAGTACACCATGCTTACCGTCAAGCACGGTGGTGGTAGTATTATGCTGTGGGGCTGTTTTGCTTCCAATGGAACTGGTGCTTGACAGAGAGTAAATGGGATAATGAAGAAGGAGGATTCCCTTCAAATTCTTCAAGATAACCTAACGTCATCAGCCCAAAGATTATGCCTTGGGCGCAGTTGGGTGTTCCAACAGGACAATGACCCCAAACACACATCAAAAGTGGTAATGGAATGGCTAAATCAGGCTAGAATTAAGGTTTTCTAATGGCCTTCCCAAAGACCTGACTTAAACCCAATTTAGAACTTGTGGACAATGCTGAAGAAACAAGTCCATGTCAGAAAGCCATCAAATTTAACTGAACTGCACCAATTCTGTCAAGAGGAGTGGTCAAAGATTCAACCAGAAGCTTGCCAGAAGCTTGTGGATGGCTACCAAAAGCGCCTAATTGAAGTGAAAATGGCCAAGGGACATGTTACCAAATATTAGCGCTGCTGTATGTACATTTTTTGACCCAGCAGATTTGATCACTTTTTTCTGTTCACCCATAATAAAGTCATAAAAGAACCAAACTTCATGAATGTTTTTTGTGACAAAGAAGTATCTGTTCCAATCACTCTATCAGAGAAAAATCAGAGTTGTAGAAATAACTGGAAACTCAAGAGAGCCATGACATTATGTTCTTCACAAGTGTATGTAAACTTTTGACCACAACTATATATATATATATATATATATATATATATATATATATATATATATATATATATATATATATATATATATATACAGTGGGGCAAATACAGTGCCCTCCATAATTATTGGATTTATAATAATTACATGTTTTTTAGCTTCTAGTATTTTTCTAAATAATATGGGACCTTAATGGAAAAAAAGAGAAAATTCCAACCTTCAATACAAGTGCATTTATTCAGTGGGGAAAAAATCCCACATAAAGAAATTATTTGACATCAAATAATGTGTGTCACAATTATTAGCACGCCTGGTGTTAATACTTTGTACAACCCCCTTTTGCCAACAAAATAGCACCTAATCTTTTCCTATAATGTTTCAAAAGATGGGAAAAGACAGAAAGAGGGATCTTCAGCTTTCAGGCTGAGGGCAACAGATTTTGATTTAAAATGTCCTGGTACTTCAAAGCATTCATGATGCCATGCACCCTAACAAGGTTCCCAGGGCCTTTGGAAACGAAACAACCCCACAGCATCACTGACCCACCCCCATACTTCACAGTGGGTATGAGGTGCTGTCTACACGCCAAAAAGCTGTTTGGGAGGCATGCACAGAGAAAACCTTTCCTCACTCACAATCATAAACGCAAACGTCTGGAGTTCGCCAAGCAGTATTGTGGCTTCAACTGGGACCGTGTGCTTTGGTCAGATGAGACGAAGATTGAGCTTTTTGGCAACAAACACTCTAAGTGGGTCTGGCGTGCCACGAAAGATGCGCATGCTGAAAAGCACCTCATACCCACTGTGAAGTATGGGGGTGGGTCAGTGATGCTGTGGGGCTGTTTTGCTTCCAAAGGCCCTGGGAACCTTGTTAGGGTGCATGGCATCATGAATGCTTTGAAGTACTAGGACATTTTAAATCAAAGTCTGTTGCCCTCTGCCCAAAAGCTGAAGATGGGTCGTCACTGGGTCTTTCAGCAAGACAATGACCCTAAACATATGGCCAAATCTACACAGGAATGGTTCACCAGACACAAAATCAAGCTTCTCCCATGGCCATCTCAGTCCCCAGACCTCAACCCCATTGAAAACCTTTGGAGTGAGCTGAAGAGGAGAGTACAGAGGAGAGGACCCAGGTCTCTGGATGATTTAGAGAGATTCTGCAAAGAGGAATGGCTGAAGATCTGTCTTTTCTCATCTTGTGAAACATTATAGGAGAAGATTAGGTGCTGTTTTGTTGGCAAAAGGGGGTTGTACAAAGTATTAACACCAGGGGTGCTAATAATTGTGACACACATTATTTGATGTCAAATAATTATTTCTTTATGTGGGATTTTTTCCCCACTGAATAAATGCACTTGTATTTAAGGTTGGATTTTTCTCTTTTTTTCCATTAAGGTCCCATATTATTTAGGAAAAAAACAAATTTTAGAAGCTAAAAAACACAATTATCATAAATCCAAAATTATGGAGGGCACTGTAAGTAGTCAACCACTAATTGTGCAAGTTCTCCCACTTGAAAATATTAGCGAGGCCTGTAATTGACAACATGGGTAAACCTCAACCATGAGAGACGGAATGTGGAAAAAAAACAGAAAATCACATTGTTTGATTTTTTTAAAGAAGTTATTTGCAAATAATCGTGGAAAATAAATATTTGCTCAATACCAAAAGTTCATCTCAATACTTTGTTATGTACCCTTTGTTGGCAATAACGGAGGCCAAACATTTTCTGTAACTCTTCACAAGCTTTTCACAGACTTGCTGGTATTTTGGCCCATTCCTCCATGCAGATCTCCTCTAGAGCAGTGATGTTTTGGGGCTGTTTTTGGGCAACATGGACTTTCAACTCCCTCTCTCCACAGATTTTCTATGGGATTGAGATCTGGAGACTGGCTTGGCCACTCAAGGACCTTGAAATGCTTCTTACGTAGCCACTCTTTTGTTGCCCTGGCTGTGTGTTTGGGATCATTGTCATGCTGAAAGACCCAGCCACGTCTCACTCAAAATCTCTCGATACACTGGCCCCATTCATTCTTTCCTTTACACAGATCAGTCGTCCTGGTCCCTTTGCAGACAAACAGCCCCAAAACATGATATTTCCACCACATGCTTCACAGTGGGTATGGTGTTTCTTCTGATGCAATTCAGTTTTCTTTCTTCGCCAAACACGAGAACCTGTGTTTCTACCAAAAAGTTCTATTTTGGAAAACACATTCTCCCAGTCCTCTTCTGGATCATCCAATGCTCTCTAGCGAACCCCAGACGGGCCTGGACGTGTACTGGCTTCAGCAGGGGGACACATCTGGCAGTGCTGGATTTAAGTCCCTGGCGACTCAATGTGTTTCTGATAGTAGCCTTTGTTACTGTGGTCCCAGCTCTCTGTAGGTCATTCACTAGGTCCGCCCATGTGGTTCTGGGATTTTTGCTCACCGTTCTTATTATCATTTTGACGCCACGGGGTGAGATCTTGCATGGAGCCCAGATCAAGGGAGATTATCAGTGGTCTTGTATGTCCTCCTTTTTCTAGTAATTGCTCCCACAGTTGATTTCTTTACACCAAGCGTTTTACCTATTGCAGATTCAGTCTTCCCAGTTTGGAGTGTGACTGACTGAGGTTGTGGACAGGTGTCTTTTATACCGATAATAAGTTAAAACAGGTGCCATTAATACAGGTAACGAGTGGAGCCTCATTAGACCTCATTAGAAGAAGTTAGAAGACCTCTTTGTCAGCCAGAAATCTTGCTTGTTTGTAGGTGACCAAATACTTATTTTCCACTCTAATTTTGAAATAAATTCTTTAAAATCAAACAATGTGATTTTCTTTTCTTTTTTTTTCTTTTTTTCCACATTCTGTCTCTCATGGTTGAGGTGGTTGATAATTACCCATGTTGACAATTACAGGCCTCTCTAATCTTTTCAAGTAGGAGAACTTGCACAATTGGTGGTTGACTAAATACTTATTTGCCCCACTGGATCTGTCGATCCATTTTCAACACCGGTTATCCTGATCAGATTCACAGGGTTCCAGAGCCTATCCAAGCTACCTTCAGGCATCAGGCGAACTACACCCTGAACTGGTTTCCGTTGAAGTCAATCCAATGTACCACTACACTATCAGTGACAGTTTTTTTTTTTTTTTTTTAATAAACTGTAAATATGTATTATTCAATGTCTTGCTTACCAGTCACTAATGTAAAAATATAGGTCATCTGCATAGTGATGTCAATTCAAAGACCATAAGGAATTTCAGGATTCAGACAATAAAGCGGACAAACATGAATCATTGTGTAAGAATGTACTGGTAATGGAAGCTCAAATGGTTTTTAAATCCAAGCTGAATGCTTTTTATAAGTCCCGACATTTATTAATGAAAAAAAGACTGCTGCTTTGCCTCTATCAATAACCTAAATCTGATAAATGCGTGTGATTTTTGTAGTATAACAAAATTGATTGTGTTTCAAAATGTATCTAAAATAAATCTTAAAATGGTCATCTTTAATATATCTATAAACTTATTTTATCAAGCCTTGCATATTGCTTAAAATCCGTAATTATTATTTGATGTGTGTTAGTTGTTGCATGTATGCACAAACATCTTATTTTTATTTATTTTTTCTTTTACACAAACCTTTGGTGTACAAAGCATTCTCTCAGCACACGTTTTGCTGTTGACTTCTTGAGCGCTTGGCTTGAGCAAGTCCCATAATTACAGCCCTTTATTTAAGCGGCACCTCTCGGACTGAGTAGCCCACCGGAGACCGGGCTAGAGGGAGTGAGAACGAGAGTGCACTTTTAGGGCCCACTGACCACCTTAGCAGGACTGCTTTAAGTCTCCTGCTACAGCAGCCTTTAAGTGCGGAACTGAGCAGGGAGCCAATCTAAGTGCAATAAGCCTGCAGCCATGATGGCGGCAGAGCTTAATGAAGAGACGGAGGGACTGGCTGGCTGGGAGAAAGAAAGGGTGAGAGGCTGAATTTTAACAAGTTTCCTAGAGTGAAGGCAGGATAGAGTGTGATGTTTTATAGAACTCACTAAGGGGAGAGGTGTATTAGAGTCGTAAACATCACCAGTCGTGTGACTTAAGGGGGTTGTCAGGCTGATTACCCGAATTCTCTGGGTGTTGTGAGTGAGCACCATCTTTCATCAATGACACAGTCAAAAGTTTGTCTTGTAAGACAGTGAACCCTTTAAGAAAATCTGAAAAACTCAGATTTACTCTATTACCTTTGCCAAAGAGTTTATGGAGATTCATTTTTTTCTTTAACATTATCCAATAAAAACACTAAAGCACTTTATACCGACTATTGTACCTAGGAAAAAAAAGTAAAATAGATGTTTGCAATTTGACTTGAATGTTCAATGCATAATGCACTTCAAAAGGCGATATTGTGCAATTCTTTTAAGTCTCAGTTTTAAATTAAACTGTTTGTTTCAGCCTCCAGATCATGTAGATTTTTAAAACCTGTTCCAGTCCACTGATCGTCACAGATCCTTATATCCTGCAGACCTGATGATGAAATGAATCAGAAAGTCTCATGTATAATTCTACAGTTTAACTGGATCATAAATCTGTGGTGACCTTGAAAGGATCTATTTTTCTCATTTCCTCCTCCTCCTCCCACTGCCGCTGAAACTTCAACAAATCCGATAGATCACAGAATAGTGTTTCATCAGAAAATACGTTTGCTTCCTAGACCTTACAGAATTGTTGTCTCTTTGACATGTTTTGAAAGTCAGGATTGCAGTTTTCTCTTACATATCAATCTTACCATATCTTACCTGTATATTGAGGAGCAGAAGTATTTGCACCCTTTATGATTTTGCACGTTCACCCACTGAGAAAATAGGTAGAGATCTGAAAGTTCAATCATAGATGCATTTCCATTTATAGACATAATCTAAAAAAAATCTGGAACTCACATTGTATGATTTTTCAATTATTTATTTGTAATTTACTGGGGTTCATAGATGTTTGTACAGTGCTAAAATGTAGTCCAGAAGCCTCTGTTTGCATATACAGGGGTCAGATGCTTTCTGTCGTTGTTCACCAGGTTTTCACATTTGGAAACAGGGATTTTGGCCCATTTCTCCACACAAACATTTCTTAAGATCTGTCAGGTTTCGGGGCTGTCATTGACAAACACGAAGTTTCAGCTCCATCCAAAGATTTTTTATTGGATTGAGTCTTAGAAAGTGGCTAGGCCACTCCAGAGCCTTGATATGCTTTTTACGCAGCCACTCCTTGGTCAGCCTGGCTGTGTGCTTAGGATCATTGTCATGTTGGAAGATCCAGCCACAACTCATCTTCAATTCTCTGACTGAGGTAAGGAGGTTGTGGCTCAAAATCTGACAATCCATTTCACCATTCATCTTTATACAGTACAGACGTCCTATCCCCTTTCCCGAAAAGCAGCTCCAAAGCTTGGTTTCCACCCCCATACTTCACAGTGGGGATGGTGTTCTTGGGATTGCACTCATCCTTTTTCCTCCACACACGACGAGTAAAGCTTGCACCAAAAAGTTCTACTTTGGTCTCATTTGACCAAATGACTTTCTCCCATGACCCCTCTGCATCATTCAGAAGGTCCCTGGCAAACTTCAGATGGCCCTTTGCATGTACTTGCTTCAACAAGGGAACCCTCTGAGCAATGCATGATTTTAAACCATTTCACCATAGTGCTCTACTGACAGAAGCCTTTGAAACTGTGCATCTGGCTCTCTTCAGGTCATTGACCAGCTCCTGCCGTTTCGTTGTAGGAGAGATGCCCCACGGGGAGAGATTTTACATGGAGCCCCAGTCCGAGGTAGATTATCAGTAATGTTTAGCATTTTCTATTTTCTAACAATTGCTGCAACTGTTTATTATCACCAAGCTGCTTTTCAATAGTCCCATAGCCTTTTCCAGATTTGTGGAGCTCAACTATTTTTTTCTCTGGTGTCTTTCGAAAGCTCTCTGGTCTTCCCCATGGTAGCAGTTGGATTATGACTGACTGTGGGGTGCACAAGTGACAATAATGAGCTCAAACGGGTGGTGGGTGGGTGGTCAGTCATGGGGTAAAGTTTTTTTTTTTTTTTTTAAATGTAGACTGACACCTCTTTGAGTGTCATAATTATTGCTGATTCTCAGGGGTGCAAATACTATGTGTGTATATGTGATTTTAAATGCATCTATGATTGAAATTTCAGATCTCTACCTATTTTCTAAGTGAAATTTGGGGAGGTCATTTCATTTTATCAGCAACCAAGCACAAATATTATACATTACAGTAGTAATAAAACAAAACAAACTGTTTACTAGTTCAGTTATTCCGGTAACGACAAACAAAACACTCTCAATCTCACTAAAAATCACTCCCAAATCAAGTTTTCATCTTTAGTATCACTTTTGAACAACTACACCAACTTGAAGATGAGGGCGCGGCTCGAGTATAAGTATCAACATATAAGTCACACCTGAGTAAAGGTCGCAGGCCCAGCCAAACTGTGTAAAAAGCGCGACTTATAGTCCGGAAAATACAATATGTTTCAGCGCAATTAAAACTGAGAGATGGTGGCCTAAATGTGACTAAAAATGTATTTTCGGTTTCTCTTCAAAACACTTATTTTTTTAACTGAAACAACAGTACTGAAACAGGAAGTTGCTTTGCCGCAAGCAAAAGCCTTGGTAAAGTGCACTTTTGGAGTGCACTCGATAATTCATTAACGGTGTGGTGGCTTGGTGCAGCGATTAGCACGGACAGCACCGCGGTATTCACTTCCCACCTATAGGTCTTCTCAATTTTTACCCGCTTTGAGCCATTTAAAACATTACAAAGTTGTCTTTCCATCTCGGAAAACTTATTTTGTTCTCGTACCCGCATGACAAGCTCTTTTATCACGGTGACTTGTCTGCACTACATTGCATTCAAGGGGCACTGCAACAAGAATTTCAAAATGATCCCTTCAATTACCACCTGAAAACACAAATGAAAATGACAGAACACCAAAACATAAAACATAGTGAAAATTAAGGACAGAGCAACTGTCTGTGAATGAGTTGTTAACTATTAGAATTGTGAACATGATTTTTACTGTATAGTGGGGTAAAGCTAAATATTTAATTTTTTGTTTTATCTTATTTTATGTTGTGCATTTTTAAATGTCAGTACATCAAACCAGGGGTCCTTTTTTTGCACCACGGACCAGTGTGATTTGGGTCTTGTTTTTCACCGACCAGTGTTTTGACAAATTTTGCAACCCATCAAAAACTTCAACTATGCGGTTCTGCGCATGCGCGTAACATTAAAATGGCCGCGAATGCAGCGATTCCTAAGTAAACACGACAAACTTTCTTTAAAGAAAGGAATATTAACTTACGTTTGATCGTGGATGGAAATGTAGAAAAGTTCTCCTCTGACCCATCCTTCCATGTTAGCAGCACACAGCTAACGCCTTCGCTGTGTCGTTAAGCATTAATTAAGAAGCACGCTTCACAAAGATGCGATGTTGGAAAGTGTAACAAGGTTTTCGGTGTTCTTGTAGTGCTGTCAGGATATTCCGGAATTACTTTAATTGTCTCAAATGTATGTTTGCGGTCGCCGTCATTTGCGATCTCTACAAGCTGATCCTCCTGTTGCACAGACATGCTCGAATCACTCGGTTTATTCACAAACGGGTCACGAATCCACTCTTTCGCAGTTCGTGGGTCTTCGAGGTTGTAGGCTCATCTTCTGGTTCGTCAGGTGCTCTTTTTTGCCGTAAAAAAATCACTCCAAAGACGTCTGTTTTCCTGTCATTTTTGCTCGTGTGGGGGAACAAATGTGCTGCGCCCGCGACCTAGTCATACGTTATTATGAAGCGCACATAGATATATATACAAAACAAGTTGTACTGCTTGCAATCCAATCAATGGGCTTCTATTATGACATTCTAATCTATACTGTAGTATTATATCTAGAGTAGACAGGGATATTGATGTGTTAAGCAGGGGCACAGGCCAAAGTTAATTCGGCCAGAATGCTGTCGTTAACAAAATATCATTTATCTGCGGCCCGGTAGCAAATGCGCCACGGACCGGTACCGGTCCGCGGCCCGATGGATGGGGACCCCTGCATCAAACCATTTAGCAACAAAAAAATAAAAAATCTGAACAATAAGTGGTTTAAGTATACAGTAAGTGTATACAGTTTGTATTCATTCATTCATATTCCGTTACCCCTTATCTTTACGAGGATCATGGGCAGTAAATTTGTGTATAATATATACAGTGCCTTGCAAAAGTATTCGGCCCCCTTGAATCTTGCAACCTTTCGCCACATTTGAGGCTTCAAACATAAAGATATGAAATTTAATTTTTTTGTCAAGAATCAACAACAAGTGGGACACAATCGTGAAGTGGAACAATATTTATTGGATAATTTAAACTTTTTTAACAAATAAAAAAGTGAAAAGTGGGGCGTGCAATATTATTCGGCCCCTTTACTTTCAGTGCAGCAAACTCACTCCAGAAGTTCAGTGAGGATCTCTGAATGATCCAATGTTGTCCTAAATGACCGATGATGATAAATAGAATCAACCTGTGTGTAATCAAGTCTCCGTATAAATGCACCTGCTCTGTGATAGTCTCAGGGTTCTTTTTAAAGTGCAGAGAGCATTATGAAAACCAAGGAACACACCAGGCAGGTCCGAGATACTGTTGTGGAGAAGTTTAAAGCCGGATTTGGATACAAAAAGATTTCCCAAGCTTTAAACATCTCAAGGAGCACTGTGCAAGCCATCATATTGAAATGGAAGGCGCATCAGACCACTGCAAATCTACCAAGACCCGGCCGTCCTTCCAAACTTTCTTCTCAAACAAGGAGAAAACTGACTAGAGATGCAGCCAAGAGGCCCATGATCACTCTGGATGAACTGCAGAGATCTACAGCTGAGGTGGGAGAGTCTGTCCATAGGACAACAATCAGTCGTACACTGCACAAATCTGGCCTTTATGGAAGAGTGGCAAGAAGAAAGCCATTTCTCAAAGATATCCATAAGAAGTCTTGTTTAAAGTTTGCCACAAGCCACCTGGGAGACACACCAAACATGTGGAAGAAGGTGCTCTGGTCAGATGAAACCAAAATTGAACTTTTTGGCCACAATGCAAAACGATATGTTTGGCGTAAAAGCAACACAGCTCATCACCCTGAACACACCATCCCCACTGTCAAACATGGTGGTGGCAGCATCATGGTTTGGGCCTGCTTTTCTTCAGCAGGGACAGGGAAGATGGTTAAAATTGACGGGAAGATGGATGCAGCCAAATACAGGAACATTCTGGAAGAAAACCTGTTGGTATCTGCACAAGACCTGAGACTGGGACGGAGAGTTATCTTCCAACAGGACAATGATCCAAAACATAAAGCCAAATCTACAATGGAATGGTTAAAAAATAAACGTATCCAGGTGTTAGAATGGCCAAGTCAAAGTCCAGACCTGAATCCAATCGAGAATCTGTGGAAAGAGCTGAAGACTGCTGTTCACAAACACTCTCCATCCAACCTCACTGAGCTCGAGCTGTTTTGCAAGGAAGAATGGGCAAGAATGTCAGTCTCTCGATGTGCAAAACTGATAGAAACATACCCCAAGCGACTTGCAGCTGTAATTGGAGCAAAAGGTGGCGCTACAAAGTATTAACGCAAGGGGGCCGAATAATATTGCACGCCCCACTTTTCAGTTTTTTATTTGTTAAAAAAGTTAAATTATCCAATAAATTTTGTTCCACTTCACGATTGTGTCCCACTTGTTGTTGATTCTTGACAAAAAATTAAAATTTTATATCTTTATGTTTGAAGCCTGAAATGTGGCGAAAGGTTGCAAAGTTCAAGGGGGCCGAATACTTTTGCAAGGCACTGTATTTTTTATTATTATTATCATTTAAATAATTTGAATAATAATCTGGTTTCGGCTTTTCCCCTGTTTTCTCAAACGGCGCATCACTTCTAATAGACCTAACATCCGTTTCTACCCCAGAGCCCTGTCATCGCCCTGAATAAACTTGAATATTGAACGATAATATGCAATAACAAATTCATTGTTGTGCTCTGTTGGTACTCAAAAACACCCCCCAAACAATTCTTGCCCTTCTATTATTTGCTTTTCACTTGCCGTATTTTTTGGACTATAAGGCACACTGGATTACAGTGCACACCCTCAAGGAATGAGTAATTTTCATACATGAGGCGCATGTGATTATAAGGAACATTTGCCTATTTTTATTTCACGGATGAACAATAGATACAGCATATTGAAATTTGCTGCACGTCGGAAATGCTTAGACATGGATAGTCAGAATGAGCCAAAATTTCCTGCTGCAGTTAGATAGTGCACATTTCTCCGACCCTGCACTTTGCCCTACTGGGAGGAATTAACTTACCTAGGAAGGTAGTGTTAAGGACATGAGTCTGGAGTGAAGGTGAGCTGTAAATCTGGATAGATAACTTTATGTATACATGTATGCATATGTGAGGCCACAGAATAGTAAGCTGGACAGACTAAAATAGTGAAACTAGAGACTGGAATAAGCAGAAGAGTTAAATATCAAAAGATGGCTCTCTCTTGCATTGGGCTGGATGCATTGTCCTTCTTGTCCATCTCTGGCACACTAATGGATAATCACAGGCTCTGATTGTATGGGCAGAGAGATGTCAGGGGTGGCTCGTACTTGACAAGTTGCACTCTGCCAATCTAAGGAGATGGACGAGGGAGAAAGTAGAGGGTAGAAGGGTCCACCTCCCCATCTGAATCTCTGGCCTGTCAAGGTAGCATCCTAGGTCTTAAACCCCCATTGGTGGCTGCTTGACATATTAAAACCTCCCTCAATTTCAAACCCACAGACCCTGAAAACTTTCATTTTGAATATGTCAAAATTTGCTGCAATCCTGGAATCAAATAGCTCAGCCATCATTGGTAACCGTTTCCTGTAGTTTACAAACGTGAATGATTATACCCCAACATATGGGCAAGAAAATCTGAAAAATGAATGTCCTTTCAGAATAATTTTATAATATATAATCACACACAAAAAAAACGTTTTCAGTTGGCACAGATTTTTTTCTAATTATTTTAACCTTGCAAAATTCAGTACACAATAATAAAAGGCAAGGGCAAAATTTGTAATTATTACATTACAATATACAAAAATTCAAAAGCATTTCTTTATTTAAAAAGTCAGGACTTGAAGCGGCATTAAAATATAAGTCAACTAAACATGTATTTCCTTGAATTATATATTCTTTTGACAACTGTAGTCAAATCAAAATGATTCCATATAAAAACCTTAATTGGCTTTATTGAAAACACCACCTTTTTTAATTATGCGCCACCATTCATTCACCTTCCATACCGCTTATCCTCTCAAGGGTTGTGGAACCTATCCCATCTAACTATGGGCAGGAAGCGGGGTACACCCTGACGTGGTTGCCAGGCAATTGAAAGGCACACATAGACAAAACAATTACACAAACTCACAATCATATCCATGGAGAATTTAGTGTTCAATTTGCCTACCTTGCATGTTTTTGGCATAAAGAATGGATGGAAGGAAGTCTGAGTACCCGGAAAAAACTCACCCAGGCACTGGGAGAACATGCAAACGCCTCACACAAAGGCTAAAGTCCAGGATTGAACCTTTGATATCAGAACTGTGAGGCGGACGTGCTATCCATTCACCCACCAAGGCACCACGATACTTTTCAATATTGTTCTGCAAAGTTGAAGTGCACTGGGTGAGTAAGCACATATAGGCAGACTTCAACCGAGTCGTTTGTTTTATTTAGACAAAAAATTATTGTCACACAGTATCAACATCGCACATCGTTTTCACATACACACGTATTGTTTGTGAATGTCTGAGAGCGAAGGGGCTACACGGGGCCAGGTCCAAATCAAGCTAGCAAAATGACTTTGACCCAGTGTATTAAAAGGCTTATATTTGCATGTAAGCTAATGTGTATACCAAAGATATCCTGTCAATTTACTGGACCCAATACTCCACACTTTAAACCAGTGGTTGTCTTCTGGGTTGTCTATTGGTAGACCTTCAAAGCAAACCTATCCACCACCTCCAGTTAAAATATTATTTTTTCCAGTAACTCTGACAGAGTTAACGGCAAATGTAGTTCATTCGTTTGAGGTCAAGGCATTTTGTTTATTGCAAGGCTAAGACTACAGCTAGTGAGTTGTAAAATTCTAAAGTATATGCTTTTATGTGTTACATGGAGGAAACAACAGTCTATTATCCATTTTCCAGTCGGAACGTCAAGTGCGTAGGTTTGCATAGGGATGGTAGCAACATAAATCTACGAACTTTTCGGGATGCTCATTTTGTCCCCACCAACTCTTAAGCAACCCTATATCCATTATGTAATGACTTCAATTATATTGGTAATTTAGATTGTCATTCCATATGTTAAGAATAGAATTGACCCTTCAATTATTATGTGAATTATTTTCATTATGTTCAGAATTACATTTACCCCTTCACTTGCCGGTCCATTTTTTCCCCCCTTAAACGTATGTTCGATTGTGTGATGATTTAATCCCCGGTCCCCCATCACACACACACGCACAGAGCCCTGACACACACAACATGTCGGCAACATGCTGCCTCCTCCGCCCCCTGCGAAGAGGAGGATATTAGAAATTTCTTTTGGAAAGCAGCAGCCACTGTAAGTAATGTAAAAAGACGTCAATGTTTTGCAGGTGGGGAACACACCACTAATTTTGCTACTGAAAGACCAACCTGCCTCAGAGTTAGCATGACATTAAACTGTGTGAACTTGCTAACTTGCAAAACTCGAGTACAAAGCTGCTTAGAAAGAAGTGTCCTCCTGTATGTTTTTTACTGTTAACGTTCATTAAACTGTCAGAAATTTAGTGAACCCAGATTTTCCCCAAGTTTCATTTTTATTTTATTTACGTGGCCTTAAAGCAGCCCAAAGGAGCTTTAATTTTCGTTGAGTTTGGCTGTGCTTGTGGACAAAAGCAGTAGTGTTTTGCTTGAAGGGAGCTCTTTTTTTTAATTTTTGTTCTTCCCTGA
Source organism: Corythoichthys intestinalis (assembly GCF_030265065.1). Taxonomy (NCBI): domain Eukaryota; kingdom Metazoa; phylum Chordata; class Actinopteri; order Syngnathiformes; family Syngnathidae; genus Corythoichthys; species Corythoichthys intestinalis. Next base: position 37,444,209 of record NC_080400.1, read on the forward strand.
CTAAGAAATTTTTTCAGTTATATTTAATTCATTTATTTAGACAGACAATGTTGAGTGGGCTTAATACAAATGTTCATTTTTTTGCATTCCTGCATAGTTAAGAGATTATTAACAACTTTGTATTCATTGTGTATGTTTACATAATTTATTTTTAAATATTGCAATTTAAATTTGCTAATAAAATCCAGACATGTATTCTGGAAGTTTTCAAAATGTTTCTTTAGTAGTTTTTGAAAACAAAGATTTGAATCGAACGGTGTATTAACTGAACCAATACACATGAAAGTTCGTATTAGTCAGTACAGATGCATTGATCATTCAGCCTATTAATTTTTTTTTTGATAAGTATTTATTGTCATCATCATCGGTATCATTGACAGTTACAAGACGTGATATGATTAACCCGAAGAAAAAAAAAATAACAAAAAAGACAAGGGCTGACGGGAGAAGCAAATGCTTATCAAGTCCCGTCCCCTTCAACCAAGGACGCACAATCAATACATGGTAGAGTAGGCATTGTACATTACGTTACATGAGCACATTAATTTTCTTCCCAAAAGTCATTGATTGGCCATAACACTTGGGTAATGTTGTCGATCAATTATGAGTTCATCGATTAGGGTGATTGTCAGATTGGTGTAAGGAGGAATAGCCGAGGGAGTCGTGGAGGCCCACCTCCATCGCTATCCGCTCCTCGATCTGAAGAGCCGTCAAACTTATGGGCCGCCGGACATGGACGTTGGTTCGATGTAGGTCGCGTAGTTGAAAAAATTCTGTCCAGTGAACTCAGCAACCAGTTCAGCAACTCCATTGTACACAGATGTTACAGTTCAAGTGGACAGCATGCACATATGACAGCAGATAATGTTCTGCATTTACGACGGGGCTGATTTTTAGGGCATACAATGTTGTGACTACTTTATCTTTGTCCCTGACATTCCTTTCATTTATTTATTTTATTTGGTTAATAAGGTTTATTCGTGAGAAATGTAACCCTGAATCCCCATTCACCCAATCATTTTGGCCTTAATCTCTCATGCCCAGCAAAAAGTGTACATGCAGGTTAAGCTCTGTTATATAATCCCTACCAATGTTGAGACCAAACATACGTCCTTGCAGGAAGTAGAATAAAATGTGGGAAAACCAAAGATGCTACAGTATATATACTTTCCAAAGACACTGTATACCCTCAGTGCTTTAATCAAAATTAAAACCCATAAAACCCTTAAAAGCATTCTTTTAAGGTCAATTTCAGTGATTTTTTTGTGGAGGGGGGAGTAACTACTGTACAGTCAATAGGTGCGCTAGATGAATAATTTCACTTACCTTGGAGGTATTGCATTCTTCCCTATTAGTGTTTATTACTTTTGGAATGAGCTACAGTCAATGAGCAGAAGTTAATATGAGTACTCCCCAGGCACGTTTTGCTGTAAACAAACAGCACATGCAATGAAACACATTTCGAATGTCAAATAAGTAGTAGCAAATCCATCCTCCATTATCGGTACTGCTTATTTGCCTGGGGTTGCAGCGGCGTATCCCTTCAGACTTTGGGCAGGAGGTGGGGTACACCATGCCAGCCAACCGCCGGCCAGAAATACAGTAGACAAGTAACCATTCACATTCACACATATGGACAATGTTGGAATGGTCCATCAACCTACCATGCATGTGTTTCGGATATGGGAGAAAACCCGAGCACCTGGGAGGAAACCATGCAGGCATGGAAAGTAAATTAAAAGTCCAAATAGGAAGACTGAAGTCCAGATTTGAACACATGATCCCAGAACTGCGAGACAGCAATGCTACCCAGTCATCTACTGTGCTGCCACAGTTAGGGAAAGTTAAGAAACTGCTGCTGTTACTCTGACCTCCATCACTTGGGCCAAAGGGAGCCAACAATTACCTGCACCATAGCCATGATCATTCATTCAATTTTCTTATTGCTGACATTTTCTAATGAATTATATACCAAAAGTATAGGGTGGATTTTTTTTTAAATCAAGCATTATTTAAACAATAAGTCACATTTTTTGCTGACAATATTTCCTAGAGTGTTGTTGAAAACACTATTGAGTAGGTCCGAACGATATTGGAAAAAAACTAGCATTGTAATTTTTGGGTGGTTTGCGATATATTGCAATATTTATATCGCAACATTAAAACTAGAAGAATTTTCACCAGATAACTTGAATAGCTGTTTGGGATAGGCCTTAACGATATTAGAAAAAATTAACATTGCAATACATATTGCCAAGGCGCCACACTTTTTGCATTTGTTGCACCTAACTTTTTTCTTAAGGTGTACAAGCACAAAATGTAGGCGCACTCAGTGTATCACCTTTAACACCATAGCTTTAATCACTCTCTATAACATTAATACTATTCCTTTATTCAATCACCTTCTGAACCGCTTATCCTCACGAGGGTTGCAGGCGTACTGGAGCTTATCACCGCTAGATTCAGGCAGTTGCCAGCCAGTCGCAGGGCACACAACCATACACACACACTCGTACGTACGGACCATTTGGAGTGTTCAATCTACATACAATGCACATTTTTTGGGATGTCGCGGCAACCCGGAGAAAACCCACATAGGCAAGGGAAAAACATGCAATCTCCACATAGGAAGGCCTGAATTGCACCCACGAGCCCAGAACTGTGAGGTGGACATGCTAACCACTCTCGCACCGTGCCAGCTTCATAATGTGCATTATTTTTAAATAAGAATAACGTAGAAAAGTGCTTGCTTTTATTTAGTGCTTCGTTGTGTCAGTCCACTCAAATTCACTCACGCTTTGATGCTCACGCTGCCGAGAACAGCCTCTCACTTAAGGCCGAGTTATACTTCCGCGTCAGACCTGCGCCGTCAAGGAAGACCCGAGTTATGACCCTGCGCCGTAGCCTGACGGGCTCCTCTCGAATGTTCTAACCTTCGCATCGTGTAGATGCGTATGACGTTGCAGAAACGGACTGTGATTGGTCCGCTCAGACTGTTGTTTCCGGTTCAGCGCGAAAGCACCGCCATTGTAGAATATAATCAAAGATTATTTTGTACACGCAAAAATGGACCAAGCCGACGGGAGTTTCATCGAAGAGCAAGTCTCGTAAAGACATTATTGTGATTGCCAAATGGCAAGGTTGGCGATTGAAAAAAAAAAAAAATAGAAGAACCACCGAGACGTGTGTGTTCGGAATCGAATGGCCACACATAGCGGTGACCCAGTCTGCCAAAAACTGCCAACTTTATGTCGTATTTTTGGTTAGTGCACTTCATCATTTATTGTGTACATATGTTTGCTGTGAGTCTGTGACTTATTTACCTGTCACACTTCAAGTATATGAAGAATAAAGCACAGATTTGGTGTCAAAAGAGTTGTTCTGATCTTTAATTTTCAATAACAGTTCACACACGATACATCATCACTGATTGAGAGTGCCTCGGTGCTTTTTATGATAACGTTAAAATCAAGGCTCCCAACGCAGTTTGGGAAGTTCCATAGACGCCAGAAATCTGCTATGGCTTCCCACTGGCTGGTTGTAGGACACGGCAAATTAATCGGGTTGTAGGGCTTTGCAGACCTTGAACGCAGTGCTCGACGCCAGTTTGAAGCTAGCCGCCACAGCTAGCTCTCTCCACCCGAGTCTAAAACTCTCTGTGCGGCATCAAAAGTCGGCCAGACCGCCTCGAAACCGTCTTCTGCGTCGCCTGCCCCTCAACATTTGTATGTTCAATATTTATTCAGTGTTGATGAGCAGAATATTTACTTTCAAGAGTTCCATCTTGCATTGTTTATTTTTTCTCCGTTAAACTAGACTAGCAGAAGTCAACAATCATGCCCCAAAACCGTACAAACATAACGCCACACCCCTCTAGTGGCTTGGCGGTGAATTACAGAGCAACGCATTCCCTCACCGCAGAACTATCGAATGTCGAATGACGCCTTAGTCGCTGCGCCGTCACCGCAAGGCTTTACATTTCAGACTGGGCTGCAAGTTTAACGACGATTAACACATTTGTGCCTTTGATTGTAGAGCTACCGAGACTCTGGCCAGATCAAAGTTAAAAAAACTGTCAATCATCATTAATGTTAAGTACCAAATGCCAGTTACATTGGTGACCAAGCAAAACAGTTTGGTCGCACTGCTTAGCAGGAGGGAGGGCGACAAGCTGTGTATCTCTGGATGAGCATGAAGCAGTTAAACATGAATGTATTTTTTAAATTAAAAAACCCAATCCTTTTCACCCGATCCTCTGAAAAATGGCGTGATCACACCTATTTCCGATCCCGTGATCGAATCGGGGACATCCCTAATTTTTATAATGCCGTTTAATCCAGGCTTGCTGTATATAAAAGGGATCCAGGATCTGCACACTTGCTGATTTAAGTAAAAGAAGTAGATGAAGTAAAACTTGAAGTAAAACAAAAGGTGTTAAAAAAAACCCAAACAATTGCATGTCCTGCGATGTGACGTTTGCGCGTGAGTAGCGCATGAGTACACCGCGATGGCGATATTCAAATGATATATTGTGCAGTCCTACTATTAAGTCCTATGCTGAATTATAAACATCATAATAAACCATGGCTTCCACCAATTGAAACTTTCATCATGCACAATGATTACTACATGTTCACTAGTGTCTCATCTCCTGTCTTTGTTTTTGAAAGAGAGTGTGGCCATGAATAATTGAATGTGTTTGTATAACATCCTGCAGGGAACACTCATATTTTTCACTGTCATTTTCTCAGCTGTCAGGTGGTCTCACAAGGTGATGTGATGGAGGGATTGTTAGCAGCACTCTTTTGTCAATGTCAGCAATGAGCGGTCTGGGACAGATGGGAAATTTGCAGTGGCTGAAAATATTTCAAATGAACAATGTTAGATTTGCCCTTTTACTACTACTACTACTATTTATGTGCATGTACAAATAAGCCTAGTGTTTTGTGTTTTCTCCACTATGTGTTCCAATGGACACCATTCCCTTATGAATCTTGATGCAGTTTAATTAGACATCGGATACACCCATGTGTTTCAGTAGATGACATTACCATAACACCTACCGCCATAGGCGTATCTTGAGGGGAAGGGATTGCAACTAGTAACACGCCCCTTCACATCTTCAGTAACGGTAACAGTGTTGCTAAGATGGGAAAAGTAATTAATTATATTACTCGTTTGTGAAAAGAATAACGTCGTTATACTCTAACGCCATTATTAACAACACTGACCGCCACCCACACAGCATAATATACCACAAATGGCCTCTGTAAAGCTGAATTTTACACTGCAGTATGAGGGACTTTTGCCGTTTGAAACTATAAAAAATGCTCAACATATCAACGTTGGGCTAAAAAGTATTCAGGAGTTGAAAGAAAGCAAGCAAGAATAAAAAAAAAAACCAAAAAACAATATAATATGATGTCCGCTGAAGCGAATGTGCAATGCTTGAGGGGGAGAAAGAACGTTAGTGAGGAGTTATATTAGAGTGGATTCATTCCATGTGGGACAAACGCAACAACGTAGTGTTTAGATGCAGAAGAAGAAAAATACAGTATATCAAGATAAAAACAATGGTGATCGGAAATAAATGTGTTACATACTGTAATATACTTATTATTACAAATAATAATAATACAAATATTACATCTTAATCTCAAATTATCATAGGGTATACTAGATGAAACTGGACTGATGCGAGAGTGATTACTGAACAAAGCACACACAACACAAAATAAATTTCAACCTAAATATGTTTAAATAATAGAGAAGTATTGATTTAACAATATGTCTTGTGGTTGAGGTGTGCAATAAACTGCATTACATTTGGCTACCCAACAAGATGCTTGTATTCTTGAGTTAAAAACAAAGAAAGTCAAGTCAAACTTGTATTTGCACAGTCCTTAACCACAAAATAGTCTCAAAGGACTTCACAGGCCCGAAGTTGACAAGGAACCGTAAAAGCAATCCAATAGTATTTGTAGAGGCAAGATTTTAGATGTACGGTAGCTCTTTTATCAGTTCACTTTAAATTATGTAGATCAGTGGCAGTTTGCATCCTAGCGTGACCTGACAAACATTGCAGTTACGTAAGAGTATTAAGCTAGATGCACAGCTACTGTATGTACCATTCCATTCTAGGAGATTTACTACTCTTGTGTTTAGAGTTAATGGAAATCATAGATGTTTTTTCCCAACTATTGACCAATTTTATTTGAAAGAATATACTCCAAACTAAATTTATCATAATCTAAAACAGTCCCAATTACTGTATCTCCATGCTTGCCCAAACAGAGAAAATGAACGAGGTGGTAATACAACAGAATACTAACTTCATACTCACTCATAACCACATTACAGCTCTTACACAGAGAGTCATTCAAACCAGTGATGCAGTTGCAACAAATTGTCAAGTGAGTGCTGTGTTATGGAAAGAGCACAAACAGACACAAGGACGACATTCTTTATAACTCGGGCTTTTTTATTTCCATGTGCCACATATGCTCACAACACACTCACTCGTGCACAAAACTCCACCCACACATCTTCCCACAATCCGTAGGTATTGAACTGTGTATATGTGCCTTGTGGAAACAACATTGAGTTTATGTTTTTGTGAATATTACATGTGGGTATATACACTCACCGGCCACTTTATTAGGTACACCTGTCCAACTGCTCGTTAACACTTAATTTCTAATCAGCCAATCACATGGCGGCAACTCGGTGCATTTAGGCATGTAGACATGGTTTACGACAATCTTCTGCAGTTCAAACCGAGCATCAGTATGGGGAAGAAAGGTGATTTGAGTGACTTTGAACGTGGCATGGTTGTTGGTGCCAGAAGGGCTGGTCTGAGTATTTCAGAAACTGCTGATCTACTGGGATTTTCACGCACAACCATTTCTAGAGTTTACAGAGAATGGTCCGAAAAACAAAATATATCCAGTGAGCGGCAGTTCTGTGGGCGGAAATGCCTTGTTGATGCCAGAGTTCAGAGGAGAATGGCCAGACTGGTTCGAGCTGATAGAAAGGCAACAGTGACTCAAATAACCACCCGTTACAACCAAGGTAGGCAGAAGAGCATCTCTGAACTCACAGTACGTCGAACTTTGAGGCAGATGGGCTACAGCAGCAGAAGACCACGCCGGGTGCCGCTCTTTTCAGCTAAGAACAGGAAACTGAGGCTACAATTTGCACAAGCTCATCGAAATTGGACAATAGAAGATTGGAAAAACGTCGCCTGGTCTGATGAGTCTGGATTTCTGCTGCGACATTCGGATGGTAGGGTCAGAATTTGGTGTCAACAAGATGAAACCATGGATCCATCCTGACTTGTATCAACGGTTCAGGCTGGTGGTGTAATGGTGTGGGGAATATTTTCTTGGCACTCTTTGGGCCCCTTGGTACAAATTGAGCATCGTTGGAATGCCACAGCCTACCTGAGTATTGTTGCTGACCATGTCCATCCCTTTATGACCACAATGTACCCAACTTCTGATGGCTACTTTCAGCGGGATAATGCGCCATGTCACAAAGCTGGAATCATCTCAGACGGGTTTCATGAACATGACAATAAGTTCACTGTACTCAAATGGCCTCCACAGTCACCAGATCTCAATCCAATAGAGCATCTTTGGGATGTGGTGGAACGGGAGATTCGCATCATGGATGTGCAGCCGACAAATCTGCACCAACTGTGTGATGCCATCATGTCAATATGGACCACCCTCTGAGTAATGCTTCCAGCACCTTGTTGAATCTATGCCACGAAGAATTGAGGCAGTTCTGAAGGCAAAAGGGGGTCCAACCCATTACTAGCATGGTGTACCTAATAAAGTGGCCGGTGAGTGTATGTGTACATTGCATTGAGTAAGTGCTGTAGCGTCCGTTGTTTTGTTTTTTTGATACAAACCTTGTTTTAACTTACTTTGTATTTTGAACTCACAGAAACTATTTTGTTTAGCCAGCTTCCAGCAAAACACAAGAATTGGTTCCCTGAACACACTTAACCAGGAGTCCCAAGGAATAAGCAATTCCTCTGCCAGTTGAAGATAACCTTCAAAACAATCAAAAGCATAAGTTCAAACCAAAGTTTCCTAAGAAATTCATTCCTCAAAGCCTAAATTTTAACCCGAGGAACATTAACTGAAGTAAACTTTGAAAGAATTGCTAAATTGTTAACCTACAATGCCTTTATAAATACTGCCCACTTGATTAGGGAACCTCTGTACAGTCTCACGATAACTAATGTGAGAACTGCATTAAAATTTACAGTTTTAACAGAGCCATATGAAAAGTAATTATCACATTTATTAACACAGAACTAATGTCGGTTTTTGCTAAACTGCATCCTAAATGGTACGTACAATTTTAGCACAACAAAAATATTGAAAGTTGCATTTGAATGAGGATGACAAAATCCAGATGTAGTAACCTTTGAATTGATATACAGTAAATAGTACATCCTGTGACGGCTCCTGTTAGATTCATGAGATTTTGCAGGTGTACTTTATTTTAAATCGCATCATACTTTTTTTTTTAGTTAATTTAATAAATATTTGTTTAAATAAAACATCCAAAGTGGAACACAATTCAAAACTACTCAAACAAATTCTTTAACATCTTTGAAGAAAGATTTTCTATTACTTTGTGGAAGCTGTTCACATGATTATACGAGTAACTAGCACATTTTCTTTCCTTTGTACACAGTGCTGACGACTCTGAATAACCCATCACACTCCTCTGTTGAGAGTCCAAATTTCATTTCAACATCGGCCTCAAAGCCACATAGGTCGTCTTTCTTTCCCACAATCCACAAATTAAAACCCCACTGGCTTCCCCACACATTTTGCACTTGCCATTATTTCCACATCGTCAAGCTGAGATCCCAAACATTTCTCAAGCTCTTCTCATCTTCTCCTGATCTTTCGACTTATACTAGTGTCAAATCACTAATCCTAGATGTATCTCTCCCTTCTCCACCATTCTTCTTTTTTATTTCGACATTCACAGTTTCACCTTCAAACTCTGCCTTGCTGCCCAAAGATTGCCACACGAACCCACCTTTCCTATTAGAACAGTTACAATCATCCCAGGTACTACAAAAACCTCATCACTGAAGATTTCAATTTCACTATCACCATCAAACAATCTAGGATCCCCAAACAAATCCCCACAAGTCTTCTAGTCGATAATTTACTCCAGGGGTGTCCAAACTTTTTGCAAAGGGGGCCAAATTTGGTGTGGTAAAAATATGGGGGGCCGACCTTGGCTGACATACTTTACGTAGAACAATATATTTAAGCAAATTTTAGCAAGCCATTCTGTGTGTCACATTTGCTTTATTTTATTTTTTTTTAATTAATAATTTCAACAATCTCGCAACTAGCCTTTGTGGCTTTCGATTCTCGGGATCTTGCGAAATACTGCTGCTGTGAAATTAAACCAGCTTCAAGTTTCTTCAATTTCTTGCCGCGTATCTTCCCTGTAATCTTGTCGTATATGTCAGCGTGTCTTGTTTGGTAATATCGCCTCACATTAAACTCTTTAAAAACAGCGACTGTTTCTTTGCAAATGAGGTAGACACAGTTGTTGCGTATTTTAATGAAGAAATAGTCCAATTTCCACCTATGCTTGAAGCATCGGCCGCCGCAGTCAACTTTTTTGTTGTTGTTGTTGATTGTTGCCATTTTAGAAAATTGGAAGTCAAGGGTCACACGGGGTAATGTTGCTTGAAAGGCTGCTGCCTTTTAGTGGGTAAATGAGGATCAGCATTTAATGTGTAAGCTACTTCATATGCTGGTAGCAGTACTGCTGACCAATTTATTAAGTCTGTGTGTGGGCCAGACGTTATTGATCTTATGACAGAGGCTGGGGGCCGGATGAAATTTGACCACGGGCCGCATTTGGCCCCCGGGCCACACTTTGGACATGATTGATTTACTCTATCTGTAACATATTTATGTCACACTGCTGTTGGCATAGTTCAATCGGGTTGTTTGCTGTGGGGGAGGAGCGTGATTGTGCCACAGTCGCTACGTGCTAATATGCTTGCGCAACTGCATGCAGGTCACAATTTGTGTCAAAAGAAATGGTTGAATTACTGCAAGCCAATGGGGTTCAACACATCAATCGGCTCCCTATCACGCAACCAACGGCTTGGCAGAGAGGTTTGTGCGGACCCTTAAACATGCTCTCAAAGCATCTCACGGGCAAAGTACACTCCATCAGAGACTACACGAATTTCTCCTCAAATACCGAACATCTATGCATGCAACTACCAAGGTATCGCCAGCGAGCCTAATGTTTTCTCGAGAGCTACGTACTGGCATTAGGGTTGCCAGCTTACAGAAATAGTAATAAGGGACGCCCCCCCTCGCGCCCAAAGCCTTACAGGCGAAAAAAAGGGGCATCCCCAAAACTCCTAAAACACATAGAAATGTGTGTATTTTTAGATGAGAAAACTGTATTGTCCACTTTGTGGGCATGGCAGTTTCCTTGCAACAGATTGTTTTTTTTTTTCCTGCAGGTTAGTGAAAACGAAGTTGTGAATATCGTAATTAACATTTGTGTTGTCGACACTGAATCCGGTCACGTGACGCATTGACAAGCCAAATTTCTTAAGGGAATGTTCCAGGATAGCTACAATTCCAGCAGCTGACTCATTTGCATTCTCTATGAAGTCCAGCATTTTGTTGGTGAGCCCAGACTCTGGACTGAAGTACTGGACAGCAAGGGGAACATTTTCCTGCTCAATTTATTCGAGGCATCGGTCTGTATGGAAAATGGGATGGGTGACGTTAAGATCTTGAGCACATAACCCACTGCCTTTGGACCCAGGACTTGTTTCAACAGTGCCTCTTGCTTGTTCTCCCCAAAGTCATTTTCTTCACCATTTTGGAATCACATAAAAATCTTCTAATTGAGCCTGTGTCCACAGTCAGCACTACTATAGCTCTGGCTGGCTACGTTTTACTGTGTGGTATGCCTGTGTCACCTCAGCTGCAGTAATTTAGAGGGTAGGAGTGGGATGATGTCAAATTCACTATTAATCAATCAATAGATAGCATATATTTGCAGTAGGACTATTTATTCAGTGTTTATTTGCTGTTAATGTATTAGGAATAATTCCAAATGAGTAGCATTAGTTAGCGTAACAAAATAACATGTTCTTTATGGGTACATAAATTCATTCCATAAAAATAATCAACCATAGTAGCAACTGAAATAGCCTAGCTACTCTTATCAATGCAAGATGTATGAAGGTAAATATAAAAGTAGCCTATATGTTATCCATATACAAGAGCATAATAACATACCAAATCAAGCTCAGGAGATGTTTCAGGTACAAAGAATTGTGACGAAGGCTCTTCTTGAATCTTATATTCCGTTTGTGGAGGTCCCTTGCAGCATGCTGTTTTGCACTTCCGTGAGACAGTGTAAAAACTTTCCTGCCTGCCTTGCAGTTCGCGTTATAATCATCATCAGTGACTCTATCGAGCCACTCCAGTCTATTTTTTGGAGTCGTTTCCCCTTTTGAGGATGACATGGGGTGTCCTGAACTTCTGATGTTGAAGAGACATGTTTTGAAAATGCGCGGGGCGGTGCACTGAGCAGAGCGAGCGAGGTAACTCGGCAACAAACCCGAAAGTGGAGCGCAGTGCAAGGCAGACAGCAGCGGGTAGGCAGATAACTATCTTGATGTCTTTAATATATCCTGCCCTTTTTCTTGATTATTGTTGGCTCAGTGGTCACTCATGAGCGCAGTTATGTGTTTGTGTGTGACGGACGTGCATGGGCTGGGTGCACCGCCACCCGCCACGCACGAGCCGTGGGTCGCGCAGGGTCGACCCATGGGACAACTGTGAAATACGGAATAAACTGCGTCCCGTATTGGTTTAATACAGAACACAACTTTTAATTCCCAATTACGGAACGATTCCGTATTTCAAGGGACGGGTGGCAAGCCTAACTGGCATGGACCTGCTGAAACCACCACCCGAGAGAGATTGTTCAAATGAATCAACGGAAACAAGTCAAGTACAGAGACCTGCATTCCAAGAACCGAGTTTTTGCATCTGGTGACTCTTTTATGGCCCGGAGTTATCAGAATAAGGAAAGGGCGCCCCTGTCACCATTATTGCTCAAACTGGGCCTGTTTCCTACACAGTTCAGAAAGCTGATGGTGTTTGGCGTCGCCATTTGGATCAGTTGTTTGAAACACCAGACACTACTCCAGAACTGTCTATTGATTGTGATGACGCTAGCAGTGTAATTATACCAGAAATGTCTAGTTTACCGGATGTGCCAAAAATACCAGAAATGTCTAGCTTACCGGATATGCCAAAAAATACCAGAAATGTCTAGTTTACCAGATGTGTCAAACCCAAACAATCCTGCTGTAATTGTGTCTAACCTGATATGGTATCGAAACATGTTTCCGGAAGTGGAAAATCTGAAGTGAGTGTTGAACGTCGTTATCCTGCACGTGACAGGCGACTGCCTGCTAGATTGGATTTATAAGTAATAAGTAAGATGGGAAAACCAAGGTATTTTTGTGTTTATTTCTGGGACATGTTATGTAAGGAGGTGTCAGGAAATAAAACACAACCAGTATTCTATTCTAAGGAAAGTTGCAAGGAGAAAAAGCTCACATCCAAATCCAGCCACTCGAGTTCCATTTTTTTAACGTGGCACGGGGATGATCTCCAACTCTCTTCTGGCCATGCATGCTTTTTATTTGGTAAAATCACATGATAACAGAATATGCAAAAAGTGAGTACATGGCATGCAGTGATTGGCTAGTTCAGAATAGCAACAGTTTAGGAAGTGCCTTATTTGGTGTTGTTTACTGTGAAACAGAAGTGAAACTTATTACAGCTCAACCTGGGGATTTTCCACAGAAAATATCGTAAGGTACGACCTTGGACACTTAGCTGTAGCTGGGACGAAAGGGAGTCAAAACTTGATAAGGCAGTCAACTGGCGTCATTTTGGAAGTTCAAAGAAATACAACAGACGAACCTGGATGAATAGTCTAACAAATGAATATAGTATCACACCAGTAATGTGTTTTATAAGCATGAATAAAATATATTCTTTCACAGGAGGGAGGAGATGTAACATATTTGTCACACTGCTGTTGCTATAGTGTGCACTTCCTGTGGGTGTGGTGTTACAGTATAAAAGGAATCTCTGTGACGTGTCGGTGGCACATATGCTGAGAAGCACACTGAATAAAGAAGTGTTGTTCCATTCAAGTCTCGGGCTGACATGTACTTAGATTAAGGAAGTCCATAACACTATCTTCTTCATCACCAAACATGCTGTCACTCCCATCGCATCTGATGAAATGTACCAAGGATGTCTAGTGATAGCTTGTACTTGGCGTCATGTGGAAAAGACTCTTCAGACATTGGCATTTAAATGTATTAAAGCTGTGACAAAGAACATGTTACAAATTATTTAGATTATATAAATATAGAAAAATATGCCTCTCAATTAACTCACAACTTGAAAGTTTCATCAATCATTTTTATCACAAGCTAGTTTTTATGTTGCAAAACATTCATCAAAAAAAGAGCATGCCTGAACAAGGAGTGATCTGAAAATAACAGAAATAAGATCTTAAACTCCCTCAACAACTGTGAATTATGTAAATCTGAATCCCATGCAAACAGACCAACACCAACATACAAGTTATAAAATTTTCCTTTCAATGCAATTGACATTTTACTAGCTTGAAAATGAGCATTTTTGGACCTGATCTTTCGAAGACCTGAAGAATGTCATTGCTGCTGCTGACCTCAAATGGATGCTCAACACTAATAACTTGCATTATTAATAAAAAACTCAGATTCAAGGGACATAGCTGTTCAAGGTGCAAGTGCAATAAAGGAAGAAAAAAATAAATGAAGTAAAAGTGCTTTAACTTATTCCTAATGACCTAAAGTGGCTCTATCATATGCTTCATTTAAAAGGTTGAGCACAACGTCCATTTTTTGATGATAGCAGTTATGTATGTCCTTCAGATCTGGTTCAAAGTACAATATAAATTAAGTCATTATTAATGTCTTTATAGTGTTATGATTAAAAAAACAACAGTGAAACAATCACAGCCATATTGACAGATGCAAAGCAAGTACCGTATTTTTCGGACTATAAATCACAGTTTTTTTCATAGTTTGGCTGGGGGTGCGACTTATACTCCGGAGCGAATTATGTGTGAAATCATTAACACATTATTGTATCATTTCACATGTTATTTTGGTGTTTTGGTGTGACACTGATGGTTTGGTAAATTTGTTAGCATGTTCTTTATGCTATAGTTATCTGAATAACTTTTAATAGCTATGTTACGTTAACATACCGGCTACATTCACATTTCGTTGTTCATGCATCATTTAACATTATCATACTGTACACTTATTCAGCATGTTGTTCTCTATTGTATTTTTATTTTAAATTGCCTTTCAAGATGACATATCTGTTTTATGTGTTGAATTTTATCAAGTAAATTTCCCTTAAAAAATGCGACGTATACTCCGGTGCGACTTATGTTTTTTTTTTTTTTTTCCTCTTTATTGTGCATTTTTGGGCTGGTGCGACTTATACTCAGGTGCGACTTATAGTCCTGAAAATACGGTAACTATTCAACAAAAAAAACACGAAGCCAAAATAAGATCGTTTTTGTTGTTGTGACCTCCGGTTTGTCCCATCAGTGAATCACATTAATAGTTATTTTTGGCCAGTTGCTTTGTTCGATGGCCTTCCTAACAAAAGTCACCAATCCCCCCCAAAAAAATTCCACTCAACTGTCTTCAGTAACATTTCTTACATGTTTTTCTATCTTTTCATTTGTTTGCCTAATTCCCTCTGTGTTTTGTTTGTAGAGAAATATTTCCTGTATTTTGCATATATTATTTCATTACTTTAAAACAATATGTATTTCTATCTAGATCATTTACTTACAGTATTATTTGGTTTGTGATCAGAAAACCTGAGTGGTTTGAGACCCTCTTTGAACTTTGTAATCAAAGTGCATTCCTGTCTTTACGTTTTATTACTTTAAGAGGGGGCAAATAGGCCAATGGAATATTTGCTTTGATGACATCTCACCATTTGTTATCAGTGAACTGAAAGTCTTTCATCTTCTGTTCTCAATGAAACTCTTGTTGTTTGGTTTGTCAATAAATTATATGCACGCCAAACTTACGCCAAAATGTACAAAAGATTAATCTACCGGCGCGATGATGTTACATTTTCATTCATTGTTGTCATTTATGTTTGTTATTAACCACATCCAAAATGTGCTGTTGATGTTTTGTGCTTCAAGAGATTAGATTGTGAAGATTGCCTCCTGTGTCCAACTTTTGCCCGAAGATGGTTTCCAATTTGCAAGCGTTTCTCATATCACAAAGGCCTCCTAATAGGATTTAGAACAAATATGTAAGAACGGAGGGCTTACAAGAGAGATGAAAATGAGTTTTAAACCCAGAGGAGTGCTGCTTGTGTGCTAGAAAATGAGAGAAGAGGGACAATGCTTCTGAATCCAAGGGTAGATTTCCTAGGATGCATTTTTTTTTTCTCGTGCATAATTCTGCCTTTCTCAAACAAAATTTGAACGTATTCAAATTGTGGTTGGATGCAAACAGAAAAAGGACAGAGCATTTCCATTCATCTCATGCAACAAAATCAAGCACACTTTAACAGACTCTCTCGCTCTCTCCCTCTTGCTCTCTCTCTACAAAAGAAATATTCAAGCATAATGATTAAAACAAATCAGAAAATTTACAGGTCCGACAGTAGATGAAAAATTCTTTTGCTATGCATGAAATTGTAGGAGCAAAACACTCCCAATTAGGGGCAGCCTTGTAGCCCTGATAACAAACCATATGTCAAAATGTGTCTTATATGGTATATGTTTGACATTCATGCTATGCTGGAGAATCTTGTTAGTTTTTTGCTCTAAACCAAGAGAGCAATAGCATCAGCTAACCCTTCTACACATTAACTCACGCTATCTCTCTCGCCCAGAGGCAAATACATCATTAAGAAATCAACTCAATAATAGATAGCAAGATATTGCCTTAAGTCTATATAGGTGGCGAGCACATGGTAGTAAATCCAATCGCATATATGTGTATCGATTATGTATGTCACATATTACTAACCTGCCCTCGTAGTGTATATAGTGATGTGGGAAAAGTATTCGCCCATATTTATCACACAAAAAGGTTTCAGTTCATCGAACCATTGTTAATATCACATAAAGACTACCCAAAGAAATTTAAAATGCTGTTTCCAAATTTAAAATCAAAATTTTTAGGTGGGAGGGTATTCCAGACTCATCTGGCCTTATGTGAAAAAGTAATTGATTGCTTTGTTAAATTACAAAGTAACTCTTGAGTCTGTAAGCACAGTGAAAATTCCCATTCTTCAGGCTAGGTAACATTTGTTTTTAAATTACAAAGTAACTGACCACTAACCACAGTTATGTCAAAGCTGAATTCAATTTCAATGGCCACACCCAATCCTGATGGCATACCACATCAAGAAACAAGAACAAGAAATTAGGCTACAAAATTTCAAGAACAAACATATGATCTCACAATCTGAGGACATTCAGCAAGAAATATGAAAAAATTGATTGAAATCTATCATTCTGGAAAAAGGTCTGAGAACAGTGGTAAACCTTCTCAGGAGTGGTCAACCAACTAAAATTACTTCAAGAGTGTGAGCACGGCTCATCCGGGAGGTCACAAAAGAACCTAGAACAACAGCCAAAGAACTGCATGCCTTTCCAGCCTCAGTTAATGTCAATTTTCATGACTTTTTTCAAAAAAAAAGACACTGTCTAAAATGGCATACATGTGAAGGTTCCCAGGCGAACACCACCCAAGTTAAAAAAAAAAAAAAAAGGCTCCTTGATGATCCTCAAGGCTTTTGGAAAAACATTCTGTGGTATGAAAAGTCTAAAATGTTAGAAGGTGTGCAACCCGTGACATCTGGCATACAAAACAGCACAGCATCTGATAAAAAGAACATCATGTCAACAGTAAAGCATGGTAGGGGTAGTGTGATGGGGCTGCTTTGCTATCTCAAGACCAGGACAACTCTGATTGGACAGTGATTAATGGAATCATGGATTCTACTATCAACCAGAAAATCCTGAAAGAGATTGTTCTTCTTGCCCTCAAGCTCATGCAGCATGACAACAATACAAAACACACCAGCAAGTCAGCAAAGTCGAGACAAAATCCGGATTTAAATCCAATTGAGATTCCATGACGTGACCTAAAACAGGCAGTTCATGCTAGAAAACTCTCCAATGTGGCAGAGTTGAAACACTTCTGCAAAGAAGAGTGGGGTAAAATTCTTCCACACCAATGTGAAACACTCATCACAAATTACTGCAAACGCTTGATTTCAGTTATCGCTGCCAAGGGTGGCACAACCCATTGTCAGTTTCAAGGGGGCATTTACTCTTTCACATAGGGCCTGATAGATTTAGATTTTTCCCACCTAATACTGTATATTCAATCTAGATTTAGAAACTGCATTTTGTATTTCCGAGGGTTGTTTCTGTGTGATATTAAAAGTGGTTTGATGAACTGAAACCTCTGTGTGTAATATGTAAAAAACACCAAGAGGGGGCAAATACTTTCTCACAGAACTTTACTTTCCTCAGTGGAAACAAAATCTTAATCATGCTTAACCAATTCAAACTAGTACAACAAACCAAACTGAGGTATAACGTCTTGGTAAAATCTGGATTTGCCATTTCCTCCTCAGCAGTGATATCGGTAATGCATTACACAATAAAGTAACTGTGTATAACTCTTGCGTAACTTCTTTTTATCAGTAACGAGTAATCAACGCAGGGGTCCCCAACCTATTCCACAAAGGCCCACTGTGGGTGCAGGATTTCATTCCTACAAAACAAGATGACAACACTTTTTCCCCAATCTGGTGTTTTACAAGTGCAATCAGTTGATTGCAGTCAGGTGTGGTTTGTTTTAGTAGAAGCCTCATTGGTTCAACTGTCTCTGATGGATCGGCTGGAACAAAAACCAGGACCCACAGTGGGCCTTGAGGACTGGGTTGGAGACCCCTGATCTAACGTGTTACCAGAGGTGGGTAGAGTAGCCAAAAATTGTACTCAAGCAAGAGTAGCATTACTTCAAAACAATATTACTCAAGTAAAAGTAGTCATCCAAATATCTACTCAAGTGCAAGTAAAAAAAGCATTTGGTGAAAAGAATACTCAAGTAATGAGTAACATTGTGAGTAACAGCTTATATTTTTGTTGGATTTTTTATTTTATTTTTTAAAAACATTTTTATTCAAAAATATTTTTTTCTGAGCACAAAGTTATATAACAATAACCCATTACATAACCACATCAAGCCAAATGAAAAAAAAAAAAAAATCATTGAATTCCGACGAGAAAAGAAAAATGAAGCATTATTCGTCCAAAGAGCATGACTGCCCTCAGGTGAAGAATATAGTTCCGAGTTTGAATAGTGAAGCGTTCCTTTATAATTATTATTTTTGAAATTAAAAGGTAAATATCTCCGGTTTTCCGTGGTCAATCGGTGCCAAATAAAAACTGGGAGAGAGGTTAAAATCCGTGCTTTCGTGTCATGTTGAGAGCAGTGCTCTATATCAAATACTTCATTTTTCGGTGCTTTAAAGACACCACATGATTGAACAGGTTCGTGTGAAGATGGAACGGCACGTCTCTAGTCTTAGCATCGCTGGTAAAATAAAAATAAATAAATAAATAAATATGATATGTAGAATAAAAGGAAAAATGTAACGACCCTTGTGTAGCCCAAAGTAGCAGAGTAAGAGTAGCAATTTTTGCTTCACAAATCTACTCAAGTAAAAGTAAAAAGTATAGCTTAGTAAAACTACTCTTAGAAGTTAATTTTCCTCAAAAAGTTACTAAATAAATGTAATGGAGTACATGTAACGCGTTACTACCCACCTCTGCACGTTACTATTTTAAAGCCAGTAGTCTGATTAAAATTACTTATCAAAGTCACTCTGTGTTACTATTTTTAACAAATAGAACAGCACCATAACATAAATGTGACAGCACACGAGTGACGAGTGTCATCAGAAATGGGGGCAAGAGGGAGGTCAGCTTTTGCTAGGTGTACGCTGGTGTGATCAAGCCTGCGTGTTCATTCACGTGGAATCTTACTACTGTAAAAATACAAACTTTACACACACAGAGCACTCGAAAGTGAGGATTTCAAACTCCCACATTTCATTTGGTGCCGATACTCCACAGAATTACTTCATAGTTCAGTAATAGTTAGTAAATGGATGACTTTTTCTTCGGAATTTTGGCAACACTGCGCCTTTGTATACGTATGCCTCATAATATTCTACAGAAATAAGACCAAACTTAAACAGTCACTTCTATGACTAGCATTTCTTCAGTGTAAATACTGTTTCTAAGGCAATCTTTTTTTTCCTTTTTTTTTTCTTCTAAATTTTAACTTTATTACCATTTAAAAAAAGTCCTTGGGCTAAAATGTTCCCATCAACATTCTGGCCCTATGAACTTTAAGTGTGTTGATGTCAAGCCTGTGAGGTTAACAGTGAGTTACTCCACATCTACCCTTGTCACAGCAGGCAGTCAGCACCTTGTCAAATACAGCACTGTCTATGCCACAATCGTTAAAGCTCTAACTTTAATGAGAGGTTGAGTGCTAGAGATGGGTGGGAGAGGGGTTTGTGTGGGGCAGGAGGTTGGACACAGGATCACCTTGACAACACTCCACACTCATTTAAACCCCTCTATCCCTCCATCTGCCCCTCGCTCATTTTTTTTTTCCAGAGCAAGGCTGAGCTCCAACACGTTTTTTTTTTTTTTTTGTCGCCTGCTCCTCCAAGCAGTCAGTCAGAAAATGAGGCTGTTAGTGTGCACGTTTATGTCAAGCCATACATTCAAACAGACATAGAAACTCACTTTAAATGTTCAATTTCCTTTATTTACTGCCACTGATTTCACTTGCTATTGATTTAAACAAATTATTCAGTTACTTAAGTGAAACACTCAACTGAAAAGGAAACTAACGTGATGTGCATAGTATCCTAACATCCTTGTGTTACAGACACTCCGTCATGGATACTATAATCAATGAATTATACTGTTACAGACTATCCAATACTTAAGGCCTGCGTTTCAAAATTAATGAAATTATTAAGAACTATCAGTATAGACCTGAGTTGCTTGGGTGAAAAAGTGAAAATTGGCAAGTTCTATGCAAATTTTTGGAGTTATCAGCACTTAACATTAGAAGTCCCAGAGAATTCTACGGCCTCTCCCCCGGAAAAACCCAGAGGTGGCCAAAATCACCCAAGTGCTTTTGAATTGGTAAGTCGTTGTCCAACAGACAACAGCCGTTCATATAGAAATGCAACCATTAGACATACATTGTGTTGGTATGCGGCCCAAACGGAGGGGAACACACCACGGTTGAACTATTCATGTGATAGTTTGTGTCAGTTCAAGTCAGGCTATATTTACTTATGGAGTTTTACACTTTTTACATATTTTTCAAACTCACTTCTCCTCTTCTCCACACACAAAAACAGAAAAAAAATGACCCAAATGTTTATTTTAAATTCATGATCCAAGCCCTTGATTCAATCCTTCTAAACTATAGACACAACACAGCTTTACATTCAAATTGCAGTTCTAAAACACAGTTTTTTTCCAAAACGATGTACACATTTGGGCCATTTTTATTTATTTATTTTTTTGTGTGTGTGGAGTATAGGAGAAGTGAGTTAAAAAATGTGTAAAAAGTGTATAACTCCATAAATAAATGTAGCTTCACTTGAACTGACACAAACTATCACATGAATAGTGCAACCGTGGTGTGTTCCCTTCCGTTTGAGCCACATACTAGCACAATTTATGTCTAGTGGTTGCATTTACATATGAATGGTTGCTGTCTGTCGGACAACGACTTGCTAATTCAAAAGTACTTGGGTCATTTTGGCCACCTCTGGGTTTTTCCAGAGGAGAGGCCAAATTGGGCATTGCTTGGGAATGTTAGGGGTATTTGTCCTGAGAAAGGCCGAGTCGGCCTCTGATGGTTTTTCTAGTGTTAATGGAGGCCTACAGAAATAAAACCCATCTAAACCCATCTAAGTGCCCAGATTCTGAACTGTTCAGAATCTGGGCACTTAGACTTCCATTCTCTGTGTCAAACAGCTGAACAGGACAGGTTTAAAAAAATAAATAAATAAAATAAAATAAAAATAAAACCCATCTAAGAACACTTCCAGACACATAAAGTACAACTGTGTAAATTTTGTTAAAATCCGCCCAGCTGTTTCGATGTTCATAAAACACGAACACACCGACAGCCTCACAGACAAAGTTGCCTTCACAGAGATAAGATATCCAGCCAAAATTAATCCCTTAATAATTCATTCATTCATTTTCCATGCCGCTTTTCCTCACGGTCGCAGAGGTGCTGGAGCCTATCCCAGCTAACGGGCAGACGTCCGGAAAATTGTACTTTTTTTAAAAAATCCAGCGTGTTGTGCTGGAGTATTCAAAGCCACAATGTATCATAAAAGGACATTTAAATTTGTACATGAAACTGTAAAGTTTGAAAGCCAAATGCGACATTGCAATTGGAAGAGACCCAAAAGATGGCACTGTCGCCTCCACAAGCAAGGATTTTCTATGCTAATTTAGGGTTTCGAATTAATTTTCCGCACTAAATGGAGGCCTACAGAGATCAAACCCATCCAAGAACTCTCTCAGAAACAAAGTGTAAGAGTGTAGAATTTCGTCAAAATCCGCAGTTTTTTCTGAGTCCATACACTGTAAATTCTAACAAGTTAAGTTTACTTAAATAAATTGAGGAAACCGATTACCTTGGAAAAGTAAGTAAACAAACTTATTGTAAGTAGTGTGGAATTATCAAATTTAAGTGAGTGGTACTTTTTTTTAAGTTGTGAGAACTTAATGTATCTTAGTAAAGTTAAATTCAAATTAAGTTGTTACAACTCAATTACTTTGAGTCTAATGAACTTTAATATATTGTGCCAAAACAAGTGGGCTTTACTTGAAATTTGTATTACTTTACTTGAGGTATCTTAGTGTAATCCACTTCAATAAAGTTGACATGAACTCAATAAGGATAAGTAACAATAACTTAATATACTATGCCGAAGTAAGTGGGCAGTGCTTAAATTGTCTGGGCTTTGCCTACATTCGTTTTCAATGGCAAAAAAACAAATGTCCCCAAATCAACAGGAAATTATCAAATATCAATAGGACATGTCCCCCAAATGACGTGATACAGTATGTCCAGGACACGCCCCTTAAATGTCCCAAAATGACCAGGTCACGCCCCCTAAATGTCCCAAAATGACCTGATATGACCAGGACACGCCACCCAAATGTCCTCACATGACCGGATATTACCGGGACATGTCGCCCCAATCAACAGGAAGTGACCTGATAGGACCAGCACATGTCCCCCAAATGTCCCCGAATCAACAGGAAGTTACCTAATATGACCATGACATGTCCCAGAAATGACCCCAAATCAGCAGGAACTCGCCAGATATGGTCTCTGAAATGTCCATAAACCAACGTGGGCGGGGTTAAGATCTTCATCTTCACACAGCAAAGTCCAGAGTAATTTCTCCAGAAATTGCAGTTTCTATAACATATCTAGTTTCGCCAACTTTAAAATAAAAATTCACAAAATGGCATTATGAACGTGTTTTTTAATTTTTTTTTTACTTTAGTATTTCCAAACAATATGACAACATAGCAAAAAACAGACTTCACAACAAAAAGGTTTGGCAACATTTAGTCTGTAAAAATAAAAATACAAACTGATAAATAAAAACTAACATTCAGAACACATCATTTCCCATTACACATATTCCTTGCCAGAACATCTACGGCCTAGAGCTGCAAGCTGCAAACACTAGGCCAAACGTACATTCTTTAATGTTTGCAGTTTTGGGCTTAGCTTTTGGTGTCCCAGGTTCAACAAAACCTTCTGAAAAAACTCAAAAATGATTTTCCATAGTTTTTGGGTATTCAAGATGCAGTGCAAAAATTACAGCAAAAACAAGACAAATTGCTTTCGACATTGTGGGAACCTCATCCATAACAAGGTTCCCTTCAAGGATGATCGCAATGCTGCATGGCGTTAGTGGCATGTCCTCCGGTATGACTTGCAAAACCCAACAGGAACTTGGACAAAGTCATCGGAAGAGTCTGAATCCTGCATTTAAAATAAAAAACACAAATAAATTCAATTAAGATGGTAAGACATCACATACATATTATAGTGTGTTCACTTTGATGATTGAAGTGCCTGCACAAAATCACAGAGAACAAACCAAAACTCTAATACTGTCTTAGAGAGCTCTTTAGATTACGAGCAGGTGGAAATGGCTACATTTCATCATTAAACCTCCACAAAAAGGTTAAAAAAAAAAAATCACATGTGGGACATCAAATTTGTAACTCCCAACTGATTCAGAATATGTCACTTTTTGTGACATCCCCACTTAAATTGGAAAAAGTATTTTTTTTTTCCCTTTGCATTTGGCACCTTATTTTGGAAGTAAAACAACATTTAACTCACTCATATCACTTTTTTATCATTTGACACCTTATTTTTTAAGTAAAACACATCATTTCACTCACCCATTTAATTTTTTTCGCATTTGGTGCACTTCTCAAGATATTGTGTCGAACGATATTAACTTTAACAATTTTTTGGATGTGTACTGATTCAGAGAAAAGGCGCCTATAAATGTAACATAAATGACGTTACACACGTTTACATCCCAGCACTAGCATGACTTCACGGAGCCCCCCCCCTCCGAACACGCGCGCGCACACACACCCACACCCCCGCGTCCACACACACTTCTCACCCGACATTGCAGCTTGTTACACTGAGCTAACTAGTTAACTCAGAAGCATCACGTAAACAGCTAACAGACAGGACCGGCCGGTGTTCTGACAAAATTTGCAACCCATCAAAAATTGCTACCTTGCGGGTTTTGCGCATGCGCGTAACGTTAAAAATGGCCGCGAATACGGGGGATTCCAAAGTAAACACTACAAATTTTCTTAAAGAAAGGAATATTTACTTAAGTTTGATCATGTAAAGACATGTACAAAAGTTCTCAGACACATCCTACCATGTTAGCTGCACACAGTAACTGCACTCCGCGCTCTCACTGTTAATAACTTTGCCGCGTCGTTAAGTATTAATTTAAGCCATTTTCGTGTTGCGCACATGTATGTTTATGATGTATCTAGTTTAGTTAGCACTTTGGATAACATTGAGAGTCCAATTGAATGTAAAAGAGGGGGTTTTCAGCGCCACAAAAGCTTTGGGAGCAAAATTTTATAAGGGAGCAAATTTGGACAGAACACCGGCGGAGACATGTTAGCACAACACGTAGCTTACGGCTACACCGACTGGTCTATGAACCCGCAGGCAGACACACACAGCCGAACATGCCAACACGAAGTCTAAGAGTGGACTTCCTTCCAACAATTCTCATTTTAAACATTAAATGATATTGACAGATATTGAAACAAAAGAATTACTTAACGAAACCAAGTCAGGGCAACATTCAGTTGGCGCAGTGGTTCTGTTCTGACGTCTTTCTCGAATTTTCCTTCAGTGGTAGATTCGCGCCACCCGGAAATGGACATGCGCACTACAGGTGCGCAGCTCTCATACCACAAACCATGCTACTCACTTCGTAGATTCAAGTTCATACAACTTAATAAAACAAGTAAGCAGGTAAAAAGTGCAGACAACTCAATATGAGAAAGTAAACTTTAAAAACTAGTATGAATTAAGTGATATGAACTATTTAATCTTGAGTCAGGACAATTTTTGCATTTACAGTGTATGGAACAAACACATACACACAAAGTTCCATTTATATATAAATATAGATTATAAAGAATTTCTGTAGCTGGGGGGTCGGACCGCCAAGGCCCCTGCCTTTGGCTGCTGCCCAACTTTCGAATTTCGAGGAAATTCTGCTCCACCATCCGGCGTCTGAGCAGAGGAAAGCAGTGCACAATTAACACTGTGTATAGTGAAGATGGGGTACTACTCGGGACGTCGTGAGTCGGTGGGGAGAATACTTCGAAGACCTCCTCAATTTCACCGACACACCTTCTTTTAAGGAAGCAGAATTATGGGGACTCCGAGGTGGGCTCTCCGATCTCTGAGGTTGAAATCACTAAGGTGGTTGGAAAGCTCCTCGGTGACAAGAGGTCGATGAGATCTGCTCGGAGTTCCTGAAGGCACTGGATGTTGTGGGGCTGTCGTGGCTGACCCACCTCTACAACATTGCGTGGATATTCGAGACAGTGCCTCTGGACTGGCAGACCGGGGTGGTGGTCCCCCTTTTTAAGAAGGGGGACCGGAGGTGGTGTTCCTACTATAGTGGGATCACACTCCTCAACCTCCCCGGTAAAGTCTATTCAGGGATGCTGGAGAGGAGGGTCCATCGGGTAGTCGAATCTCGGATTCAGAAGGAGCAGTGTGGTTTTGGTCCTGGCCGTGGAACAGTGGACCAGCTCGACACCCTCGGCAGGGTCCTTGAGGGTGCACAGGAGTTCGCCCAACCAGTCTAAATGTGTTTTGTGGATCTGGAGAAGGCGTTTTACTGCGTGCCTCGGGGAGTCCTGTGGGGGGTGCTCCGGGAGTACTGGGTACCGAGCCACTTGGTAAGGGCTGTTTGGTCCCTGTACCACTGGTGTCAGAGTTTGGTCCGCATTGCTAGCAGTAAGTCGAATTCGTTCCCAGTGAGGGTTGGACTCCAAGGCTGCCCTATGTCATTGATTCTGTTCATAATTTTTATGGATAGAATTTCTAGGCGCAGCTGAAGTGTGGAGGGGTCCGGTTTGGTGACCTCAGCATTGCATCTCTGGTTTATGCAGATGATGTTGTACTTTTGGCTCCAACTCTCACTGGAGTGGTTTTGGAGTGGTGTCAAGCAGTTGGGATGAAGATCAGCACCCCCAAATCCGAGACCATGGTCCTCAGTCGGAAAAGGGTGGAGTGCCCTCTCTGGGTCGGGGATGAGATCCTTCCCCAAGTGGAGGAGTTCAAGTATCTTTGGGTCTTGTTCATGAGTAAGGTTAGGAGGGAACGGGAGATCGACAGACGAATCGGTGCAGCGTCTACAGTAATGTGGACTCTGCACCGGTCTGTAGAGGTGAAGAAGGAGCTGAGCCGAAGGGCGAAGCTCTCCATTTACCAGTCGATCTATGTTCCTACACTCACCTATAGTCACGAGCTGTGGGTTGTGACCGAAAGAAAAAGATCCCGGATACAAGCGGCCGAAATTAGTTTCCTCCGCAGGGTGTCCGGGCTCTCCCTTAGAGATACTGTAGGGTGAGAAGCTTGGTCATCCGGGAAGGACTCAGCGTTGAGCCGCTACTCGTCCGCGTTGAGAAGAGCCAACTGAGGTGGCTTTGGCATCTAGTTCAGATGCCTCCTTGACGTCTCCCCGGAGAGGTGTTCCGGGCAGAACACACTGGAGAGACTATGTCTCTCGGCTTGCCTGGGAACACCTTGGGATCCCGCCGGAGGAGCTGGTTGAAGTGGCTGGGGAGAGGGAAGTCTGGGCTTCCCTGTTAAAGCTGCTGTCCCCGTGACCCGATGGAGCAAGCGGAAGATGATGGATGGATGGATGGATGGATGGATGGATGGATATTAAGAATTTCAAAATATTCAAATCAGATCATATTATTTCATAGTTATTTCAGTTTTATATACTGTTGTTTTTTGTTAGGTTCCAGTTTGTCCAAGACTATAACACCTGGACTGATGATTTTAAAATATTTTCTAATCCAAACTCTTTTTTGTTCTCAACCCCTAGAATGATCCTCTTTTCTCTCTCTTGACTCAATTCAGACAACTGTATACATATACTGTAAAAAAGCCATTTTTTGTTCTCTGTAGTTAGTTTTGTTTTGTAACTCCCCATTATTTCCACTTAAAAGAATTATCTTGATGTTTAAAAACAGAAAACACTCAGAAATTTAAGTGCATGCTAATAGAGTTCGGCGCCACTCAATTAGACCGCCAGAGATTCTGCCAACAGGGGGTAGCAGATAATGCTTTTTGCCACAATTATCATCTTTTATGAGCCCTGGCAGGCTGTCATTTGACAGAAATCTTATGAAATGGGGTCTGAAAATACAAATAACAAGAAAAATGTAAACCTGAAGCGTGTAAGTGATTTCAACTTATCACTTGCTTTGGCAATACGAATCTTTAATTGACTTCTTTGGAAAGATAAGATTTGTATCTGGTCTTATACTCTAAATGTGTCACTGAGCCAAATTGGTGGCACTGTCTGATATTGAGCCCACCTTGCCTGCTTTGCAAATGATTGAATCAATCTGTGCGTGCCAGTGCGTTTCCCCATCCCTGAAGCCATTTAGTTTGACTGTGCAGGTGGTGCTGAAGCACTAAGTGGAGGTTATGTGCCAGTTGACAGGCAGAAGCAGGCACTGGAGGGGGTAAGAATCAGGAAGAAGGAACACTGAGCTGAATCATCACACATACACATGCACACCATCAACTCTGCTATGAGAGTTGGGGCAATTTACAATCAACAGTTGAAATTGGATGTGCAGTCTGATAAAATGGAATTGCAGGGACGGCATTATGGTCTGTGGTTATGATCATTTCTCTCACTTTTGCCTATTGTACCTTCCCATGCGACCTCCTCTGCTTTCCCAATAACATGCCTATTCACTGTCACAGTCCTACACCTGAATATGTCAAATAGTTTTGAAACAGATTTTGTGAAAGCAAATGTTTGCAAAAAGACAATCTCCCATTAGTGTCTGAAATTATGGTCTGAAACAAAAATTTATAGACATTTAAAACGGAGTTTTGGGAAGTCTTAATTCTGTCTGGAGCATTCCAAAAGTTTGTTTTTGGCTGCCAAAGCTTGTGAAACTCGCATTTTTTAAAATATTAATCTCCATTTAGTTGGGAGTAGTTTACACCTGCCCTTAGTCTCCTCTTGAATGACATGTTTTTCTTCACCATAGCTACATGCTGACATGTTTGTGTGTTCTACTGTTATTTCAGTAGAAGGTAGAGACGTGTGCTTTCCCATCATGGAAAAATAACTTCTACTTGACCAGACAGCCACAACAAAAGAATTTGCTTTGCTCTAACATCTTTGTTGCACTTTTGTTTTCAGCTTTCTTGTTCCTGTTTTTCTCATGAGAAGCATGTAATCCATTACATCGTCACCCTTACCCATCTCCACATGTCTTTACTATTACAGAAGTCAAGTTTGGGGGGGCTGCTTTGTTGTGCTACATCAATCTCGCTCTTGGTTCGCGCTGCTGATTGTGTAATGGATCATTAGCCAGTTGAAGGACTTTTGCTCTGACAGCTTGCTGTTGGCAAAGAGGCCTTAATGTGCTGCTTAATGTCAGTTGAGAAACTGCGTGTCTGGGGTGCGTGTGTATGTGTGTGGCAGTTGTTCTGTTTTATGTGTATGCATGTAGCAGGCATAATCGGCGCTGGAGGCCTTAAGCTGAGCACAGCACTGAGAACATCACACTGAGACGTGTAATACCAGATTAACACTACTACACTGAGGGCTTCCTAAATAGCTCCTGACGTCTTTCAAACACACACACACACACATACAAAAACCCCCACTCAAATTGATACCACTTCAATATCACTGTACAAATCTTATCTGTGTTGTGACTGTTTTTCAGCAATTTTGGTTGGAGGGTTTATAACAGGACCCGGTCTTTAATTTTATGTAACTTGTCTGCAAATTATGCACATCAAAGTACTGTTTCATAGAGTTCAACAATTTTCCTGGAAGAAAATAAGACGAACAGAATCACCGATAAGATAGAATCTTTATTTATTATTATTATTATTATTTTTTTAATGACTACAAGAATACTAAACACCATAGCCTAATTTATGTGCTTAGCATTTGACGTTTCCCATTCAATTTAGTTATTTATGTTTTAAGCTCCTAATATTAAGAGGTGCACGATATTTTTTTCATGTTTTCTTTTCACTATTTCCTAATGTTGCTGCTGTTCATGACTTTTAATTTCCTCCTTAGGAATCAATGAAGGTGTTTATATCGATTGATTGTGATGAATCTTACTGACATCATAAGGATAATATCTGACAAATATTCTGTAGCATGTTCTTCAATATTTTTGTAAGTTTTCCTAACGATTAAGTATTTCATGCATTACATAAGTGGTCCCCAACCTTTTTTGCACCACAGACCGGTGTGATGTGGACCTTTTTTTCAAGGCCCGTTAATGTGTGGCATAAACATACAGTAAATTTAAAATAACATGACCGGGCTAAAACGTTGTTTGTGCAGAGAAAATGTAACTCACCAGACGCTGAATGAACCATTTGTAAAAGCCGCCTCTTCTATAAATTTTCAGCAAATATCCTTGGTCGCAGGCATAATTTCTTCTCCAATCGATAAAGGTTTCTTGGCTTTAGCATTACGGTCCACCACAAGGTATGATGCTCTCAGTGCATTCGTTTTTGTTGAAGGGGTGGCTCTTACTAATTATTTGTGTCCTTCATGCTCACGCTTTTTGTTTAAAAATTTCCAAAGGCCAATCCAATTTTCCAGGGTGCTTCTCTATGTGCCGAAGCAGCTTTGAAGGCTTCATTGCCTTGTTTACTAACTTATGGGCTTATGCAGATTGGACTTGGCATAGGCTCCTCTTCTGACTAGTCAGGTGGCCTTTCCCCCTTAAAAAGCTGTCCAAAGATGACATTTTTTAGTCATCTTCTGTGGGCTAATTATTTCCGGGAACAAATGTGATGTGCATACATCTTACGTCATTATCGAGGACAAGCTCACATACATATAAAAAAATAGGTGCTAGCTCCGATTTCTATTATGACATCCTATCCATTTTTTTTATTATACTGTATCTATTGACTGATCCGAGTAAAACCAAGAAGTACCTTGTCCGCCATTGCTGAGATGTGCCGCCCACAGCACACAGCCAGCAGCAGGCGGCTAACGTTACTGTTTACATTGACTGACACTGAGCTGCTACTGAGGTGTGTAAACATCCCAGTAATGGCAGCCACCACTAGTGGGCGACATCCAGATAGCTCTACTTGGATTAGTCAATAGAGTAGGCAGGCTGATTGGTGTGTCAAGAGGCAAAGACCTGAATGCAGTCGTTAATAAATTATTTATTATTTCAGTGCGGCCCAGCAGCGTATGCACCAAGGACCGGTACCAGTGTAGGTACACAATCTGCTCGGGCGGCACAATCTGCTTGGGGGCCTGCGCCTGCTTATGACGTCACAACAACGCTCGTGTTGCATAAACTGTTTGCAGGTTGGCGACTCATTTGTTTTATGGTTGCCACATTGGCGCTAAATTTTGGATTGAGCTTGAAAAATATTACTGTATTTGAATCCAAACATAAAAAAAAAATATTTACACTCTTGAATCCTTGTATATCGTTGGGAAAATTTAACAAATCTAAGTTTCAAAATGCAAATAAAAACTTCAAATTATTCCTGATTGGAGTTGATTTATATTTCACATCACCTAAATTTAACAAATCTAAATTTCAAAATGCAAATAAAAACTTCAAATTATTCCTGATTGGAGTTGATTTATATTTTACATCACCTAATATGATAACAAACAAAAAAATGCAAGTTTACTCTTGAAGCTCATGCAGAAATATTTAACATATAACATGTATGTATATATATTTTTTCTGTCCGTCTTAATATGAACATGTAAAAATTGTAAATGATCTACATATACTAGTATGTTATGTGAACCTGTTGTTTTGTGTTGTTGTAATTTTGTATTTTGTACTGTTCAATTTAAAAAAAAAAAAAAAGAAAAGAAAAAGCAGTTTGGGTTGGGGACGTCACAACAACACTCGGGCTGCACGAACTGTTCTGGTTGGTTTTCTATTGTGTCATGAATGGACGATATATATGAAGAAATTTTTCATTATTTAAAGAAAGGACCATACAACATCAGTACTGATGTCAAAAGCAGACAAAAAAGAAGAACAAATAAAATTACAAACCATAAGACCTTAAAAGGGTTGAGTCTAACATGGGGTTAAAAGCCAGGGAATAAAACTTTATTTTATTTTATTTATTTTTTTCTTTTTTAATGCTTTAGCCATGGACAGATGAGAGAGACAGGCGTGCACACACGTTTGCTCTTTTATTTAACTTTCACATTTAATTTTTAATAAGGATCTCTGTGTGTGATATCATTATTCGCTTTACATACGCATTTTTAAACAGGCACTTATAGGCGAACACATTACTACGACTCTCAAGCACAACAGGCATACTTTTAAACAGGTGTTTTACAGGGCAGCACAGCTCTGGAAGCGTTTTTTGACTTTTAGGCCAATCATATAGCGAGAATAACGGAACGTCACTGTCAAGCGCAGGCCCCCAAACAGATTGTGCAACCCGAGCGGATTGTGTACCTACACCGGTCCCTGGCCCGGTGGTTGGGCACCACTGCATTACATCGTTCCTTTCTTCGGTGCAGAATGCAGATGGGTGAGACATGAATTTGGAAGATGAATTTGTGTAGAAAGTAGGATCCACGTGCATGCTTTTCTAGCTGAGCCATGACTTGTGTTGTGAGAAAGACAGTAATGTATAGAGTTTTGGCTTTGAAGACAATGTCCCCGGAAGAGAGTCGCCCAGTCCTTCTGTCATAATAACAAGGGCAGGGTGTCATTGTATCAGGTAATATTGTTCATACACATAATCTCACGAATACACAAAACCACCTCTCAGTATTGAGGTTACCTTTCCAAGTGATAAATTAGTTTGGAGGATTGGAAAAAACGGCCTCATGCCACCAATGGCAGCTGCTGCTCCCTCTGTGTAGGTACGTGTAGAAAGATAAACATCAGGCATTGGAACCAGTTTGTCATCTTAGTAGCAATTATTCATGCACTCTCTGTTCTCTCTCTCTTTTCTTAGTGTGTGTGTGTGTGTGTGTGGGGGGGGGGGGTGCGGGTGCGTGTGCTAGCATTTGAACTACAAGCCAGTGCTTGTCGGATCTTGACTTACTGTGTCCTCATCTAAGTTCACAAGCACCAACTCATCTTTCGCCATTGGGCATCTGAGGGTCACACAACAACAAACCAATTGCCGGGTTGATAAATCATGCCTCAATTTACATTCACATTAACCTTCAAAGCCAAAAGTAGATTGATTTTAAAAAGATATGCAATCACTCCTTTCTTTATTAGAGAAATGCTAGTGTTATTGTCGGTTTTACACTTACAGCCAATGGAAGTCCTGTAAATCAGCTGCAATCACCACAAATCTGACTGTGAAAAGGCAGTTTAAGACAAACAATATGGGAGAGACAGAGGAAGATCTTTGTCAGTGTCCACTGAGTTTATCACTTACGAAGAAAAAGAGAAGAAAGACACTTAATTGAACTGATAAGCCCAGTTTTAAGCACCACTTGGGATGTTAGCATGGACTCTTCTCCATTTATATTCACACTCGCTGGCATTTCTGTGTAGTTTTATTCAATATAGACTACTAATCAAAAGTTTGGACACACTTTTTCATGCTATTGAATCTGGGCAAACTTTTGACTGGTACTGTGTATGCACAAATGACATGAATATAGAGTTTAAATGAAATTTGAATCTGGAAATGAAAATGTACTGGTGATCATTCTTGAATGTACACTGCGGTTAAATGTTTTGAAACACTTCAACATTCACTGGGGTGAGAAAGTGTCTCAAAACCTTTTAACCGCCGGTGTACTTTGTAGTTCTGCTCTCACACATACGTAGTCAGCTGGTATAGAATTCTTTTCCACTTTTCCCTCTTTGGGGTAGCATTTTGGATGAAGTTTTGGCGTAGATTCTATGGATGAATGCCCTTCATGACCCCAAACCGCATTTTTTTATCTGGGCCTGGGAGCTCCACTGAGCCAGGCCGACTTGCCTCCCAGAGCTCTCTAAAAGTCTAATTAGAATGGAAATGAGTGGTTCCATGGATTGAAACATCCTCTATATACAGTGCTCAACATGAAATATTGATTGTGAAATCTAATTTAAGGTTTTCCAACAAATATGTTGGTGGATACAATTTTTATGTTAAACACTGTAGATATGTATTCAATCTATCTGTCCTGCCATTTTCAGTACAGCTTATTCTGGTCTGGGTCATGGACGGGGCTAAAACCTTGCCCAACTGACAAAAGGGTGAAAGGCAGACGAGTCGACTGCTTGCTAATCAGTCACGGGATGGTGGAAAGGAGGGTATTTGAGTGGAAATGGAGCATGCGCCATCAGCTGAAAATCAGCTATCTGAATCAGCACACTACAGGAGCTCTATAAATGTGCACTAGTTCAAAAACAAAAATGGTGTTGATAAGGAATGGATTTTGAAGGTTTTAAATGTATTGTTGGCAAGTCTTTGTTTGTCATAGCAAAAGTGTTGTTATGCTCATTTCCTGCCCTTCTCGGCACTACTCACTATACTTCAGTGCCGCAAGGCCATTAATCTTGTGCCTAAAAACGAAAAAACATATTTTGAAAGAGTCAAGGAAACGCCATATGATACATGAACTTAAATCAACAAGACTTTGAGAACAACCGCAGTTGAAAAATGTGTTGTATACAGTATAAAAATAACAAGTCAAAATAACATACAGTGGGGCAAATAAGTATTTAGTCAACCACTAATTGTGAAAGTTCTCCCACTTGAAAATATTAGAGAGACCTGTAATTATCAACATGGGTAAACCTCAACCATGAGAGACAGAATGTGGGGAAAAAACCCAGAAAATCACAATGTTTGATTTTTAAAGAATTTATTTGCCATGTATCGAGAGATTTTCACTCAAAATCTCTCGATACATGGCCCCATTCATTCTTTCCTTTACACAGATCAGTTGTCCTGGTCCATTTGCAGAAAAATAGCCCCAAAGCATGATGTTCCCACCCCCATGCTTCAGAGTGGGTATGGTGTTCTTCGGATGTAATTCGGTATTCTTTCTCCTCCAAACACGAGAACCTGTGTTTCTACCAAAAAGTTCTATTTTGGTTTCATCTGACGATAACACATTCTCCCAGTCCTCTTCTGGATCATCCAGATGGTCTCTAGTGAACCACAGACGGGCCTGGACATGTACTGGCTTCAGCAGGGGGACACGTCTTGCAGTGCAGGATTTGAGTCCCTGGCAGCATATTGTTACTGATAGTAGCCTTTGTTACTGTGGTCCCAGGATTTTTGTTCACCGTTCTTGTTATCATTTTGACGCCACGGGGTGAGATCTTGCATGGAGCCCCAGATCGAGGGAGCTTATCAGTGGTCTTGTATGTCTTCCATTTTTTAATAATTGCTCCCACAGTTGATTTCTTTACACCAAGCGTTTTAGCTATTGCAGATTCAGTCTTCCCAGCCTGGTGCAGGTCTACAATTTTGTCTCTGGTGTCCTTCGACAGCTCTTTGGTCTTGGCCATAGTGGAGTTTGGTGTGTGACTGACTGAGGTTGTGGACAGGTGTCTTTTATACCGATAATGAGTTAAAACAGGTGCCATTAATACAGGCAACTAGTGGAGCCTCGTTAGACCTCGTTAGAAGAAGTTAGACCTCTTTGACAGCCAGAAATCTTGCTTGTTTGTAGGTGCCCAAATACTTATTTTCCACTTTAATTTGGAAATTTCTTTAAAAATCAAACAATGTGATTTTCTGTTTTTTTCCACATTCTGTCTCTCATGGTTGAGGTTTACCCATGTTGACAATTACAGGCCTCTCTAATCTTTTCAAGTAGGAGAATTTGCACAATTAATGGTTGACTAAATACTTATTTGCCCCACTGTAATTCAGAAAAAAAACAAAGTAATAATTTAGTATATGTGAAACGGGTGGCACTGGCGGCACGTTCACTTCACAAGGGTTCAATCCTAGGTTCCGGCCCCTCTGTGTGGAGTGTGCATGTTCTCCCCATGCCTGTGTGTTTTTTCTCCTGGTACTCCGGCTTCTCTTCAAAAACTTGCACAGTAGGCTTATTGAACACTCTAGCATTTGATTTAGAACAGGTGATCAAGGTTGGGGATTGCATGTTGTTTTTCTTTGAAGCTCTTTAAACAGCTCTCAAATAACCTGAATGAAAAGAGTGAAGTTTAAGGAAGTCTACAAAAAGCTCTCTGACATTTCAGCAGTCAATTCCCACTCTAAGGAACATAATGAGAAATGGAAGACCACAAAAATTTCTTAAAACCAGAAGTGGCAGGCCACGAGAAATATCAGAGATTCCATTGCGAAAGGTGATGTGAATGGTCAAACAAAACCCAATGACCACCCTCAAAGAACTATAATGTGATCTTGATGCAGATGGTATCACTATGCATCGTTCAACAATTCCGCCAATTCAGCAAGCTGACAAGCTGTACAGTAGAGTGATATGAAAGAAACCTTTTCTGCACACAAACTACAAACACACTCTCATATAGAAAAAAAAAGCACATTTGGATAGGTCCGCTTCATTGTAGAATATACGGTGGACTGATGCAATAAAGGTTTAGTTATTTGGCGATAACCAGAGGTGGGTAGAGTAGCCAAAAATTTTACTCAAGTGAGAGTAGCGTTACTTTAAAATAATATTACTCAAGTAAAAGTAAAAGTAGTCATCCAAAAAATGTACTCAAGTACCAGTAAAAAAGTATTTGGTGAAAAGAATACTCAAGTAATGAGTAACATTGTGAGTAGCTGCTTATATTTTGGTTGTTTTTTGTTTGTTTGTTTTTTTCCAACAAGTTCAAAGTGTCAAAGTTATGTATATAGACTGTTGTTATAATGATACTGTAATATATACAAAAATACAAAAAAAGCATTATTTGTCCAAAGAGCATAAGTGCCCCCTGGTGGAGAAAATAGTTCCTAGTTTGAATAGTGAAGAGTTCCTTCATAATAACTTTTTGAAATTTAAAGGAGCATATCTCCAGGTCAGTCGGTGCCAAATAAAAACTGGAAGCGAGATCAAAATCCGTGCTTTCGAGTCATGTTGAGGGCAGCGCTCTATATCAAATATTTCATTTTTACGGTGCTTTAAAGACATCACAGGTTGTGAAGATAGAACGGCAAGCTTGTGTCTGATTGGCATAATGGAGTCATGTGATTATTGTTGCGACGTCTCATTGGTGAAATCGGTAGAGCTACCCCGGTAACACACCAGGCACGTCTCTACTCTTGGCATCGCTAGCAAAAAAAATATATATATATAATATGAAGAATAAAGAGAAAAATGTAATGACTCTTGTGTAGCCCAAAGTAGCGGAGTAAGATTCCCGTTTTTTCTTCACAAATCTACTCAAGTAAAAGTAAAAGGTATAGCTTAGTAACACTACTCGTAAGAAGTACATTTTTCTCAAAAAGTTACTCAAGTAAATGTAACGGTGTACATGTAACGCGTTACTACCCACCTCTGGTGATAACAAGGGGTGTTTTGCATTTTGACCACTGCATTACATGAAAATCCCAGTCCCCAGACCTGAATACTGTTGAAAATCTATGGCTGTCCATCCTCGGCAACCCTCAAACTTAAATGGATATGTTATGTAAGGAGGAAGGTCCGAAATATCTTCATTAAGAATCGAGAAACTCATTCGAAGCCACAAGGATAGTCTAGAAGCTGTTATTTTGGGAAGAAAAAAAACTGCTCTGGATGACAAGTATCTAATTCAATTTCTTTTTTACTCCTTAGTGCAGTTATTTTTTTTTTTTGCTCACTACCCATATTATCTACTCAGTGCTCCCCACTTCTTTCTCATTTCATCCTTCCATGTACCCCTAGTTTGGTGGCACATCCATGTCCCCTAGATAAACAACCCAGGACCAATTGACAAATCAATACATCACTGTAATCGATTCTGTCGTGTGCTTTAGGTGTTTAATGAAAGCCCCGCCCTTCCCTGGGCTTTAGCGAAGTCCAGTTTAATGCTAGCTGAGCAAAGTCATCCTTCTCCCACATAAAAAATAAGAACAAAAACAAAAAAAAGGTTAACTTTGGGAATGGGGAGAGGAAGGAATGGCTTGTTGGATGCTGAAATAAGTGTTTTGCTGTTGTTGTTTTTGCGGGTTAAGCTGTTTGGGTTAATCAGCACAATTCCCATGGTGATGGATCACTCCAGCTGGTTAATTTGTAATGCTAAAGTTTTAGTATGAAATGTGTAACCTTGGGAGAAAAGCACATGTTGCCAGGTGCGAGTTAAAAGTATGTTTGTGAACGTTTGCACTCACAGCTTCTGTTTGACAACATCAATCTAGTCCTGCTGCTTGCAGTTTGATCAACTGCAGTATGTTCTAGCTTTGACCTACTCCCGCTGTCATAAGTAGACACAGATGGCAGGAAGGAGATCAATAGAAAGTGAACTATGACTGAAACATAAATGTCTAATAGAAACAAGGACAATAACATGTTTAAACACCAATTAAATGAATCCTGTGATGAATTTACATTGCATGAAAAGAGCATGCATAATCCTTTACAATCTATTTTCAATTAAATACAAGGCAAATATATTTTATCTTCCAATGATGAATGTTATTGTCTTTCCTTGCAAAAATTCCATCTTCTTTTTTTTATTTAATGAAATACATTCGAAAAAAGCTGGGATTGGCTTTCTTTCTTTATCATACACATACAGTAGCTGTCTCGTCTCCTTTTTTTGACTGGGAAACTACCTATTTTACCACTCTTTTCCGCCGTTCTGCTGTATTACTATTTTCCCATAAGTCTCCCGTATTAAGAAAAAAAACTGAACACTGTTGAAAAATGAATGAGGGCCGCTATTCATTTTAAGTAGGACCACCTTTACAGAATTAAAGAAGGTAGAAAAAGAAGGAAGAGCGAGAAAAGAGAGAGAAAGAAATTTGTGGGCAGCTCAGTACAAGGTGATGGCTGCATCCAGCTCTATTTGCGGCTTTAAATAAAGTGTCCAAGGAATGACTATCTGCACTTGGCAATTCACTAGTGAGAACTAGGACTTAGCGTTACTGACCAGTGTTGGGCACGTTAATTTAAAAAAGTAATCTCACTACTTCTTCCAAAAAGTAACTGAGTTAGTAACTGAATTACTCTATAGTAAAAGTAACTAGTTACAAGGGAAAGTAATTATTTCCGTTATTTTAAAAAGAAGTTGTTGTATGTCAAAGAATTTGAAATTTTCTGAGCAGTATTCAAGTCAGTTGAATAGAGAAGAACAGACAGGTAGTTGTGTTATAGAACCTTGTAATATTTATTGCACCTCACTAGCAACAGATTTATCCGACACTTGAAGTGCAACAAAAAATAAACAGTAAACAATATAATAAAATAACGATCAGCAGTAAACAATATAAAATGAGTTTAATCAATTAAATCTAACACTCACAACCTGAGACAACTGGTCAAGTAGACATAGCCTACTGTACTTCAAGTATTTTGACTTGAAATAGTGTTTATATCTCCACCTCGTAAAGGACAAATTTTCCTCTGAATGCTCTGCCATCATATCCCTCTGCATCTGTTTTGCGTGTGTGTGTTTGCCGCGCGGGCTGTTCCGGTTTGTGTGTGAAAACATCGGCTCTGATTGGCTTACCATGACACATGACTCTAACCCTCAGCCAATCACAATCACTTCCATCACATCTATCCAGGTGGTGCATTCAGGCAGCCTCGTCCCCCTACTCCTTCCGTCACCCTCAAAGTGTCTGCCGTCCTCAAGATGGAAGCAGCATTCTTGCTGGCTGACAGTGGGGGATGGGAACAAGGCTCGCATTCAGGTGGAGCAAAAACAGAAACGTTAGCAAGCTTTGGAAAGCATTGTCTCATCGAATGAGCAGGGACAAACAGCCTGGAGTCATAAGAAGTACGTGCTGTAACATGTGATACAGAATTATCCGAGGCACACTAAAGTGCACACGGCACCAATATTGTTTTGCTCACATGATGTGGGAGTGAGTTACAGACACGGCCTGCCGAGAGCCGTACGTTTGTGTTAATGTTGAAGTTATTTGTGCTATTAAAGAAACAGAGTGCCAGCACGTCCTGTGTGGTATATCTTTGCTAAGAAAAAGCACAAAACAAAACACATGCGCTATTCTCGAACCTGAACGTACCCCAAGTCTTGGATAACAAATTAACAGCGCAGAGTAGACTCGCTACGGCTGGTAGTTTCTTCAACTTATTCAGAGTAAGTAACGCACCGCTTTTGACCCGTCAGTAATGGTAACGGCGATGTAACGGCGGACAAAATAATTAGTTAGATTACCCCGTTACTGAAAAAAATAACGCCGTTATGTAACGGCGTTATTTATAATGGCGTTATTCCCAACACTGTTACTGAGCAAATGAGCCACAAAGACGATCCATTCCCTTAATCGTTGAATATACCTTTGCCCAAAACAAGCCGATGTAACAACTGTCTCTAGCCTTGCGAGAAATGCCATCTGCTGTAAATATTTCAAAAATGGATCGCAAATTTACTTTCCAAAGAGGAGCAGGATGGGGCATAGTGATGTTCACAGAATTTAACGTCAACAATCGCGAGAAAGAGCACATGTACACACAAAGAAGAACGTATTTGCGCACAGGAAGAAGAGCGTACATGCACACAGGAGGAAGAGCGCATTTGCTCGCACAGCCGAGTGAGAGCGAGAGGGGAAAGATTACAGCTTAGCTCGCTGTCTCTCTAGGACTTAGCATGGCAAGAACAGTACAGTGATGTATAATACATGTTTCTGGATAGTTCGTTTGAGATTTAGGGGGCATTTAATTCCAATTTACGTGGAAATTCGGTTTATATATATATATATATATATATATATATATATATATATATATATATATATATATATATATATACAGTGCTGCTCAAAAGTTTGTGAACCCCCTCAACATTTTGGAATTTTCTATTATTTCAACCTGATTTCCTAATCAATCAATTCAGTAGTTTTTTTTGTTTTTTTTTAACAGTTGTGTTGTCGAGACTAAATTAAAAAGAGTTTTCATCAACTGATGTAGGTGCAAAATTGAACTGTTTGGTCACAACCAAAACCGCCATGTCTGGCGAAAAGTCAACACTGCATACCACCAAAAGAACCTTCTCCCAACAGTGAAGCATGGAGGTGGGAATGTCAAGATCTGGGCTTGCTTTTCATCCTCAGGACCTGGACAACTCCACATAGTCCAGGGAATCATGAATTCTGAGGAATATTGTCAAATCCTAGAGCATAACCTGACGCCATCTGTTTTGAAGTTAAAGCTTGGCAGAAGGTGGATCATGCAACATGATAATGATCCAAAGCATTCCAGCAATACAACCAAGGAATGGCTGAAAAAGAAGAAGATTCGTGTTCTGGATTGGCCCAGTCAAAGTCCTGACCTAAATCCCATTGAAATGCTGTGGCGGGACCTGAAGCGAGCAGTTCATGCCAGACGCCCATCAAACCTCTCTCAACTGACTGGGTTCTGCAAGGAAGAATGGGCAAAAATCCCCCAAAGTAGATGTGAGAGGCTGATTAGTCACTACAGAAACCGTTTGGTTGAGGTAATCTCTGCAAAAGGAGGCGCAATATCCTATTAACTGAAGGGGTTCACATACTTTTGCACACATGATATCTGAGTTTTTCTTAAATCAACCACTTTTGTTAAATAAAGAATGACAATATAACTATTTCTTTTGTTTCAGTCCATTATTTGGAATGTCAGTATTGTGGATTTGGGTATAACTTAACATTTAATAAGGTTATTTTAGTTTTTTTTTACAAAAAATCTGACCATCGCTGTGGGGTTCACAAACTTTCGAGCAGCACTGTATATATATATAAATATATATATATATATATATATATTTATTTATACACTGTATGTATATATTATATATACCAGTAATCCCTTGTTTTTCGCAGATAATGGGACCAGAACCCCCCGTGAAATGTGAAAAGCCACAAAGTACGATTTACTCCCCCATCCCCACAAAAAAAAATACTTTAATCTTTTTATTTTTTTTACATGTATTTACATATTGTATACTTCACATATACTGTAAAGTACGTTTTTAAGTCTATTTACAGTAATTACTGTCCTTTTGTAGTCTCTGATGCATGGGGGAAACTTGGCAAACCTCCTGGATGTCGTGGTGGTCCACTCACGAATACGTAGAGGGGATATGATGCTTCATTTCCGGGGTTCAAAAAAGTTAAAATTCCCCTAGAGATGGTGGAGGTTTGTAGCTGGCTTTAGATGCTGTCAAAGCAGAAAAGTACCGCCTAATATCCCCTCGGAGGTCATGGAGATGTTTGACGGCGCTCCATTTGTGGGTAAAAGTTGATAAAATTTCCCGCGGAGGTCTTGGAGTTTTTTAGCAGGCTTTGGGTGCTCTAAAAGCCGATAAAAATTGTCCTGGAGGTGTTTGAGTCCCCCATTTTCGGGTAAAAAAAAGGTTAAAATTCCCCTGGATGTTGTAGAAGTTTTGTAGTGGGCTTTGAGTGCTCTCAAAGCTTGTAAAAGTGCTGAAAAGCCCTGCTAAATATGAGCCTTGAGATCTTGTTGTTGACATCCTCGCGTAAGACAAAAGAAGGTAAAAGGCTGGGTGGGGCTACGATGTGCGCAGCCAATCAGCTCACATGATAAAGTCTCTATTATTGGTGGGCTATATTGTCAACGTGATAATAATGGCGGCTTCTATAGTTCTCATTGGTTCTCATTGTCACTATAGGAGAGATCCCCACTCTTATTGGCGGTCTTGTCATCTTGGTCATAATAGGGGCGGCTTCTATAGTTCTCATTGGTTTTGTCATGTGTCAGTCTCGCACCAGTAACCAGTCACTCGCTTCGGATGAGTGCTATCGGTATGTACAAAGACCCTGAGTTGTGTACAGTATGTTTTGCTGTGAAATATTCTCTCTCATGCCTCAAAATGAAACAACACATATTTTTTATGTTTTTATGTATACAGTACTTTCTAAATCTCCGCGAATAACTCAAAACCGCTAATTTCGGGGCACAAATTGGTGAAGGATTTATACTGTATTTATTGCAGAAAACAGTATCCATCAATCGTTTCGGGTTCGTGCCTTCAGCAGGAATCACATCTGGGACTCCACAATGGCAGAAGGGTGCTCAGACCTTGTGTGCACCTTTAGTTTCAGCCCTAAATGTACAAAAAAAAAAAAAAAAAAAGATCCCAAACACTTTATCATTTCAAACACAGATTACATTGGCCTGATTAATTACATTAAA
The DNA here is from genome assembly GCF_030265065.1 of Corythoichthys intestinalis. Taxonomy (NCBI): domain Eukaryota; kingdom Metazoa; phylum Chordata; class Actinopteri; order Syngnathiformes; family Syngnathidae; genus Corythoichthys; species Corythoichthys intestinalis. The sequence goes on from NC_080400.1 coordinate 37,486,550, forward strand.
TTAACGGCTTTGAGATTTTTTCTAGTTGATAGAAACAAAAAAAAAAGCAAGACATTTAGCAAACATTATATAGCCTACTGTATAAGCATGAAGACAATGCAAAATGTTATGAATTGTGAAACCTTATTTAAGAAGCCTGTGAGGCACTAATGAATAACACAGGAATATCTGAGATCATCCCTTTCCTCCCCATCACTCTTCACACTCTGTGCTCTCTTCTCACAAGATTCGTTTCGTCCAGTTTAATGAGAACCACCTGTTAGAGCTCCTCATTAGGCGTCCCTTGTTGAGGCCCCTTTAGATTTGTGTTGCCTTACCCTTGCATTGCATATGTGTGTATTTGAGTGTGTGCCTGCATGCATCTTATGTTCAGTCATGAACATATGAGAGATGCATTTTACAAATTTAGGTGATTCTGGATGCTGCAAAATGTTTCAAATAGGTCTTGCTATTTTTTTCTTGTACTGAATTATCTGTATTGCTTAAAGTGATCTCTACCTTAAATACATGTAGGGTCTAATAAACCACAATTGTTCTCTTGTACTAAAACATGTTGTTAGAAACACATAAAATGTTAAATCAATGGCAATATTTTATAATATTTACTTCATATTTTGACCGTTAGTTGGCGCCATGGTTTGCGGGCTCGCAGTGATGACGTCATCGGGATCTTTCCAAATGTGTAGCGTGTTCAACAATTGCTTATTGCTGCCTAAACTCGCGAAGTAAAATGCCACGATGTGCTGCTTTTGGATGCAATTTCCAGTCAAATGGAAACAGGTGGAGTGAAGTGAGTGGTCAAGGTGGAATTATTATTTTTAGTGAATAAATGTGCATAAGTGGAAGCTTCTCCCCCTTTTTGGTCCCTGTATGCACGTATCCTACCCACCACGCGTTACAACTGGCTCCCGAACATTTTTCCTGGATCCTCAGTCAAGTAAGGGATCTGTCTATTTTCTGGATGCAACGGTCCCATTGCGTCTGCAATATTGGTTTCGGATCGGTCTATTTTTTTATCCATCGGTCCCACAGCGGCTTTTCGGATCAGTCTATTTTGTGGAATCGACGGCCTGATCGCGGCTGCAACATTGCCTTGGGATCGGTCTAATTCCTGCATCTTCGAGTGAGTAAAAAAACGCGGATTTGGATTACTATTGCTAGGGTTAGGGTTTGTTGACCATTCTTCGTGGGAGTTTTCCCCAAATCATACCAAATAATCAAAGCACTATGGCACACTACAGTGACGACAGTGACTCTGGACCTTACAACAATGTTGGAGTTCGTCAGACAACGCGTGTTTGCGTACTGCAGAGCTCCCGAGTGAAGAATGGTCAAGGTGGAAATATTATTTTTTGTGAATAAAATTTGCATAGGTAGAAGCTTCTTCCCTTTTTGGTACTTTTATACACGTATCCTACCTACCACGCGTTACAATGTACAAGACATTGATTACATAAGGTGTGCTCTTTGGCCTGTACTGTATGAAAAGCACATGACAGCTCTGGATGCTAGCAATCTATGTACATAATTATATTGGGATAAGTTTGAAAACGCAATATGCTTACCTTGAATATCTGCTAATAAAACCGGAGTTCCCAACACCATACACTCTCGCTCCCAACCGGAGTTCCCAACAGCATATGCTCTCTCGCTCTGCTGTCATTGAGACTTTTGCCCAACTTTTGTCTTATCAGGTATTTGCTGCACGCATTTTTCTCTGAAGCTCATCTTGTGAACGACCGACAGTGCTGTCCTGCTCCTCACTTTTCAGAGCTGGTTCAAATTTGCCTGGTACACCAGACTCACCACTGTTCCATCTATTGAGTCTGGCCACCATTCAGCGGATACAATTTCCAGGGCGAAGCAAGCCACAGCAAACAGACAGCGGAGTGGACCAATCAGCGACGGGCAGACGTGACGTAGAGCAGGGCGGTAAACCGAAAATTTACCGTAACCGAAATTCTTAACGATGACCGACGTAATTTTGACCATGTCGGTAAATTCGGTAAATTAATTAAACAAGAAAATAGTCTTTTCATCCCGCTTTGATTCTGTGTTGTTCGTCTATGTTCATTCCCCTTTAAGAAAGCAGTGAATGTGCTTACGTAGGGAGTCACGTGATCATCAGGAAGCCAATCAAACAAAAGCCCGGTAAGCTAACGCTAGCAGCTAACGCTACAAGCAAAACGTGATGGAGTGTGGCTTAAGGGAGGTTCACCAAACTTTCAACCGATATTTAGTAGACTCTTGGTGGCATCCAGACGGGCTTTCACCCGCTGTCCTCCTTTGTTCTCACGATTTCCGGAGATGGTGCTTTCAGTGCTTTCTACTGGTAGCCAGGCTAACGCTAGCTAGCGGCTAACGCTACAAATGAACGTTATGGAGTCGGATAGAGGCTCTAACCTTGTCGAAACGGCTGAACTTAATGAGTGGATTGGGCACGGACTGCATCTAGCAATTACTATGTGGCGTTATTTTGTATCTGTCTGTGTGTGTGATTCCTCTGATAGCTTTTGTGATGGTAAAGAATTCTGCATAAAGTACAATCCAACGGCAAAACTTATAATGACCGAGAAATGGCCCCAGCTATTTTTATTGTGCGTGCATTTATGAAAAAATGCACTGGGGGGGAAAAAAAACCCTTAAACCATAAAGTAAACACTTGTATTTAATAATTATATCACAGCAGCCATTAACAATAAGTTGTCTTTTTGAAGTGTACTGTTCAAGCTGCAAGTCATTTGTGTTACAATTACATGTTTGCACAGGCATATTGATTTTGACAATGTACATTGTTCAAGTCATACACGCTGTTATAAATGTTCATACTTGAATTCTTATTGCTTACAATACATTTTTATTAGGGCTGTCAAACGATTAAAATTTTTAATCGAGTTAATTACAGCTTAAAAATTAATTAATCGTAATTAATCGCAATTCAAACCATCTATATAATATGCCATATTTTTCTCTAAATTATTGTTGGAATGGAAAGATAAGACGCAAGATGGATATATATTTTCAACATGCGGTACATAAGGACTGTATTTGTTTATTATAAAAATAAATCAGTTCTAAATCAGTAATATAAATTTTATATTAAAACCCCTCTTAATGTTTTCGTTTTAATAAAATTTGTTAAATTTTCAATCAAAAAATAAACTAGTAGCCCGCCATTGTTGATGGCAATAATTACTTACACTATAAAATCAGTCGCACCCAAACGCCAGCAGAGGGCAGCAAAACTCCGCAAAACACAATTAACAGGTGGGCCTTTCACTCTAGTGACATTTAAATATGTCTGAGCTGGGCAAGTGCGTTAATTGCGTCAAATATTTTAACGTGATTAATTTAAAAAATTAATTAACGCCAGTTAACGCGATAATTTTGACAGCCCTAATTTTTATAAATTTAATGTTTAGACTGCATGTACAATTGTTAAATACAGTATATCAAATTGAATGCTGGTAAATAAATCAACAAGAAATAGTTAATCTGTATTTCATGCATTGATTCAGATTTTCAAATTATATAACAGTCCGCTTTGGCGAATTTATCGTCATTTATCGTTATCGAGATAAATCTGCTCAATTTATCGTGATACATGTTTAAGGCCATATCGCCCAGCCCTAACGTGACGTTAGTAAAACGCCGAGGGCAGGACGAGGGACTTGCGCGCGGAAGTAAACATACGAGGAGAGTTTATTCAACATGGCTAGCACGAGATAGACTGTTGTCAATGACTGGTGTCGATGTGTTTTTGCTAATTTAAAACTGATTTTACCGTGGATTGGAACATATTCTCGGCTCTCCTGTTCACCATCAGTGTTGTTGTGGAGACGACTTCCGACGCGCAAGACTGACGTTGCTCGTTAAGAACACGTCACACGTCACGCAAATAAATGAATCTGATTTGTCGATTGATTTTGTACCTGCTCCAGAGGCCGTTAATGGGCTGGTTCCCAAACTTTTCTCCGAGTGTTTGAAAAAGACAGGGAGAACAGTCTGGCCGTGCCAGGCAAGGTTCAAATAGGAAGGGTAGAACCGATGACATGTTGGGAAAGCTAACGAGTGACACGCTGGAATTTCGGCAACGGGCCCGGTGAGGTCACGTACTGCGACGCAAGAAGAATGGCAACCTATCACTTAAAATAATTTTACAAACTTTATTAAAACAAAAACATTAAGAAGGGTTTTAATATCAAATTATTATAACTCATACTAACATTTATCTTTTAAGAATTATTTGTCTTAAAAATAGAGCATCCCTTTAACACCTGCAGGATTGCGAGGAAACAAAGTTATTGCATTCAAATAAACAAAATTATATAAATACTGTATGTATTGATTAAATTACAATTTAAAAAAATGCTTTTCCAAAACTAAAAACTAATCATCATCCATGATCATCGTTTTTATAATTTTTTAAAAAATTCCCCGTGAATGCGCTTACAAAGCCCCGCAACCAGCAGCATGTGGGCACAAAGAGTGCCTACTGTAGATGCAGTAACGGGGTGGATGTAAACTATGGCCATTTAAAATCGTTCTCCCTACCACGTGCTCAGAAAGCCTAGTTCGCATGGAAGATGTGTTGTGTTGACATAAGAAACAAGACAGACAAAGTAGCATCCATTTTCCACATCGTAACAAGTAGAGGTATTTGATTGACATCTGGCACTTCAGTGTGGCGTAGTTCGAACTCAGTCAGCAGACACACCGACAGCTTTTGAGACCTGACAGGCTTGCCTTATTTTTCCAGATTTCCAAGCCTTATATATGTATGTTTTCTTTTTAGTAAATTAAATAACATTTGGAAAGCTTGCACAACACTTATTTATTTGGTGTGTCAAATGATTGTTTCCATTTTCTGGATATTTAGGTTTTAATGAATCCCAAATTAATGTTGGCTTATCAAGTGTACTTATACAGTGTATGGGTTCTTTATTGTACTATACGATCGTAGGTGTAGATCCAATTCATTGAGTTGTTTTCGACTTTTGAACCACTGATTCGGCTTTATGACCTTACAGGAATGAGCCACCATTAGTCAAAACATTTGCTAAACTGACACACTTGAATGTGTAATAAATGACTAAAACTGAGCATGTGAAAAGGCCCTAATAAAAGATCTACTAATTTGGCTTTGTTTCACCTGTTTAGTAGTATTTGTTTAACTAAATTGTCTTTTCTGTGGATTCTCCCTCCAAATTGCTGCAGCAATTTAATGAATGTCTATAAATCCCCCTATAATGATAGTTTTGGGGAAACGTAATAATGAAGCTAACAAACAATCTTGTGAATGTGTTTGAAAATTATTTTCTTGGCCTGTTAGAGCTGTATGTTGTTTTTAATTATCTGTCTGTTATTTATTGTTTCTTTTTCGTTATTCCATATTGATTCTGTCTCTGTATATTTTGGTTTACATCCGCATTATTCAAAAACATTTTTCAAGCTTCTAAATTTATTTGAAATACACAACCAACAATACCACGCCCAGAGAGAGACCCACACCTTTACATTTTCCCTCTATTTCTCCTACTTCACAAGGCTTTCACAGCATGCCCTGGGCTGGAGTCATGTTGTTTACAATCTTACAAGACAATACTGCTATTCAACTTTTTGAGGCCGTGGTAAAAACTAGTGCTTCCTCGCTTACAAACTCATATGCATATGTTGTTAATGGAAAATACCGTATCTTCAAGTTTATACAGCTGTTTTCAATAGTAATGTAAGCTGACCGCTTAGTTATTTTGAGTTGACAAGGTAGCAATCAGAAATGGAAAACTGTTAATGAGGAGATGCAATATAGAATGAATGGATGGAAGGGTGATTGTGATCAAAGCAATAGCAAATGTTTTATATTTCCTCATTAATATAAGAGAGAAAGGAGCACTAGAGCATTTTTATGATAGTCCCTTTTCCAAACAGTTTATTACACCTGACAAACCATTTGGCAGGGCTATCAAAGACCCTGAATCCTCTCCAAAGGTTCTTGCATTTTAGTCCAATTAAGTTGACTTTTTCCTCTTTCCCAGGACTGAATGGCAATTTGCACTTTAAACACACCATCTCAACTTCAGTAGTTGACCTTTTAACACAAATGCAGGAATTGTCTCTCCTATTCTGGAGTCTTATTGAGTAGTGATCAGTCCAGGGTTTGGTCTGCCTTTTCCTAAGTCAAGTGGAACGGTCTCATTTTCAATAAGAACTTTGTACAGGGAAAGCAGCTGAGAAAAAAAAAGACTGATTGATGAAGGTATAAAGGCCATATGAATTAACAAGTCAAGCATTTTAAATGTCATAGATATAAGAAGTGAGCCATTGTTACTATCGTTTATTGGGCAACCAGCAAAGTTAAGAACATTCATCACATTTGTTGGGATACCTGAGGTTGTGGAAAAATTGTACTTTTCATTTTTAACGTCAGATAATCACGTGAACTGTATGCTGGCGTGTTTGTGTGTTAATGTGTGTTGATATGTGGTGTCATATTGAAAAAAACAAAACAAAAACAGCCCCTAAACATCACTAAAATGAATGTGGACATACTGTACAGTATACATCTAGTCCCCAGGTTACGAGGTGATTTCGACTGTCGGACGCTGGAGCCTCGTCCCCATTTTGTCTCCAGTCGTGTTTTTTTGTTTTTTTTAAGTCACATAAACAATACCTTGCAGTTTAAACAGTCATCCTCTCCCTTTATCACAAGTAAACCCTTCAGAAACCATTATCACAAAAAAGGAAAGAAAAATGTTTATTTATTGTTTAATCTATCACGTACATATCTATATCTGCCGTCATCTCGCCAGAGAAAATGATGTCGGTTGCGATCGGTCACGATCTGGTAGCCCTTTACGATCGGGTAGTGACAGCGCTGCATGCTTTTATTTTGGCGCAGGAAGCGTGGAGCAGGTACTACTTCTGCGTCTGAGTAAGAGCTGCTGTACACATGTAGAAGAACACATTTGCGCACACGAAGAAGAGTGCATGCGCCCACACGAGGAAGAGCACATTTTCTCCCGCAGAGAAATTGCGCTACCAAGAGAGTGAGAGAGAGAGAGAGTTGGAGAGAGGAAAGATTACCGTTTATCTCACTGCCTAGCTACGACTTAGCTCCAACGTATTGTCAAGGACAGTACAATGATGTGTAATACATGGTTTTGGATAGTTATTTAGGGGCACTTAAAGGTTTAATTCTGATTTAGTTCAGCCTCTGAACATAATGATCGCCGCAATAAAACAATTAGCACTGTTGTAACTGTAAACAGGATACGTGGGCTTGGAAATTTAAGACTTGCATGATTAAAAAAACCCCAAAAACAATAGTTACTCTTTGGAAAAAAATCTTAAAATACAGATAACTATGCAGATAATGATTTGCTTCATTTTTTTTTTTTTTTTTTTTTTAAACATTGCTACCAGCAAATTGGTACTGTGTTTAAAACATGGGTACAGAGTGATTTTTTTTTGGGGGGGGGGGGGGGGGGCATTGCACTACACAGGAGCATTTACTTGCAAAACTACTGTAATTATAAACAATAATAATTAAAGGCAGATGTGCCGCCTGATGCCTCATAATTAATCGCAAGGTAACTTCTGAATTGCATGACCTTAGGGTTGTTTGACTTCCACTCTTCCTCTCCAGTCTGTTAGAGAGCTTGTATGAGTGCATTTTTACTGCACTGTGTTCAGGTTGAACACACAGCTGGGCAATTGGCGGGTAAAGTTTTATTAAAGCTCCATATAAAAGCTTAAGCTACTTTTATCCTTCTGAGGAAAAAAGGGAGAATGTCAGCACATAATTAAATTAGATGAAAGGCGAGGAATGAGCGACTTCCTCCTCTTTAAACACAAACGACTTAATCAGAACCTTGGGCTAAATATGAGACAGACTGCTACAAGATCACGGGGAGGATAAACATCCCTTTTCAGTGCATCTCTCCTTTTTGTCGTCATGTCTTCATTATCCATCTGAACTGGCTAAATATGTCTTATCGTATTTTGTGTATCCTTTGATCTACCCTTTACCCACATGCTTCTACATCCTATGAACACAATTACTCTTTGGCCTTTTTCATCTCCTCCTGCGCTGTTGTTTCCTAAGTTCACTTACCTAGCCAGCTCCATGTGGGCCTTGAATGCACTTCTGGCAGCACACATCAGTGTCAGATTCTGCTGGCCTCCAATGCCTCTTTCTGGAATATTAATTCTGTCACAGATGTCACTGAGCTGTCACACTGTGTATGCCTGAAGAAACTGACAGATTATTTTGATGTGCTCCTTCTTAATGATTGTTTTGATATCTTTGACAGCATTAATCTATGAAAAATGCTTAATAAAGACTTAGTTGTGATGTTTGTTTGTTTGTTTTTCATTATATTTATTCATGGTGTAACATAACAAAAGAATAAGAAAGACAACTGCAAAAGACAACTGCAATCGGCTCTTAACCAAGTGAGATTAAGCTTTGGTTGACCGGATACAATTTATGCTGTCCAAAATGTAGTCGTTCAACAAGTGCAGCTCTTAAAGCTACGCTTGGCATAACAATTACAAACTTTGGATATTTGGTTTGGGAATGTTCAGAAGAGAGATAGTGAGTATATTGGCAAAAGGATGCTGGATTTCCATATGCCAGGCAGGAGGTCTAAAGGACGACCAAAGAGGAGGTTTATGAATGTAGTTAAAGAGGACATGAAGGTAGTCAGTGTGAGAGCAGAGGACAGGGTTAGATGGAGTCGACTGATTCGCTGTGGCGATCCCTGAAGGGAAAATCCGAGAGGAAAAGAAGACCGTAATTCTTAAGGGAAAATCAATAGAAATAGACTGATGAATAAATTTAATTTCAATAAGGGCACATAGCAAATTATAACATTTTTATTACATTAGCTGCCAGTTTTCCTCAAATATGAACGTAAAATGTGCACTTAAGTTAATCGATTTGGACCATAGGATACTGCACTCCTCCACAACTTAAAGTGATTCAAAATATTCAAAGATTCTATCAGTATGAAAATAAAATCAATAGTAAACTTTTTAAAAGTGTGAGTTACTCATTTTTATAATTTGTTGGTGAGTATATTTTTACTTTGCACACAGTTGTTTCTAATAGACATTTTCCCCTTTCAGGTTATCAGATACTGTATATAATGCATTCAATGTAGTGGCGTGTCGTTTGCGAACGAACTGGCTCTTAGAGCCAGCTCTTTGAAGTGAACGACGAGAGCCGGCTCCTATTAGGAGCCGTCCTGTTTTTTTTTTTTTCTCCTGTTTTTTTCTTCTCTTTGGTTAAAGCCGCACGTGATTGGTCAAGATCCATGGTAGAAAAGGGAGGGGAGGATTACACACACACACGCTGCAGTGAGGAGAAGGGGGAGGGTTTAGATATATACTAATCAATATACAGTATTATACCATAATTTTTCAACTATAAGGCCCACCTGACTATAGGCTGCCACCCACCAAATTTGGCACGAAAACTGCATTTTTTTCATAGATAAGACGCACTGGACTATAAGCCGCAGCTGTCCTCAGTGTATTATGGCATATTTACACCAAAAGATATTAACCGGTAACACTATTTGACAGCGGCATCATATGACTGTCGTAAGACCAAATGAACCACCATGAAGCTTTGAACCAATTGGCTGCAAAGCTTTATTGCTTCAAGACACTTCATATGGCCATCACTGCTCCCTTGGGGTAGACAGTCAACCTCTGCTCTCATCTGCTGTCAACACTGTTGTTGTCCAACATGCCTCCTAGCATGCATTGCAGCGCCATAGATGTAAATAACAATCAAATTCATGTTCTGTGGTATTTATTTTTTTAGTTACTGTTCCGCTTGTTTCATTAGCTGCTATTTATAGTATTTGGTAACACTTTATTTGACAGTGGTGCCATAAGACTGTCATTAGACAATCATAATTACTACATGAAAATGTCATGTGCATTAATGAATGCTTATAACAGACGTCATTTAGTGTTATCCGGCAAATTATTTCAGTTTTGAATGGATGTAAAAGATCCAAGCTGGACATAAATGGGGTTAATGACATAATTTGCTGGATGACACTTAATGACACAAGCATTCAGGAATGCCCATGATAGTGTCATGTCATAATTATGACAATCTTATGACACCGCTGTCAAATGAAGTCTTACCTATTAACCCAAATAAATAACAAATAAGCCGCACTGGACTATAAGCCGCATGATTTAAAATGAAGGAAAAAAGTAGCGGCTTATAGTCCGAAAATTACGGTATATATATAATATACTTAGATAATATATGGTTATGATATGGTTTTTCTTAATGCCAATCTTCGCTAAAGACTAACTAAAACTTTTACCTGGATGCTGCTTTTTTCTTTTTGTTTTATAAATTTTAATTTATAATTTGTTGTGTGGTAATCAAAGTTTACTTATATTGTTTTACTGTAAATATTTAAAAGCTTATAGATATACACAATCAGAGATTGGAACTTTTCGTTGACCTTGTTTTGAGATGGGTCTTTGTTTTTGTACTCAATAATTAATTTTTTCGTAGCACTCCATGTTGTACTCCATGTTGAGTATGTTCAGAAGAATATAAATAAAGCTATATAAATAATAAATATTTGATATACTAAATATTTTTTACATTAATAATTCGTTTTACACACGATTTTACATTATTTTTGGTGGTAAGTTAATTTAAGCAACAAAAAAACTGAGGAGCCATTTGGGAGCCGAAAGAGCTGGCTCTTTTTAGTGAGCCGGAATTCCCATCACTAATTCAATGATTAATAATCAAGGTGGAGGTTTAATCAATATTTATCGCACAATTTGGACTGCATATAATTACATTGCGGCTGTATAGTTATATAAGTGCCATCTGGGCATATATTGCAGTAGTGTGACATTTTATTGCTGTTGCTGCTTACTACATTTAAATGGCATTTCAATTAATTCTATGCTTTCCACTGTTCTAAGCCATTTGTATTCATTACAAAGTAAAGACATACTTCAGACATCCTTTGTTGTTGATTGGTTTTTCTACCTTGTTTTTTTGTTGTTGTTGTTGATGGGTGGATGGGCCTTACAAAGTGTATTTATTTTTATTTATTTATTTTTTGATAAGAACACAACCAATAAAGTTAGCCTATTACTGTATAATAAATGATATTAAGATGAGAATGCTGAAATATTGTGTAATCTCCAATTTTTTGTAGCTCAAGAAAAAGAGAAGCAAGGACATTGCAACTTATTTCTGCATCATAAAGTCGAATAACAAGAGACAAACCCAAATGTAGGGAGGCGTTGGCAGAGCTGATGAAAGAGGCAAAAGTCCCCAATACAGACAATACTTAACCATGTCGTACACTGTAAAAAACTATAACAGTTTTGTTGTTATTGTTTTTTGGTAGTTCTTGACTGCCTTTGGGCAGGTGGATGTCAGCAACTTCGATTCCGCGGCATACGTACATTAGCAAAATCTGACCCCGTTGTCTATGAAATAGCAGGAGTGCCAAAATTTAACAAATAAATGACTAAATAAATAATGAAAATATAAAAGTATATTTTGTCATTGACTTTTACTTTTTGTCACTAAAAATCACAAACGGAGAAAAAAAATTACAATTATTGTCATTGACTTTTACTTTTTTTTCATTGAAAAACACAAATGAAGACAATGGCAATTTTTGTCATTGAAAAGCACAAACGGAAAAACCAATGGCAATTTTTGTCATTGATTTTCACTTTTTGTCATTGAAAAACAATTTTTTCCATCATTTCGCTGTTATTGTCTTTGCCTTTGCTTTTGTCTTTGCTTTTGTCAGGAATTCGGGCAGGCAGGTGGTGTGGACCCAAACGCAGGGAAACAAAAATGCAGCAAGGCACGTGGCGGTGAACTCAAAAAAACGTTTTAATAATTACTAACAAAAACACAAAGTACAACCAATAGGACTGGGGAATCAAAAAGGCAATGTTCAAACAAAACTTACTTAATCGGAGGGACTGGTACACGAGGGTTTGGACAGGACTTGAAATTGACATTGACAATGACGCAACAAGGAATGAACAGAAACTTGGAGTTTATATACACACACAGAGACAAAGGGTAACGAGACAACGAGGAACAGATGGATGACACAGAAGGATGCAGATTGGCGGAAACACTAGGAGTAGGTACAACAGGTGATATCAATGGGCAATCACAGGAACACACTAAGAGGGAACCAACACAAAACCTAACAGTACCCCCCCAAGGGACGGATCCCAGACGTCCCAAAGAGAAAAAAAAGTCCCAAACACAATGAAAAGATGGATGCCTGGAGGAGGGAGCAGCATCAGCCCGTCAGGGCTAGTCAGGCAGGCGTCCAGGACGCCAGATGTGGACCGATCGCACGGGTCGATTGGGCGGGCGCTTGGGGTGCCAGACGTTGGGCGACCGCACGGGTTGATCAGGCAGGCGTCCGGGATGAGGTAGGGCTCGGTCGTTCATGCCGCCAAGCTGTGGAAGGAAGCGGGGAGCAACGTCGTCGTCATTGTGAGGTGGCACGGAGTTGTCGTGCGGCGGGACAGGCACGGAGTCGTCGGGAGACTGCTGGCGGGACAGCAGCGGGGTCACAGGAGTCTGCTGGCGGGACAGCAGTGGGGTCGTAGGAGTCTGCTGGTGAGACAGCAACGGGGTCGCAGGAGTCTTCTGGCGGAACAGCAACGTGTTCGTAGGCTGGCGGAACAGCAACGTGGTCGTCGGCTGGCGGAACAGCAACGTGGTCGTCGGCTGGCGGAACAGCAACGTGGTCGTCGGCTGGCGGAACAGCAACGTGGTCTTCTGCTGGCGGAACAGCAACATGGTCGTCTGCCGGCAGAACAGCAACGTGGTCGTCAGCTGGCAGAACAGCAACGTGGTCGTCTTCTGGCGGAACAGCAACGTGGTCGTCTGCTGGCGGAACAGCAACGTGGTCGTCTGCTGGCGGAACAGCAACGTGGTCATCTGCTGGCGTAACAGCAGCGGTCTCGCAGGGGGAACCAGGAACAGAGTCGAAGGGGGAAATAGGAATGGAGTCGCATGGGGAACCAGGAATGGAGTCGCAGGGGGAACCAGGAAGAGGTGGCGCGGGCACTTGACTGTGGGGAGTCAGCGCGGCACTTGACTGCGGGGAGTCAGTGCGGGCAGTTGACTGCGGGGAGCTGGCGTGGGCACTAGACTGCAGGGAGCCTTTCTTCCTTAACATAATGTATAGTGTGACCATATTTTGATTTCCAAAAAAGAGGACCCTCGGCTCGGCCTTGAGATACTTGAATTATACTTAAAGATTTCGTAATATATTGCAAGTATGTCTCCTCCATATGGCTAGAAAATCCGGTTTTATAACAAAATAATAGCTATATAATCAAAGACACAAATTCTCAGAGGTTAATCAACAGGCTTTATTTTTCCTAAAATATTGTAAAAAAAAATGGAATGAAATAATGATTAAAAAATGCTTCTTCTGTATAAGTGATTCATACATTAACAAAGTAACACAGTACGGTAAATAAGTATTTAGTCAACCACCAATTGTGCGTGTTCTCCTACTTTAAAATATTAGAGGCCTGTAATTGTCAACATGGGTGAACCTCAACCACGAGAGACAGAATGTGGAAAAAAAAACAGAAAATCACATTGTTTGATTTTTAAAGAATTTATTTCCAAATTAGAGTGGAAAATAAGTATTTGGTCACCTATAAACAAGCAAGATTTCTGGCTGTCAAAGAGGTCTAACTTCTTCTAACGAGGTCTAACATGGCTCCACTCGTTACCTGTATTAATGGAACCTGTTTTAACTCATTATCGGTATAAAACACACCTGTCCACAACTCAGTCAGTCACTCTCCAAACTCCACTATGGCCAAGACCAAAGAGCTGTCGAAGGACAGCAGAGATAAAATTGTAGACCTGCACCAAGCTGGGAAGACTGAATCTTCAATAGGTAAACCACTTGGTGTAAAGAAATCAACTGTGAAAGCAATTATTAGAAAATGGAAGCTATAAAAGACCACTGATAATCTCCCTCGATCTGGGGTTCCATGCAAGATCTCACTCCGTGGCGTCAAAATGATAACAAGAATGGGGAGCAAAAATCCCAGAACCACACGGAGGGGACCTAGTGAATGACCTACAGAGAGCTAGGACCACAGTAACAAAGGCTGCTATCAGTAACACAATGCGCCGCCAGGGCCTCAAATCCTGCACTGCCAGACGTGTCCCCCTGCTGAAGAAAGTACACATCCAGGCCCTTCTGCGGTTCACTAGAGAGCATTTGGATGATCCAGAAGAGGACTGGGAGAATGTGTTATGGTCAGATGAAACCAAAATAGAACTTGTTGGTAGAAACACAGGTTATCGTGTTTGTGTTAGAGTGTGCGACGAGAGGGGATCCAAATGCAGACAAGCAGGGGTTGTGGCAAAAAATATTTTATTGGCGACCACAAACAATAAAGTGGCAGGCGTAGATCGTTCTGCTCGGGGTAGCTGAGCCGACGTGGGGCGTGGAAGCTCTGCAGGAAGGCAGGCGTGGAATCCGACTGGGGCGCGCAAAGTCAGGACCTGGGGCGAGAAGATAAAAGTCGTGAGCCGGGGATCAGATAAATAATTAAGTATGCGAGATGCAACTGACGTGGTAAACAGACTAGTTGATCGGGCAACGAGTGGCGTCCACTGGCTTATGAAGATGGCTGATTGTCATTGCCAGCAGCTGTGGCCGCTCCACCCGTCTGGCGTCCAACCTGCAATCAAAAAAAACACTCACACCTGCCCAAGGTGGGCCAGGGCTCAGGAGGGAGGGGCCGAGGCCCTAACAGTTTGGTGGAGAAAGAATACTGAATTGCATCCGAAGAACAGCATACCCACTGTGAAGCATGGGGGTGGAAACATCATGCTTTGGGGCTGTTTTTCTGCAATGGGACCAGGACGACTGATCTGTGTAAAGGAAAGAATGAATGGGGCCATGTCTCGAGAGATTTTGAGTGAAAATCTCTTCCATCAGCAAGGGCATTGAAGATGAGGCGTGGCTGGGTCTTTCAGCATGACAATGATCCTAAACACACATCCAGGGCAACAAAGGAGTGGCTTCGTAAGAAGCATTTCAAGGTCCTGGAGTGGCCTAGCCAGTCTCCAGATCTCAACCCCGTAGAAAATCTGTGGAGGGAGTTGAAAGTCCGTGTTGCCCAACGACAGCCCCAAAACATCACTGCTCTAGAGGAGATCTGCATGGAGGAATGGGCCAAAATACCAGCAACAGTGTGTGAAAAGCTTGTGAAAAGTTACAGAAAACGTTTGGCCTCCGTTATTGCCAACAAAGGGTACATAACAAAGTATTGAGATGAACTTTTGGTATTGACCAAATACTTATTTTCCACCATGATTTGCAAATAAATTCTTTAAAAATCAAACAATGTGATTTTCTGTTTTTTTGTCTCTCATGGTTGAGGTTTACCCATGTTGACAATTACGGGCCTCTGTAATATTTTCAAGTGGGAGAACTTGCACAATTAGTGGTTGACTAAATACTTATTTCCCGCACTGTAGCTCTTTTCAATTCTTACTGTACAAATAAATAAATAATCTGAAACAATGTTCTAAATAACACATCTTATGAAGAAGATTCAGCTTCAATGAAAAGTTCTTTTCAGTGAAATAACGTAAATCAAACAGTAGCTTCACAAAAATACTAATTTAACAAACAAAAAATGTCACTTTAGTCCTTAGTTTTCTTCTTCATCCCCGTGTTATTCTTCTCCCTACTTTTCTTCTTTATTGTCCATGTGTGTGCAGGCACATTTTGCTGTAGAGCTGATCTTTCCCAGCAGTTTTCAGTTGCTCAACAAAAAAGTATAAAAGTCTTTGCAAGAAGTGTCTTTAAGTTTGTATTGCACAGACCGGGACGGTATGTGGGGATTTTTTTTTTTTTAGGTCATCTGTGAAAATGCATTTGCGCTTAGGCATTTTGTGGGACAATGGAACAATGCTCAGACCATTGTCTTCTCTGTTACCGAGCACAGCGGAACCAACCACTGGGCAGGCTCTCTAGGAACACGTCACAGGCAGCACAGTACGGTAGTATTCTTTGCAAAGACTCAGTCAATTTCAAACACGCTAATTGGTCCCACGAAAATGAAAACTGGACATTTTCATGAATTTATACTGTACTGAGCACAGCGGAACCAACCACTGGGCAGGCTCTCTAGGAACACGTAACAGGCAGCACAGTACGGTAGTATTCTTTGCAAAGACTCAATTTCAACACATGCTAATTGGTCCCGCTAAAATGAAACATTTTCATGAATTTATAAAACCCAGACGCCCCGGACAGGATGTAAAACGTGGATATTTCCAGGCAAAAGAGGAAGAGGAATACTGTGGTTCCTCTACTTATGAGATTAATTGTACTAACCTGAAAATTCTTTAAGTGGAGACGCGTTTTCCATGTAAATGCCCTAATCCGTTCCAAGCCCCTCCCCCAAATTATTCCACAAATCTTTTATAAAGCAAAAACATGCATCACACTATGTAGTAAATACATGTTACAATTAGATTATTACACAATAAACAAAGTAAGAGTTGTGCATCATGCAAAAAACAAAACAAAAAAAAAAGAATAAAAATGATACTCATTTCAGATTATGCTTTAAAGATGTCCCTCAATGAGACAGACCAAAAGCAAAATATTGTCTGCTGCATTCACTAGCAACACACTACACAATAGCATCAGAGGGTCACAGTGGGTGATGTATTTTGTACGGAGGTGTCATGATGTGCATGCTTGTTCCTGTGTGCATGCCAGCATGGAAACCTGTTGTCCTACCAACTTTGCTACTGACCTGAGGGAAGCCACGAGACTGGCTAATTAGTAGCACAGAGGGAAGTAACCCCAGCGGCCAATCAAATCTGCTTTTGAAACAGTTTCCCCCTGAGAAGCCATGGAAACAGGGCAGCTGAATAACCAAGGCAATGATATATGATGTTCAAGCCGATCACTAATTTAGCAAAAAAAAAAAAAGCAGCAGGAAATGTCCAACTGTGTCACTCACTGCATTTTTGATTTCTTTGTTCTGGCTGTGCTTAGTGGAACTGCGCTAGTCTCGTTTGGCCATGTGATATTTTTCAAGAAGGAATGTTGAGGTGGTTCAGAGACAAGTTCACGCAGAGTACACACACAAGGGGTTTTGTTTATATCACACTGCATTGAAATATATACTTTATACTGCAATGCTGCATGTGTGAATGTGATGAGCACACATGCTGTACTTTTTCTCACAGCTTCAAGTTACTTTCAATCATAACAAAAGAGATGAAGATGACTGATCGCTGGCAAATTTGAGGCATGTTTAGAAGTTAATAATGCCAAAGATTTGTTGACACGAGTTAAGATGATGATATGATGCATGACAGTGAATTTAAAATGAATTCAGATAAAGGAGGCTCATTAAAAGCAATCTAGCAATGCAATGAAATGGATCAATGCAGTCTATAACTCTGAAGGAGATCCTGTTCATCTTCCAACTGAATTTGTAGACCCAAATGGAACAGCCACTTTTGTGAGTGTGATAGCAAATTTGCATTTACTCGAACAGAAGAGACAATAGATTTCTTTGAAGCATATCATTTGTAAGACCACTTCGATCTGTACTCAAATCAATTATTCCTCTCTGCATCCATCTGTCGCTCACCATAATTACAAAGGTCAAATTGTCCTTTGAGCTGTATTCATGCTGACACACATCTTTGCAGTATGATCAATAGGCATTTATATGTTCGTTTGTTTGTCACTCCTATTTCATTATGAACTCAAATAGGCTTCCTTCGATTTGAAAAGAACAACACATGCCTTATTTAGAAATTTGGCTGTGGAGCAGTTGGTAGCGCGAGTCGAGAAGTTGACCTAGAGGGCATCGGTTAGATTGCATGCTACTACTACTCACTCTCAAAAGGATCGTTGGGCAAGACCCTAAACCCTAGATTGCCCCCAGTGGGTTGGCAGCACATTGCATTGCAGCACCACCACTGGTGTATGAATGTATGTGTGAATGGGAGAATGTAAGCTAATGTAAGCATTTTGAGTACGGTAGAAGCGTGTAGTCAAATGTGCTTTATGAGTACTCTCCATTTTCCACTTCTACCATTTTAATTGCAAAGGTGAGACACAGCGGGGTAGAACACAAGATTAGGCAAAGAGCTAATTTACTGACCTTTGATAAAGTTTATTGGGTGACACAGAGGGAAGGCGTGCTTACGTGACCAAATGAAACTAGTGATCGATTGACGGCGTAAGGTGTTAATGCTCATGGTCGTTGTCATGGCAAAAGTTTATAGGGTTGTAAGCTCAAACTTTACAACTACTGAAAATGTCTTCCATACGTTGAAATTTATACACCTTATCATGGAACACTTTATTGTTATGAGTTGCAATGTCCTTGCAGTTACTGCAGCCATTGCTGTGCCTCACAATATCACCCATTGAGCAATAAATTCTTGTGGAATTTTACTTCAACTGCTGTGAGATGTGCACTTGAGTTACCTTCTGTTATATTAGTCTAAATGATCAGATTACACCATTTACTGTCATTTAAGGCCTCTGTCATCTTCATTTTCATGCAAATCATATGCAAACTTTTAATGTCACATGTAATGAGGTCACCTGCCTTCATTTATTCCCTTGTCAGATTATTACGTAATTAAATCTGTGATTACTAGCCCATGTTATTACTTTTTTGGCAATAGATTAATGAATATATATTTTCAAGCAGATAAAATATAATTACCAGCTATTATTCAATAAGTTGATGATTTTAGGTTTTTTATTTCTTAAGAAAATCAGTATCTATTTACACATCAATATTTTGTATTCATACTGTGTGTGTATATAAGTATGTATAAATATAGTGTTTACTTTGGACCATAGACATCAAGATACTTGACAGGTCACATTAGGTATTCTCTGTGCCCCGTCAGCCCGTAGGGGGCTGTGTGAATCAGCTTCATTTATTAGAAGTTGGTGGGAATGACTCTCACAAATGCTTTTGAACAGAAAGTCGGAATAACATTCAAAAAGTACAAAATCTGGACCGCGTACTAACAACAAGGATTGTCTCAGGAGTGATTTGTTCGAGGATTCAAGGTAATTATTATATTTTTCGTACAATGAATGCATTTTGACACGTCGTGAAAAAAGTCAATGGGATTCGCCACGGCATTGGCGTCACTTTTTCGACAAATTTATGTAAAATAACTGCCAACTGCCCAGTTTTTGCTTTTAACCAAGAATCGAGATTGTTTCACGTCCATATCTATAAAGAATTCAGTAATTTATTCACAAGAATTTTATTCACAAAAATTTGGAACGGAAAAAGCCATTGTGGAAGTCACTTTATCATAATAAAGCTAAGAGACTAGCATCATTCTTCGACAGATTTAAGTAAATTCAAACTGCGCATTTTTGTTTTTGTTTTTTTTTTGTTTTTGCTTTTAACCAAGAATCAAGACTGTTTTACGCCCATATATATAAAGAATTCAGGGATTTAAGCATTCACAAGAAGTACAACGTAAAAAGCTCTTTGCTATGGACTTGTGGTAAGACGGCGCCACAGTAAACTTAAAATAAAAAGCCGCACATTCGCCGTTTTTACGTGAAGTAAATGCTACCTGCACGGTTTCTTTTGCTTTTAACCAAGAATCGAAACTGTTTCAGGGACGTATTTATAAAGAATTCGGGGATTTAAGCATTTTTTCACAGGAATTTTAACATAAAAAGATCCTTGCTATGGACTTGTGGTAAGGCAGCGCCACAGTGAACTTCAAGGCGAGCCGCACATTCGCCGTTTTTACGTGAAGTAAATGCCACCTGCACGGTTTCTTTTGCTTTCAACCTAGAATCGATAATATTTTACGTCCATAATTATAAAGAATTCAGGGATTTAAGCATTTTTTTTTTTTACAAGAATTTCAACATAAAAAGCTTTTTGTTTTCCTACTGCGTCCATATTATGTTTTTTTAATATAACATTTGAATCTAATAACTTTCAGTGAAACACCATGCAGAACAAGTGTAGGGTTGTGGGCTGCAAGACCGGATACTTTTCCCACTAAGCGGCAGTCCAGGAGCAGGTAACCTTGGGGACCCCGATCAGCCTCCACAAATTCCCCAGAGATGACGAGCTGGGGGCCAGGTGGCTCAAAAACATAAAGAGGGTCGAGAACGATGACCCAAGTGCGGAAAGGTACTGCTGCTCCTTGCATTTTAAAGAGAGTGACTTTAAAGTGACACCCACAGTGCATGGAGGGAGGCAAAGGCAGAGAAAGCAGCTTAGAGAGGACGCTGTGCCAACCAATTTTTGCCACAGTACGGTCTACCCGCCCTGCACGCAGGAAGCACCTCCCGCTCCCAAGAGGTCTACGTCCATGGCTACATCAACGGCCAAGAGGTTGATACAGGTTGCGGAGGCGGCGAGGATAGAGCAAAAGTTCATGGAGAGCATCAAGTTCACCCACAGGCAAGTTTTATCCACAACCCGCTGAAGATAAAAGACACTTTTGCTCTGAAAATACATTTTTCAGCCGGCAATTTAATTTTTATATTGGATTTTCGGTACAGAATCTCCCTGGACAAAGACGCTATAGAGCCGAACAGGAAGTTCCTAACCCTCTTCACGTATGAGCCCGTGCTGGGAGTGCTGCCCGCCATGGCCAATGTACTGAGGACTGGAGAGACAAGAGAGCTTCGTCATGGCACAAGGCGGCGTCAAGATCGCCAAGAGCAGGCTGCACCACATGTTGCAAAGCCACAGAGACATTTTCATAAGGGTGAGCCAGGTTACCAAAGCCCTGGCCTTCCTTAACAACTACAGCGTTGAGAAAAAAGCGTGCTTCTCTAGAAGCGATTTCGTACAAGGCCTTAGAGTGGCAGAACGGCAGAAAGGAGATGGCGAGGAACAGAGACTTGTACAAGTCGAGGAAGGTAACCAGAAAACGCAAGGCGTAGTCCTATATTTATTTGCATGCAATATCCTATGTTCAATACTTTCTCACCTGCAATATTCAAAGCATTAACTGTCAAACTGCTGCTTATTCACTTTATTTGCATTGCCTAAACATACGACTATCTCATACGCATTTTATATTTGTTTATTTAGATTTTATACTTGCAAGTCACTTTTGAGATTTTCATTTATAATGCACAGTAAACTATTCTATTCTATTCTATTCTATTCTATTCTATTCTATTCTATTCTATTCTATTCTATTCTATTGTAAGTTGTGATTGTATATACAATTTATTAATAATCTATATATTATTTATAATTGATTTTGCATGTTTTCCTCAAGTATTAAGTTTCTGATGTGAAAATTGAGGGATTTATTATCTGTTGAAAACTTGCAGTAAACAAATTAAAAAAAAAAAAGTTGCTATTTTGGGCAAAAACGTATATGATATGTTTAATATTGCGATTGATACTGAAAATATAGGTGATTATCTCTGCATTTGGTGATGTTTGTGCATCTAGTGTAAAATCTGAGAAATTTATAGCCATTTTAAGTTTTGTTATATAAAAAAAAAATAATTAATCGGGATTTTATATGGGAACGACTTTGAATTTTTTGATGCCGCTGCTAAAGGAGACTCATATTTGGCTATGGTTGGTGCCTGTTTTGGTTTTAGGTCGGTAGCAGCTTTGGTTTTGAAAATATTTAAATTTGAAATTTTTGAAAATAGGCCCCCTATGGATCGGCCCCGTTCCCCGTGTCCTGTCAAGTATTATGAAGTCTATGTCTGGACATATGTTTTTCTTCAATTATTTCCCTGCTTTCTCTTCGCAGTGACTTCATTGGACTGCAACTAAATGTTTCTGAACTTTTCCCTCCCCTTTCAAATAGTGATTCAGATCCTTTTTTTCTGACACAAACAACCTCTTAAAATG
The DNA here is from genome assembly GCF_030265065.1 of Corythoichthys intestinalis. Lineage (NCBI taxonomy): Eukaryota > Metazoa > Chordata > Actinopteri > Syngnathiformes > Syngnathidae > Corythoichthys > Corythoichthys intestinalis. Next base: position 37,508,495 of record NC_080400.1, read on the forward strand.
TTGCCCAAATCTGCTTTCCTGTTTGTGTTTGTTTGGGAAATTACAGTATCTCACAAATTAATGTTGCTCATTCACATTTGACTTAATTTGGCTGCACTTGAAAAAACATAAACCCTTGTCTATTTTGGAAAACTGGAAAGCTAAATATTTATGCATTTATTTATTTAATTCTTTTTCTTCTTCCTCTTCTCATTATTTTTACATTATTTTCCGAAAAAAGCAATATTTAAACAAATTATTAAATGCTGATATGATGTTAAATTTATGGGACATAAAGATCAGAGTACCTTAGCCATACAAGGGATCCAAACAGTCCAAACTACTGTATATGCAATAAAGTATGGTGTGATTGAGAGACGTCCATTCGTCCATCCGTTTCTCTCTTTCTCTCTCTCTCTCTCTCTCTCTCTGAATGGCTATGAAAAATAATGTTTTTTTTTTTTGATTTGCTAAAGAAATGTGAAACGGAGAGAAAATGTACAGTAATTAGACATGACAACCTTTTGCATCTAGTGGCTAGATGCCCTCATTGCGCCAAGTTCCAATATGAGACAGGCTTCTTTTTGGTCGCGTAGTCAAAATTAAAATATTGCTATTCATTTTATATTTCATTTAATTACTTGGAATATTTTTCAGATTGTCACAGGATCAAGCATATAAAAAAAATTGCTGTTTAGGTAATGTTGTCTAGGTTTCTTTGTTTTTAACATTATATATAGTCACCCTTTTGAACAATTCAAGCAGAAAAATGGCTCTTTTACTACTTCATACAGTACAGACACATACTCACTTGTGTACTAATCATCAACACTCGAATGGAAACACCCTCTTACGAAGGCTGGGTGCTTCTGACAAACTATAGTCCTATTCATCACCAAGCCATTTATAGAAGTTGGGGCCCGGCAGTTTTCCTTTCTCGCACATTAAATACATAAATTCTAGTATGAGGGATATGATTTAGGCGGACGTCAAATGACAAGGTAAGAAAAAAAAGTGGTTTAGGAAATCTCATAACAAAGGAGCCACTCAGATCACAAGAGGAGGGAAGAAATACTGTATGTGAAATTTTGATCAGCCAGTGCATTGCATTTTAGCAGGGGGACAAGGCACTGGTAGGGCAGAATGTGAGGATTAAAACAAAGATATGTAGATTTTACTGAGCAGAAGCAGTCTTGTGCAGGGAGAATTTCAAATATAGGCTGATATGATGCTGTCGTCTTTACTAGTGCAAAAAATATTCCAGACGGAGCCTCTGCTCTCACATTAGCAATGGTTCCTATAAATGAATGGCTTTACAAATCTTGCCTACTGCTAAACACAACTAATACTGTATGATGATGACAAAGCAACCTTTGGCATCAAACTTTCGAGTGTATTTTTGGGCGGACAGGAACTACATATTGTGTCTTAATTCAAGTACCTTGGAGTGACACTTGATTCCACACTGTCTTTTCAGAGTGACATTAAAAGAATATGTAATACAGGGAAATTCAACCTGAACAATTTTAAACAAGTGCGACCTTTCATAACACTTGGAGCTGCAAGAATGTTTCTGCACTCAATGATTTTATCACACGTTGAATATTGCATTACATGTTGGCAACTGGAAGGTGTAAATACATGCAATACCCTAGAATCACTCTATTAAAAATTATTAAAGGTCTTTGCCAAAAACCAATGCCATTCCATGTTTATACTATTTGAAAAAAATATAATTTATTGAGCCTCGAGAATTAAAAAAAAAAAAAAAAAATGGCCTGTTTGATGGAGAAGGTATTACATGGAATCGCTCCAACTCCTATATTCGACTTTAATAAAAATAAATAAATAAATAAATTAAAAAAAGGGCTTCCTCTAAGGAGACATTGAGGTCCCACTCAGAAAAAACAGCTTTGGTCAAATCTCTCTGTAAAGGCCAGTAAGATCTGGAACAGTCTACCACTCGCCATCAGGGAGTGTTCTTCATTTCAAACCTTCAAAACTCACCTCAAGCAGTGGTTGAAAGTAAATCAGTCATGTAACCATTTTAACTTCTTAGTAATTTATTGTACTTTTCTGTACTTTATTGTAACCTCTTCTTCTTTCTCATGTCTTGTTGTGTCTTTCTGTTCCGTTTCCTGCAGAGGGACTGCGAATGTAAATGAGCATTTTTGCTATAATCTGGCATATTTACGTTTTTTAGATGTCTCTCAATAGATGTTCATCAATGTGCACTGTCACTATCAAATAAATAAATAAATAAATAAATAAATAAAATAAAATAAAAATAAATGGATGAAACTCAATGAATTGGAATACTGTATCTTTAAAAATTACTATATTATTAGTAGTCCAATTAAAAATAATTCTTCTATAACTCTTTCATAAAGAATCATTAAAAGCATTAAATCCAGGGGCACACCCTGTTGGGGAAAGTATCTGAATTCAATTGGTGCAGTTGTTATAATACAATTAACCTGAACCTGAATTAAACATAACCCCAACAAAAATGATTGGTTTGTTTTTAACAAATGAAACATACTGTATGTGACCTGAGGTCCATTTCACAAAGAAGTTTCTATAAATACTGAGTTGAACTGCTTTGAGATAGAACACTTTGCATTCTGTATTTCACAACTGTTTATTTGAGTTATGGGAGATTTTATTGAATATTTTCATATGTGAGCATTGGTTTTGCTGCAAAAGTCCCCTTTAAACTTTGATTTAATAAATACTTTGACCACCATATTAGTCAAATCAAAATTGATTCTCTTGTAAAAGCAACATTTTTTTGTTATATTGTGCAAATGTATCTAATACGTAGTGTGACTGATAAATATAGATTGTGTTACATTGTGCAAATGTATTTATAGCATGACTGGTAAATGTATCTTGATTCCTATTGGAATTACAAAGGACTGAGAGCGTGTAGTTTAAATGCGTGCTTAGATGTTTGTTATTTTTTCTTCTGTTTCTGGTTATTTTTTTTATTTGAAAAAATACCAGTCAACACTCTGTGACAACTTTAAAAGACTATCCAGTTTTAGAAGTGTTTTCAGCCAGAGCATCTAAATGTTCAAGAAATGTCCCAATAGGGTGCTTTAATCTTATGCTTAATTTTAAGAGGCATTTCCCTATTACTGACTGGCGCACAATCCATGCATTTGTCGCCCTAATCCTTATTTATCCACCTGCTTTTAATTTACTTCACTGCACCTAAAAAGCCAATGCAAGTCACTTGGGTTCAGTCAGTCACTCTGTGATTCGTAAAATAAATAAACAAGTACACACATATTCGATAAAGATTTGGTGCAGTCAGTGTGAAAGAGTTATGGAATAGCTAATTGTAATCACTAGACATGCTGTACCCGCTTTGGAAGCAAAAAGGATGTGGAGTGTTTTAATGTTGAAAAACCACCTATTCATTTGATAGAGGTCAGGCTTTGTTTGATATGTTTTATTATTTTTATGCTACCATATGTGAATTTGCTGTTGTAGTCATATTTGCAACAGGCTGGGAGCCAAAAAAAAAACACTATGTTCATGTCCATAAAGGTTTGTTGCATCTATATATACAGTGTATCACAAAAGTGAGTACACCCCTTGCATTTCGGCAGATATTTAAGTATATCTTTTCATGGGACAACACTGACAAAATTACACTTTGGCACAATGAAAAGTAGTCTGTGTGCAGCTCATATAATAGAGTTAATTTATTTTCCCCTCAAAATAACTCAAGCCTCTTCTGAAGACGGTACACAATAAACCCCACAAACAGTTTGCTGTAGACATGTCAACAAAGAACATGGATCACTGGAACCATGTCCTATGATCTGATGAGACGGGCGGGCTTTCTTGTGAGCCGTCTTCAGAAGAGGCTTCCTCGTGGGGTGACACCCATGGACACCAATTTGATGTAGAGTGCGGCGTATGGTCTGAGCACTAACAAGGTGAACCCCCACCTCTTCAATCTCAGCAGCAATGCTGACAGCACTCCTGTAACGAGTCACATGACATTTTGGAGGGAAAATGACAAGCAGTACTCAATTTGGACATTTAGGGATGTACATAGTTTCTAAACGGTGTACTCACTTTTGTTGCCAGGGGTTTAGATATTAATGGCTATATTTTGAGGGGAAAATAAATTAACTCTATTATATAAGCTGCACATAGACTTCTTTTCATTGTGTCAAAGTGTCATTTTGTCAGTGTTGTCCCATGAAAAGCTATACTTAAATATCTGCAGAAATGCGAGGGGTGTATTCACTTTCGTGATGCACTGTATATATATTTATATATATTTTTTCTATACCAGTCTATCAGAATTTCTTTACTTCAGAAACACAGGCATTTTTATTTACCTGACTTGTTCCGACTGGGTTTCCTGTCTTCTTAATTAACTTACTGTATGTTCATTATCTTGACCTTAAAAACCCCATAGTTTTTAGAACAAGTTACCTGAATGCATATTGCTATTAGTTTCTATCAGTGCAGTTAAGTTTCAGTTTGACTTAACTCGAAAGGCTAAAATTGAATAATGTGGGAAAATAAAACGGTGTGTATCACTGCCTCTAAAATTTTATCAGCACTCCAGTGTCTGTAACCAATCTTCTGATTGACCTCCTTAAACACCTTCAATAAAAGGCTAAGATTTATATTATTATTATTTATTATTTTTATATACAATTAAATGTATAGATCGTAACCTCTGATCTGGCTTTTAGGTTTACTGGTACTAGACCCCATACGACAAAAGATGTTTATCAAAGTGCTACGACTGGTATTGATGTACAATTCCAACAGTCCATCAATCTAAGTTTGTGCAATCATTGGGCTTCGAAATTTCAGTATACACACACACGCACTGACAAAATGGTAACAACAATAGTACCTTCAGAAAATATGCAAAAATGAATAACAATCTTCAGTGATACAGTGGTACCTCGAAGTAGGATCGCTTCGACACATGTTCTTTTCGACATCCGATGTAAAATTTGACTCGCCATTTCTTTCTACATCCAACGACATGCTCGAAATACAACTATTTATGACAGCCCGGCAGTGTCTGTTTTTCCACAAGACAGGCACACGGTGGATTTTCATGCGAGAGAAATCAACATGAGATCCAACAATGTTAGTGCAGTTGGTGAAAAAAAACGAAGAACGTGAGGCTTACCATTGAAATGAAGTTTGAAATGAAAGGGAAATATGAGCGTGGTGCCCGCTTCCGTAAACTGGCTCGAAAATATGGCTGTAGAATGTCTACGAGCTCGGTGGTCCTCCTCCGTTCGCCAGTCTTTATAAGTAAAGGTGACAATTATTATTATTGTAACATTGCCAAATCTCCAGCTTCGTCAGGTTTTTATACATTTATTTCAGAACTTGCCTTCACAACAGGCCTACTGTCCCCCGCTGCTGATTCCAAACAACAGAACACGGAAAAATGAAAGTAAAAACTCTAATACACTCTCTCTCACTCTGTCGTCAGCCACGCGGTGCGTTCAGGTACACCTGGCAAAATACATCCTCCATCCACATTAGAGACCGATTTGCTACATTATTATAGGTATTATTATCATTGTTATTACTATTATTATACTATTATTACAGGTATTATTATTATTATTATATTATTTTTCCGATTTTTATTCATAATTTATTTGTTTTGCTCTTTGTAATTGCTATTTGCAATAGTAACAGCAGTATTTATTAAGGATTTAGTATAGGTTTTTGGGCTGTGGAATGAATTAATTGAATTACAATGTATTCTTATGGGAAAATCCTGCGCGACATACGACCATTTCGGCATACAAACAAGGTCCTGGAACGAATTAACTTCGTATATAGAGGTACCACTGTATTTTGATTCCACACAGCAGTCTTTTCATATACTGTATGTCTGTCTTTACCAGTCTTTTAATGCAATGCACAAACTATCTGTTAAAACTCCTTCATCAGTTGTGTATTAAGAAAGCAATATTACAAGAATGATAAAAATGTTGTAAAAAGAATAATGAACCATCATAAACTAGTTTCAAAATCCAGATCTAGATTCCTCTCCTATCACGCTAATGATCTGTGTACAGTAACATGCAAAACTTCGGACACACCCACTGTGCCCAAATGCCACTACACTGCATTACTTGAATTGTACCTTTGTGTCTTGTATGTACCTCTGAATCTTGAAAGTTTGAATTCAAAGCTGGCTGCCACTCCGACTCCACGGATTTCTGATTAACAATGGAGAAGCTATGGAAACATTATAAATACACTGTGAAATTATGCACTGTCAAGTAAAATAAACTTTTAACGTCTCCACTACACACACAGGGGGAAGAGATTGATACAAATGCAGGTCTCAAGCTGCTTTCTTAGCAGTTGAGCAGCATCTGATGGAGCGTAGACTCCAAGCTACAAAAATGCTTTTCTGAAATAATTTGAAGGAAAAAAATGTTTCACAAAATTATTTAGGATGTTTCTTCAAAAAGGATAACAACTGTGCATGTGTGCATACAGTATACGTGCCACAGAGTTGTTGAGACATGCATGTAACCATCTGAGAACTCTCCAGCAGAGTATGCATGCATAAAGTGATATTCATAAGGCAGGAGTGGTGCCATTCCTCAGCACTTTGAAAAGCAGCAGAGCGTTCACCACAGTGGCTGAATGTGCAAAATAAAAACAGATTGGAACTATTTAGGTGGTTGACATGGAAGACTGCAGCAGAACATTAAAAAGCATTCCAGAGCCAAGTGTCAAGGGACAATTCTGTTTCAGTCAAGGAGCAAAATTGGTTTACACAAATTGCCCAGACACTTTGCACTGTGGAAATTTTCTGCATTAGGGATGAATAATGACTGGAATAATGTTCTGTTATTGGGATGTAATATCAAAGTGAGGAGCCTTTTGTCAACAAGCAAATTTGGTCCCACTGCCTTAAGTTTACTAATTAAAACATATGTACAGTATAATATACTGTATAGCCATGCAGATTTACTGCTATACCATCAGCGAATGATATACTGTGTACTGAATATACACAAAATATATTTATAAACAAAATACATTTTAATGCATTTTGGGGAAATCTAAAACTAAGACTACGATTCGACTTTTAATTGGTCTTACTTTTCTGTAACTATCCATCTAATCTGGCGGAAGACAACCAAACTTTCTGGTCAATCAGTGATAATGTTACATTGGTACAGTGGCCCTGAAGTGCAAAACACAACGGCAAATCAAAAAACTAAACGGCAAATTCAAAAACACAACTGCAAATCAAAAACAAAACATCAAAATCAGACACACAATGACACATCACATAACGCAATGGCAAATGAAGAAGCAAAATTACATTTAGGAAACGGTGAAGGGAGGTTACAGTGAAAAAGTATATTCATTGCTGATTGGACGGATCTACGAGAGAAGGTAGGTACTGAAGAACTACGAAGGTATTCCACTTCTGGCAAGGTATTTGAAAATGAGCATTACCAAAGACATGAATGTGGCTGCTGTTGTAAATGAAGATTTTTATTTAGGAAATACGTATGAAGTAATATTTTACTTCATATACTTTAAGACTAGGGCTGTCAAACGATTAAAATTTTTAATCGAGTTAATTACAGCTTAAAAATTAATTAATCGTAATTAATCGCAATTAATCGCAATTCAAACCATCTATAAAATATGCCATATTTTTCTGTAAATTATATATATTCTGTAAAATAAATTGTTGGAATGGAAAGATAAGACACAAGATGGATATATACAGTACATTCAACATACGGTACATAAGGACTGTAGTGGGCATTTCACTCTACTGTCATTTAGATCTGTCTATGCTGTCCTCACTCCGAAGCGTCTACTTTTTCCAAAGCTAGACAGCTAGTGAATGACGCCTTAATAATCAGACTTCTTCCTTTTTCATTTGATTTATTAATAAAATGGCCTCAAACCATTGTCCTCTTTAGACCGTCGTAAAACTACAAAAAAAAAGTACACAAGCATTGCATTAGCAACAACGTTAGCTTAGCACGCTATACAGGTTCACTAAACATAAACAAAAAGCGTCTCATACAAAAAATAGAACATTTCGCTTACTAACATAATATGTACATTCTTTACAACAACCATACTTACGGACAAATCTTGTCCAAGGATCATATAAGCACAACATTACAACGTAGGCTTCAGCCCGAGACGTCGTGCAGCCATATGAACTGGCAAGAAAAAAATAAACCATGTCGCAAAGCGACCACCCGCTGTTGTGCTGCAGCACAAAAAGCCTTGCTGTAAAACTTACCAAAAGGCAGAATGCTGTCTGAGCGGGACATGTGCGTTAATTGCGTCAAATATTTTATGATTAATTAAAAAAATTAATTACCGCGCGTTAACGCAATAATTTTGACAGCCCTATTTAAGACTTAACAACAACAACAACCACAAAGTATATGTAGTTTTTTTTTTTAATTTCTCGTTTTTTTGTTATGTGATTTGCAGTTGTGTTTGTGTATTTGCCTTTTTGTTTTTTTTGGTTTGCTGTTGTGTTTTGCACTTCAGGGCCACCGTACATTAGTGATATGATCCAGTTATTTACAGTTGGGCAAATAAGTATTTAGTCAACCTCTAATTGTGCAAGTTCTCCCACTTGAAAATATTAGAGAGGCCTGTAATTGTCAACATGGGTAAACCTCAACCAAGAGAGACTGAGTGTGGAAAACCCCCCAGAAAATCACATTGTTTGATTTTTAAAGAATTTATTTCCAAATTAGAGTGGAAAATAAGTATTTGGCCACCTACAAACAAGCAAGATTTCTGGCTGTCAAAGAGGTTTAACGAGGTCACACTTGTTGCCTGTATTAATGGCACCTGTTTTAACTCAATATCGGTATAAAAGACACCTGTCCACAAACTCAGTCAGTCACACTCCAAACTCCACTTTGGCCAAGACCAAAGAGCTGTCGAAGGACATCAGAGACAAAAATTGTAGAACTTCACTAGGCTGGGAAGAATGAATCTGCAATAGGTAAAACGCTTGGTGAAAAGAAATCAACTGTGGGAGCAATTATTAGAAAATGGAAGACATACAAGACCACTGATAAACTCCCTTGATCTGGGGCTCCATGCAAGATCTCACTCCGTGGCGTCAAAATGATAACAAGAACGGTGAGCAAAAATCCCAAAACCACACGGGGGGACCTAGTGAATGACCTACAGAGAGCTGGGACCACAGTAACAAAGGCTATCAGTAACACAATGCGCCGCCAGGGACTCAAATCCTGCTCTGCCAGACGTGTCCCCCTGCTGAAGAAAGTGCACGTCCAGGCCCATCTGCGGTTCACTAGAGAGCATTTGGATGATCCAGAAGAGAACTGTGAGAATGTGTTATGGTCAGATGAAACCAAAATAGAACTTTTTGGTAGAAACACAGGTTGGTGTGTTTGGAGGAGAAAGAATACTGAATTGCATCCGAAGAACACCATACCTACTGTGAAGCATGGGGGTGGAAACATCATGCTTTGGGGCTGTTTTTCTGCAAAGGGACCAGGACGACTGATCTGTGTAAAGGAAAGAGTGAATGGGGCCGTGTATCGAGAGATTTTGAGTGAAAATCTTCCATCAGCAAGGGCATTGAAGATGAGACGTGGCTGGGTCTTTCAGCATGACAATGATCCCAAACACACAGGCCAGGGCAACAAATGAGTGGCTTCGTAAGAAGCATTTCAAGGTCCTGGAGTGGCCTAGCGAGTCTCCAGATCTCAACCCCATTGTACATCTGTGGAGGGAGTTGAAAGTCTGTGTTGCCCAACGACAGCCCCAAAACATCACTGCTCTAGAGGAGATCTTCATGGAGGAATGGGCTAAAATACCAGCAAACAGTGTGTGAAAATCTTGTGAAGCGTCACAGAAAACGTTTGGCCTCCTTTATTGCCAACAAAGGGTATATAACAAAGTATTGAGATGAACTTTTGGTATTGATCAAATAGTTATTTTCTACCATGATTTGAAAATAAATTCTTTAAAAATCAAACAATGTGATTTTCTGTTTTTTCCCACATTCTGTCTCTCATGATTGAGGTTTTTAGAGACTATGTCGCTCGGCTGGCCTGGGAACGCCTTGGAATCCCGCTGGAGGAGCTGGCTGAAGTGGCTGGGGAGAGGGAAGTCTGGGCTTCCCTGCTCAAGCTGCTGCCCCCGCGACCCGACCCCAGACTAAGCGGAAGATAATGGATGGATGGATGGATGGATGGATGATTGAGGTTTACCCATGTTGACAATTACAGGCCTCTCTAATGTTTTCAAGTGGGAGAACTTGCACATTTAGTGGTTGGCTAAATACTTATTTGCTCCACTGTATATAAAACAATTATCTGTGGAGAACGCGGCCACATTCAGATGGAATACAAACCTCGGTTTAGCAAACATATTTTCACTTTAGTTTTGGAGGCTTGCAGAAATGTTGCAGTTAATGATGTTGCAGCAATTAGAGGCAAATCAATAAGAGGGATGGCCAGAAGCCACAGGCCCATTTAGTTAAATGATGTTGGCACTTTTGATGAATTAAGATGAACTGATTTTTGCCTTACTCAATGGTGAGAACATACCGGATTGCTGAAGGAGTCCTGAGTGGGACATGAATGTTAGCGAAACAAGCTGTCAAGGTGGCAAAAAGCAAAGTGTTTTGACATCCGGATGATGTTTGTAATAATGATTCTAGTTTCTGACATTTGGCGTTTTAAGTGCACTCAATGCGCTCACGTTTGTTAATTAGCCATGAAAATAATCAAAAGCCTTTAAGAGTAGACAATTGGTCACCCCATGGTGTCATTTCCTAAATAAATAATTTATTTACCATCAACCATAGTGATGTGACCCACCAATTCAGTTTACTTAATATTTAAAGGTATTTTAACCCTTGAGAGTCGAAGGACGCGCCGGCGCGTCCTCAGCGCACGTCGTCTTTGAAGCGCCCTCACGTTTTAAATACGTCACCCACATGCCGTTGGTTGGTCTCGTTTTAAAGTGCGGAAGTTGCGGTTTACTCTCGTTATTATTTGAAGTCAATCGACCAATTAAAACGTGAGATATTGTCATTTAAGTTTTATAGTTTTATTGTCCTCTCAAAAAAACATTAAAACGCTGCATGGATCATTTGTTTGTGTCTATATTTCCATCATTTCTTGTCCTTTTTCAAAACGGAAGCGCCATGAAAAAACCACAAATCAAACGAACCCTTTCAAAGTCACAGTGGACGCACTAAATGCGTTTTTTAAATAAATATAACTGCCATGCGAGGTTCCACCGAACGAGAGGGAGGAGTGTTCTGAAGCAGCGAGGTGGCGAGCCGACGGCCGTTTGGATCGAGCAGCGACTTTGTGTGACTTTGAGAATGAACGGAAAACTAAATTTAGCGCAAGCAATTGTGCTATTTGATCAACTTGAGGAAGAGGATGGTCCAAATTCGTCATCATCGTCTTCTTCGGAAGAGTCCTCGAGTGAAGATAGTGACGTATTTGAACACGTGGGTGACGCCATCGACGAGCAGAGGTAAGCAAACTCACTTTTTTTTTTTAGGCTGGAAAAAGTTTCTTTTGAAAGTTTCTTTTGATATTGCAAGACAAAGTTAATTTTGATGCAATATAAGTGTGTGTTTGTGTATATAATAATAAACTGTGCATATCAGATCAAAGTCGTACGTGAACTGTGTGTATCCAAGGCAGGAATTTATAATTGTGGTGATCTTCTTTCTATATGAAGATTAGGGATGTAGCACATATTCAGCTATGGTATTCTTTCTATTGTCATACATATAGATTTCCAATATTATTTATTGCTTTATATATTTTTATTTTATACTTTATTATTTTCATAAATACTGACTTTTTTTATGTACATTTATAGTGACAATGAAAGTAAAGTGAAATGAAAATGGAAGGGTGGAAAGAGGACCAACACCCCATGGAAGTGTGGGCTGTGTGATGTCGCCCTGTTTCGAATTCCAGGACGAAACTGCTTTTCGGAGTGGCATGCCTGAAAAAAATTTAACTTGTTTATTGTAAATATTTTTGAAAATACTTTTCCCCCCCCAATGTTATATATATACATTTTTTCCCACAATCAGTCTTCTCAATTTGTGTATATAAATGTGTGTTCAAGAAGCTTGATTGTGTGTACATAGTTTTCATCAGGTGATGGGCCGCAATACCTAAACTCATAAAGAGATGGCCTCTAAATACTTTTTGTGTTAGATGGTATATATTTTTTCACTGTTCGGTCTGCTGTATATAACCTGTTTTGACTAGAGCATGTATAAAGGCAAAAAACGCCTATGCTATACCTGTTGTTTATGTTGAATTGTCAAATATAAGACTATTTATTCTAAATTTTTTTGGTTGAATGTTCATCCTAACATGTTGAATAAATATTACAAAGTTTCAAAACCATTCGTTACGCATGTTTGGTTGTCAATTGGACATCAAAATTAAAAATTTTGACAAAACGATTGTGGAATTTTTGGTCTTTTTGGGCCCAAAATGATGATTTAAAATTGGTCAGTGACGGAAACAACAGTTTGGACATGAAGTTCAAGGTGTCACAAAAAAAGGGACCAAACCAGGCCATCGTAAACAATTCTTTCTATGAAATATAAAGGCAACTTCAAAGGCATGCAAAATCAGACAAAATAGGCCCAGACCTTAAAGGGTTAAACAAAGCGGGGTTTTCCAGAAGTGGCCCTGGGATGTCATACTAACTCAAATATCAGGAGGATATGTGTATTTATATGTATACAGTGGGGAGAACAAGTATTTGATACACTGCCGATTTTGCTGGTTTTCCCACTTGCAAGCCATGTAGAGGTCTGTAATTTGTATCATAAGTTCTCTTCAGCTGTGAGGGACGGAATCTAATACAAAAATCCAGAAAATCACATTGTATAATTTTTAAATAATAAATTTGTATTTAACTGCATGAAATAAGTATTTGATACATTACCAACTAGTAAATATTTCGGCTCTTAGTTCTTTTTTAAGAACCCCTCCTGTTCTCCACTCATTACCGGAAGTAACTGCACCTGTTTGAACTTGTTACCTGTATAAAAGACACCTGTTCACATGCTCAAACAAACAAACTCCAACCTCTCCACAATGGCCATGACCAAAAAGCTGTGTTAGGACATCAGGGATAAAATAATAGACCTGCACAAGGCTGGGATGGGCTAAAGGAAAATAAGCAAGCAGCTTGGTGAGAAGGTAACAACTGTTGGAGCGATTATTAGAAAATGGAAGAAGTTCAAGTTGACGGTCAATCTGCCTTGTTCTGGGGCTCCAGGCAAGATCTCACCTCGTGGGGCATCACTAATCATGAGGAAGGTGAGGGATCAGCCCAGAACTACACGCCAGGACCTGGTCAATGACCTGAAGAGACCTGGAACTACAGTCTTGAAGAAAACTATCGGAAACACATTACGCCGTCATGGATTAAAATCCTCCAGCGCACTCAAGGTCCCGCTGCTGAAGCCAGTGCATTTCCAGACACGTCTGAAGTTTGCCACTGACCATCTGGATGATCCAGAGGAGCAATGGGTGAAGGTCATGTGGTCGAATGTGACCAAAATTGAACTTTTTGGTCTAAACTCGGCTCGTCGTGTTTGGGGGAAAAAGAAGGATGAGTATAACCCCATGAACACCATCCCAACCGTGAAACATGGAGGAGGAAACATCATTTTTTGGGGCTGCTTCTCTGCCAAGGGTACAAGACGACTGCACTGTATTGAGGGGAGGATGGATGGGGCTATGTATTGCCAGATCTTGGCTGACAGCCTCCTTCCTTCAGTGAAAGCCCTGAAGATGGGTCGTGGCTGGGTCTTCCAGCATGACAACGACCCAAAGCACATAGCCAAGGCAACTAAAGAGTGGCTCCGTAAGAAGCATCTTAAGGTCCTGGAGTGGCCTAGCCAGTCACCAGATCTGAACCCGATAGAAAATCTATGGAGGGAGCTGAAAGTCCGTGTTGCCCGGCAGCAGCCCCGAAACCTGAAGGCTCTGGAGAAGATCTGCATGGAGGAGTGGGCCAAAATCAGTGCTGCAGTGTGTGCAAACCTTGTCAAGGACTAGAGGAAGCGTTTGGTATCTGTAATAGCAAACAAAGGTTTCTGTACCAAATATTAAATTCGATTTTTGTGATGTATAAAATACTTATTTCATGCAATTAAATGCAAATTTATTATTTAAAAATCATACAGCATGATTTTCTGTTTTTTTTGTATTAGATTCCGTCCCTCACAGTTGAAGAGAACTTATGATACAAATTACAGACCTCTACATGCTTTGCAAGTGGGAAAACCAGCAAAATCGGCAGTGTATCAAATACTTGGTTTTTGTAACTCGGACATTACGTCATTTTTGGTCGGCATCGGCAACAAAATAAACTGCGCATTTCCAAAGATTGACAATGGACTCTCTTCCTCAACTCTACAATCCAGTAGCAATTTAATTTGGTTGTTTTCAGTTTAATTTTGCTATTTCTAGTTTGCCATGTTGACCATTGTGATTCTTGTTTACCGCTTTTCGTCTCACTGCGAAGAAAGAGGTTATAACAATCGGCCCGCCTGTCGTGCTGTGACCTGGGAAGTCAAAGGCTGTTTTCACACATGCCGCGTCCCGGGTAAATCTCGGGCATTATTCTAGGACACGACACAGTTAATCACCACGTAATCTCCATGTCAGTCGACCCGGGAAATTGCTTTCATAAACAAGGGATACCCGTTTAAATGCCGTGATTTAAACAATGTTCAGGTTCGTGGGAAAGGGGCTTTATTTTCAACAACAACAAATGCCAGTTACTACTTGCCGATTTCTTCCGGGAACCTCAGTACTTTTTTCTCACATGTATACCTCGGTATTCAATAATCCACAGCCTTGTTTCTTGTATTGTGCATGCGCAATGTTCACGTTGGTTCTCAGTCGCTTTGGTATATTTCTCAGGTCAGAAATTAAGTTCTCAAAACTCCTTCAGTCTTCATAACATTAGGTCACTTGTGCAAACCAAAAAAGCAGTTTTTCATTTCTTTGAAAAAGTTGCAAATATATTGTTACGTCATGCAAATGATTGTGTAAATTCTCTGTTGTTTTCAACATAATCTATTGCTTATGCCACATTGCTCAAAATGTATTATTGCAGGTCTCAATTGAATAGTCTCACCCCCCACAATATTTGGGAATTAGTTCATTGCATAAGTCTTTCCATGTAAAATATAACATATTGTCATTATATGTCCAAGCATATTTCATTACTATTTTTTGTAAATGTGTCTTAAAGTGGTAATTTGCTTCTAGGTGAATGCTAACCCCCTCTACTGAAAATTTGAAGAATTGTTATATTTGTATTTATTTATTTTGCATATTAGTGTGAAATTCTTAGGTGATTTGTTCCGTAAAATGTTAGTATTAATGTAATTTAAATAAAACATTTTTTCATGACTCATGATTTGAATCATGTCATGAGTTGTTGTATCATTACACTCCTAGTCACTATGTTCTATATCAAATGTGTTACTTGGATACAGGATCAATTAGCAATCCGGAAGTGACATCATTTCAGGAAATGAGCTCATCTGTAGATAACATGATGTCTTGACAGCCATTTTTAAACTGGAGTTCCTACAGTTACCGTTCACTGTTTGTGCCCTGGACAAGCATAGCTTGTGAGTTATATTCTTCCTTTGGTTCATTTAACATATGTGTTATGGAGCACATTTGTGCTGTGAATATTTTGTTTGTTTATATATTCTCCGACAATAGAGTAGGAGTAATGTTACACTCAAACGTAATTACATTTTTACATTGCGAGTTGTGTTCTTTTGAAATTACCACTGAGTTTACATTTGTACGACATTCATTATTTCATAACGTATATATATGATATGTTTGTATTGTTTCAATTGCTGGAATGCTCTTGTCAAGAGAATGAAGACAACAGTAAAGCTCATTCAAGATTTAGGCCACATCTACACTAGGATGAATCATATTTTTGTAAGTCGGACAATATTTTATACCTGTCCGCATTACGTTTAAAGTGTGTTTATAAACACCATGCTCCTGCAAGTGACGCCTGCATTTGCGCAGACGACGTCTGCTCAAAAAGGAACAGCCCCGTGTGTGACGTCGTCTTTCGTGCGGGTCATCTCTGAACCGGAAGATTATAATTGTTCGGCGTTGTTTGATGTCTTCTCCTGACATATTCAAGAAAATTTACAACATCTTTCAGTTGTAAAAAGAGGAGCAGAAAAGGCGCATCTGTACCAATATATATAAAAGATACTGATTATGTCAGTGCACGCGGACAGTCCAACAGTGTACAAAAAAATGTCTTCAAGCAGTCAACGCTTTCTAATGTCGTTCTTGATTTGTAGCTTATTTTTACGTTAAGCAACAGCTCTACTTCCTCGTCAGTCCACACAAAATTACTCTGCCTCATGCGCTTCGCATGTTGTTATTTGACCAGGACAAAAGAGAAAATGAAAGAAGGGAAGCAGCAAGTTTTGGTGGTGCTGCCACCTACACATTGGGAATGCATACTACATCGGCAAATTGGAGGTTTAATGCACTTTTGCACTTCCGTGTGCATGCAGTTTCCCCCCACACATAATGGTCGTGTAAACGTGTAATTAAAATAATGGCAAAACGCCACTTTTGCGTGATTTCATAAGATCGTTATCGTGTGACCGTGGCCTCAGTTGTCTTCTATTTGTGTGTGTGTGTGGAGGGGTTGTATTGGTTCATGGACTGCTTTCAGAATCAAATGTGACCCAATACAAGAACAAATATGTTGCAGACCTCATATTGATTGACCTCGTATTTGATTGAGCAAGGAGCCATGATGTTTTGGGCAGTGAGAGCAGGGACGCCGCATAGGGGTGAAAAGTATACTGATTCTAAGGGCCCATACCCTGACGGGGGCCCACAAAGAAAATTAGAACATTAGGTAATCGTTTGCAAATTTAAATATTAATTATTATAATTTTAATAGGAATAAAGTGAAGGGTTTCGTTTTGTTGTTTTGTTTTTGGCAAAAAGCAAACACACAGAGAGCATATGTATTGCCAGCCCCCCCCCCCCCCGTGCTTTCATTAAATGGTTTGGTCCGAGTTTGGTCCGAGTCATTGACTGGTGTAAGTGCGCACCGCTGCACTTACACCAGTCAATGACTTGAAGCGCGGTAGTATAGAAAAGTTTTCAAAACAAAAATTGCGTTTTCAAAAGAGGAAAGAAAAGGAAACAGGAGAAACAGCAAAACAGGAGATGGGTAGAAAAGGCCCACAGAATGTGTCAAAGTACTTCACAATGGAAGGTTGGTGTCTTGTGTCAGTGTAGTGCTGAAAATTAACTTGTTATCTTAGCTCAGAAACAAGGTGCCAGCTCACTCCATAAGAAATACGGGATTCTCCCGGCTCCAATGAGAGACATGCACCTATTCAAAAACATGAATTCCAAATAATGACGGCATTTTTTGGTATCCAACAGATGTTGAAAGTTGGTGTGGAAATTTTCTTTTTTAAAATCGGCTTGAATCCAGTTTGTCAAGAATTTATTGAATTTGGTGTGTCATCAATTGAATTTAGTTTTCACGAGTTTCCAGATGAGGGTAAGCCTACTCCATAATGAAATACTGTAATTGTTTGCTAGCTAGTGTTTGCTCCACTTTTAGCCTACATTTAATAAGTACAGCAGGCAAATCCTTAGCAATCTATTCATACTAAAACAGTTGTATGCTGTATACTGTAATGTATACTGTAGTATAGTTAAGTTCAAACAAAACATTTAGTCTAAGTCATTCATTTTGGTATTTGCTTTGAGAATATTTCTAATAAAAATATATTTAGATTGTAAAAGATGGCCTTCAGTACATTTCTTATGTCTATTCATTATTGCTCCATACGCTGTATGCTTACATAAATATATTTTCATCTTAAATAATTGCAGAAAATTCACAAATTAGTGTGTAAAGGTTCACCAGAATGCAGGAAATTACGTAGTTGATACTCTAATACCCCTTTTCCACTGGCCAAAAAACCCATGTCAACCTACTAACAATCGGCTTTTGGTGGCAGTGGGAAAGGTGCAGCGACCCGCATTGATCCGTGTCAATCAACCCGCCAAGTGACCCGCGTTAAAACCACCTCGGCTCTGATCGTCATGCAGTGTGAAAGCAAAACCCCGGGTCAACAGTCAACACCCTAATCTACGTGGTGACGTAGGCTTTTATGTGATGCGTCATAACAACGTGCCAGTCGCCTCCCCTTTAACCCCACAACCGTAGTTACGTCGATGCTCACAACAAAGCTAGTAGAAGCAGAAGGAGCCAGTAGCGCACCACATTGAACAACATGTCCCAACATTGGAAGCTGAAACCAAAATTCACGTTGCCTACGTTGCCTCAGCACAAGCAGAGTGTTGATCCTTTGCTGCATTTCGACCATTTTGAGGGCAGTAAAAAGCTTGAAAACAGAGAACAAAAACGGAAAGGAGGCTTCCATTTTGCTCTGCATTGTTTACTTCCTTGAACTAAATTAATTCGGTCGCACTTGTCGATGTGCATCTTAGCGTGGTGACGTCACGTAACCTTACGCACGGCTGAGGAGGGGTGGGGGGTTAGACGGGTGAAAAAAAAAAAAGACACGACTTTTTTTTGTCATGGGAACGGTGCCAAATGCCAATTGCTAGTGGGTTGCATCGGCTTGGAAAAACGCGCGTTGACCCACTAGTTTCAGTGGGAAAGAGGCATAAATGTGTGTGCGTCCTGGCACTGGTGGTGGGGCCCAAAGTGATATCTTTTCATGGGGCCCAAAATCCCTGGCAGCGCCCCTGAGCGAGAGTACACTGGATTGTTAGACAACACTGAGCATTGATAAGATTCAGCTGTTTTATTTATTTATTATTATTATTTTTTTTATTCCTGACAGCATTAACCGAAACTTGACCTAACCAAAAACCTGTCTTTCCCACACATTTTCAAATGAATGTGACTACTATTACTACCCAATTACACAGAAGAAATTGACTATTTTTTATGACTATTACACCACATAAGAATGAACATTGGATGCCTTGAGGAAACAAACTGACAATAAAGCTGACTCTCATAATCGAAAGCGTAACATTCAATTACTGAAGCAAAAGAAAGTCAGCGTATGTACAAGATTTGTTTTTCCTTACCCCCTAATTTCCTCCTTTTTTATCACACCTACTGCTTGCATTATCATATCTTCCTGCTGAGTGATGTTATTGTTTGAAATACCTCTAATATAGGGACTCATTATCCATTTCCAAAGTTATTGCAGTTTTGTGAGTCTCCTCAATAGGAGCCACGACTGAAGCAGGAAATGTGACTGAAAACATGAAATTGGACTTTAATGAGTTCAATCCCCTTGTGCTTTATGTTTATGATTTGTATCCCACAGTGAATACATTGTGTGAATTACGTGCAATTTTCAGAGGATCTGTGCCTTTTGGCGGTTATAAAACTAACACACAACAAAAAGGAAGTTGAAAGCAGCTTTTTAATTGGACATTCAAGTGGCACTTGTCTTTACAAAGAGAGCTATTTAGGAGCTGGTGTCTTGTTCTGGATCTTGGAGGGAACTAAAGAAGTTCACGGATCGGGCAGAATGCATTAGCCTGACGCTGATGCAACATTCCGACTCATTTGTTTCCAGACCCATTTGATTGTTCTCTGGTGAGACATGATGGAGCGACACTGTCATGAGAAATTGATACAAGACTTGTTTTCTAACACAAATGCACACACACACCCACAAACACACACATTTGTGCTTTCCTT
Organism: Corythoichthys intestinalis; assembly: GCF_030265065.1. Taxonomy (NCBI): domain Eukaryota; kingdom Metazoa; phylum Chordata; class Actinopteri; order Syngnathiformes; family Syngnathidae; genus Corythoichthys; species Corythoichthys intestinalis. The sequence goes on from NC_080400.1 coordinate 37,528,313, forward strand.
CACACACATCAGTCAGCAATGTGCGTCAATTTGACAGCAACCATATGAGCACTGGGAGGTGTGAAGTGCAGCGACTTATCAGCCATTTAGCAGCCGATGACCTGTGGAGAAAATGGCCCCATCATGATAAAGTGCCTGATCCCCACACGTTCAATTACATGTCAAAGGGCAGCACGTACATCAGCATGCAGCATCCACCACCACCAGGTATGGATTGTGCTGCTATGAGTATTTGTGTTCATGGTTTGGTGTTGTTTTCACTGTGTAATTGGAAGTAGTTGAGTCATATCATGTGAGAAAAACCAATATTTTTCATTTACAACTAAAGAGAAGCAAAACTATGAAAGAAAACAGCCTAAGTCATTGATGGTTCTTTGCATTTTTTGTGACTGTTAAATTCACCTCTGATGAACTACAAAAAAGCTTTGTTGTAAGTGCAATAACGTTAAGTAAAGTCATTGTTTACTGAATTAGTATTGGGTTTCAGGTACTACAATGTTATATATATACTGTATATACAGTATATATATACTTATACTGTACATACAGTATAAATAAATATATACTGTATATACATAGTCATGCAAACTACAAAAAAAATGAAGGTATGATTCTACATTCATTTGCAACTATATTACACTTGTGTACTCTAGAAAGCAATTATGATTTAAAAATACTAATTGAAACCATTGGTGGATGAAGTACTCTTTTTTTTCAACTAAGCAAAGTTCAGATGCAGGTGCAAGAAATTACTTAAGTAGAAGAACAAGTATCAAGGAAAAAAATACTCAAGTAAAAGTACAAAGTACATGCCTTAGAATTTACTTTACAAGTAAAAAGTAAGTATTTTCTCCGGATGCAAGAATGTAATATATGTATGTAAGTATTACCGTATGTATACTGTATGTATATATATATATATATATATATATATACATATAATTTTTTTTGTATACATAATATACAGAATATATATATAATTATATAACTATTTCATATATAATAGGTAACCAATGGTATTCGTCTGCATTGTGTTTTTTAAATGACAACAGGAGTCAAGACTGTGGTGTGATGTGCTTTTAATTTTTGACAAAAGTCACAAAAAGACAATCCTCCCATTAAACTTGGCGTTAACAACCCCTCCCCATCGACATCTACACAGAAAAGGGGAAGGTATCAACATGCAAACAAAAAGTTCCAATTTTGAAAGAGGATAGGTGGAAATAAAATAGAAAATAAGACAACGACCAAGGTTTGTGTAATTATAAAATAATAAATTAATATATAACTATATATTAATAATAACATACATACAATATTTGTATATCTGAGATACCCCTGTTACATATACTCTATACAGTAAAGGCCAAAAGTTTGAACACACCTCATTCAATGCAACACAAATGAAGGTCCCAACCCCATTAATAAAGCAATAAATTCCACTAATCAACCCTGAAAAGGCATACCTGTGAAGTCAAAAACCATTTTAGGTGACTCCCTCTTGAAGTTCATCAAGCGAATGGCAAGAGTACAAAAAAGTAATCAGAGCAAAGGGTGGCTACTTTAAAGATACTAGAATATTATACATGTTTTTAGTTACTTCACCATTTTCTGCAAAGTTATATTTATAACTAAAAATAATTCCACACATGCTCATTCATAGTTGTATTACCTTCAATTAACTTCAATGAGAATTTACAATTTGGATAGTCATAAAAATAAAGAAAACAAAAGAATGAGAAGTTGTGTCCAAACTTTTGGCCTGTACTTTATAGATACATACACCCATACATCTATACATACAGTACATACACACAAACTAGGCCTGCACAATATATCGTTTGAACATCGCCATCGCAATGTACGCATGCGCAATAGTCCTATTGCAGGACGTGTGATAGATTTTTTTTTTTTTTTTTTTTTTTTTTTTTTTAAATATAGACTTTTGGTTTTTCTTCAGTAAAACAGCAATTGTGCAGAGACATGGCTTCCTGGATCCATTCTATATACGCCAATCTTCATCATTCACATATAAACCCCCTTAGGCTGGATTAAACGCTATTATATGAATACTAGGGATGTCTGCCGATACCGAGTCCCGATCCCATACCGAAAAAAAAAAAAAATACAGTATATATACACCATAATTTCCCAAATGTAAGGCGCACCCGTGCATAACGCGCACCCTAAATTTACTTGTAAAATCTAGGGAAAATGATTGTACCCGTGTATAGCGCGCACCCTAATTTTAGCACCAATAAATAGAAGAATACAAGAAAACAGAGCTCGTGTACAGATACAGAAATGTCATTTTACTGACTGGTGAAACGCAGCACCAGCATAGCACATTGGTAATTCAAAACATTACCGTAAACTGACAATATGTACGGTAATAATATGATCTGATAACTTATTGAACTTACCAGAATCCGATAGAGAAAACAAAACAGATGTGACTTTTCTTTTAAAGGCTACTATATAATTTGCTCCTTTCATCATGATGAATCAATGTTTCTTTCATGGATTGATACGGTAAAATAAAAGTGAGGATTTACGTTGGAAATCGGAACGAGCGCATCACTGTACACTAGACTGTAACAATAGGAACTACTGTTATTTGGGTTTCCCGAGGGACAGATATAGTTGACGGACACAGGAAGTCTGTGTTGTGTTACGTTTGTTATGGTCCAAGTTGCGGAGCTGCAAGAAACGTTGACTTAAATGAGTTCAAGAAACTAAATTCTGTGCTTTATGAAGAGTGAAAAAAGCAGAGTTTAACACAAACAAAATCATTCGACCAATCAGAGTGAAGTATTACCGCAACAAAATGGTGACGTCACGTACTGTAACAGTCGGCAACGGATCGCCGCATACGTTTCTTCAAAACAACATGGCCGTGTCAATTAAAAAAAAAAAAAAATCGGCCTTTATATATATATATATATATATATATATATATATAATATATTTATATTTCTGTCTCCATCCCTGTACTCGTGTATAATGCGCACCATGATTTTGCAAGTTGATTGTGGGGAAAAAAAGTGCGCGTTATATTCGGGATTTTTTTTTTTTTTTTGCTTTGATGTTCACGCTGCCGAGAACAGCCTCCCACATACAGAATAAATGAGTTGCCACAGCACACATCAGACTGTGTACCAAGCGTAACGATGATCAACACATTTGTGCCCTTGATCGTAGAGCTATTGAGTCGTCTCTGGCCCGATCGAAGCTACAAACCTGTCATTCAACGTTAACTTTAAGAACCAAACATAAGAATATTCGACCCAAATTAAGTTGGCCAAAAAGAAAAATAATGAAGCGTTCATTTTTGCACCTTAAATTTATTTCTGTGTCTTACTCAGGTGAACATGGTCACTTTACTCTTAGAATTTGTCATCTAAATTCATCATTGCATACAGCTGCAAATTTGATGAGACGCTATTACTTTTTCACCCTCATTCAAGGTAGACGTCTGGTCGCATTACAAATTAATCTTGCTGTCAGTTCACAACATCTACATGGAGTGATGTGGCTCACATACAAATGTTTCACATTCATTATTTTTAGTTTCACTGCCAAGACATCTTCTTGTGTCATTTCCCTTTATCCAATCAAGGCCATCTGATGTGCTATTGTCTGACTGCATTGTAAACACTCTTGACCTGTGAGTGTCTTTACCTATAAAAGGAAAGGTGCTAAATCTGAAACTGATTTTGCTGATTTTTCACTGGAGAACTGATATTTCTTAAAAAAAAAAAAAAAAAAAAATTTTTACTTTTATTTCTTTCTGAAGGAGCAGTTTGGCCTTGCCTCTGTTTTGTGGAGCAGCAATTGCATGGACTCAGGACACGTTATGTTGATGGGTGAGACATTGACTATGGGCCAATAAATTCAAGCATGTCCATTTAACCAGAGGTGTCAAACTCATATTTGTTCTTGGCCAATATTTGCCCCAATTTAATCTCATGTGAGCTGGAACCGTATATTAGTAATGACCTATGAATAATGCAAATTATAAATTTTCCCTTTGTGGTTGTGGTGGTAATGTTTATAAATTATATATTAACACATTTTATTTTGATGCAAGTATTGGTGCAAATCGTAATTCTTAAGAAATGCAATGCAATTTGATTTGAACAATAAATTTTCCATTATGACTCAAAACCTGGATTTACTATACCTCAAAATGCATTATCCACTGTTTTAATAAAAGTGTACTTCACAATGCATCATGGACTGTCTTTAAAAATCCTTTTAAAAAGAATGCCAACCAGTCATCATAAATTCAGGAATTGCATTAATTTTCAGTTTACTTTGAAATGACTTTTTCCCCTTCATACAAACTCTGCTTACACAAAAATAGTTGAGGGACTGCAAGAAAAGAACGCTGATTCAATACATTACTCTGACAAACAATGCAACATCAGTGATGTCGGAAAAAAGAAAAATTGCAAAATGTTTCGAATTAAGCAGGAAAAAAAAACCCTACGTGATAATAGAAAGGTGCTGATATTCATGTGCACACATTTCATTTTGTGCGGCGTAAATGCCTAAGCATGTATTATAATCAATAACACTTGAGCCTGAGAGGAAGTCAATAGGAGCTGCACTGCAATGGAATTCATGAGCCAGTGAAACGGAAACAGAATGTGTAAGATGGAAGACAAAAAGAGCAGAGAACAGAAAAAATATTAGCTGAATTAAAGAGGTGAGATAAACAGCAGAAAACAGAAGAACATAATGATTCACGGGGGAAGGAGACAATGTTTGAGTGATTTGCTGAAAAACAGCAAGGCATTTGTCAGGGTAAGCAAATTTCTGCATAATTGTGTTCTCTTACAGAGTCTGTTTAACCCCCTGTGAGGCTTAAAGACAGCAATAGAGGTATCTGTCTCCAATGAGATAAAAATGAGCAATAAAGCAAAGAAGGCACACCAAACAGAGTACACCAGGGATGACAGGGCTCCAGACTATCTTAAATGGTTACATTTAGCCTTAAACAGACACTGCAAGTACATATTAGGTCTCCTCACACATGCGTGCCCAGTAAATTTGGAAATTTATTAAATCATAATCACCTAATATTTTTTTGTTGCTGACAAACGCTCACTCCACGCTTCAGCTAGTTTGTCGTTTTTAACACAGTCAACTGTTACTATCTGGCAGTGAACACTTGTTTACTGAAATGGCTGCTTTCCATTGGTCATTTGGAATTGTTTGCAGCGTCAACCAGTGAGCAAAAAACATTATGCTGGGATATACGTTGAAAAGTTGTTGAAAGCAATGTGAAGGTTACAACACATTTCAGCTAGGGGTGCACTCAAATAGAAATTATTGGCCAAAACCAAAACCGTATATGAGAAAACCAAGGCGGAAAACCAAAATCAATTATTATTAAAAATATTTTTGAATATTATTAAGATTAATTAAAAAAAATGTTAATTCTTCAGTCTGAATTAAAAAAATAAACGATTTTATATTAACAGTATTTGCTACTAACATTTCAATAACGCAACACATAAAATAATTTTACAAAATTAAATATTTAACTTGACACACTATACATTCATTCATTCATTTATTTTCCGAGTCGCTTATCCTCACGAGGGTGCTGGAGCCTATCCCAGCTAACTAAGGAATCAAAGTCAACCTTTGATTAATTATTTGATTAGATGAAAATTTAACATTTCTTAGGGACAAATTTTACTCCCGCCTTTTTGATACCTCAACAAGCAACGCAAGAAATTCAGCTGGCCGTTTGGTGAAGTGTAAACAACTGGCATGTACCTATTGTGGGACTGTGAGGCACCCCTGTAAGGGCTCATCGTCGACCGGTTGTGCTGTGCGCTACACACAGCCAAAATTAAATAAAACACATAGACACATTTCGGAAGTTATACTTGGGGGATGTGGATTGTAGAATTCGCTGCACTGCTGCAACAAACAAACAAACATAGTAACCTTTGCTATGTTTGGAAATCGTTTAATGTTGTGAATCAACTGTTAAAGTTTTTAAAATTGCTACCGTTTTTGCATTAGTTCCCTTCTGTCTACTTTCGACTTGTTAAAGTTTTAAAACTGTTTCATCATGCAAAGATCGATTCAAGTCAAGATTTTGCCGATTTAGCAGTATTAAAGTTACTTAAGTTCGCTCGGAAGGTTCACTACAACAGAGCCTTTCTGAGAAGTATACTGCTTCAAAATGGCGGCTGTTTATTAATGCCGCCGTCTGTCATTTTGCATGTAGTTCAATCAGCATTTGATATCTAAGCGTAGATTTTAGGCTGTCGGCTACAGTCAGGAAATATTAGAACCACCTAGCCTAGCATCGCGTTTGCTACAGCGTCAAAACACTCTTCTCTCTCAGTGTCTCTGACTTTTCTCGCATCATTCAAGCAACGTAGTAACGGGGACGCGCATTGTCTCGGAAACGGTGACAATATCCGAACGGAGAAAAAAAAAATGTAATGCACAAAAAACGTACAAATTTTGAACGTATGGCGTACACATTTAAAAATCAGTGCTCACTTGTACAAATTATGCCGAAACCATACAACTTGACAGGTAGATAAGAAAATGTAAACAAACCTCGTGGGCTCACATCCACAAGGAGCTAAAACGTTCTTCTCCAAACTTGTTAATGCACCCTTAATGCAGTCTTCTTAGGAGTTTGAACAACAACAACAAAAAGTGGCACGGAGTTCGCTACCGTCGACCGCTCGCTCGCCTTTTCCTTCTCCCTCGCTTAAGGACTGCGTCAGCCAAAAAGGATCGAGTAGAACAGTTATGCTTTAATTAATTTCCTATTTACAATTGCCACCAGATGGCAGAAAGGTGCAGGTGCAAATAAAACCAATGAGAATATGAGAAGGACAGTGCTACTGATATTCTTTGGTGTATTGTGTAACAACAATCTAACGATATACTGGCAAGCGGGGTGGCCAGTGGGGTGGCCAACAAATTTATAGGGGTGGCCGTGGACACCCCTGGCCACCCCCTGGTGGCGCCACTGGCTGGCTGTTTCACCTTGCGTTATTACACAAAGACAAAATAACATTTATCACATGAATTTGTGAGAACTGATGCCTATCATGGGGAGCTGGTCATCGCCGCAGTACTCTAAAGTAAACATGCAACCAAGACTCTCTTGCAAAAGCATGTAGCCTACTGTATTCATGCTGTTTCACTGCTGTCTCTACTGTAGTAGCAATTTAGCAGGAGAAGAGCATGCTACCAAACTGTTTGCGCCAACACAACATCTGGTTTAGGTAGTGTTATTTTGAACTGCATTTTGTTCACATTTCGATCAAATTTTCAGCGCAACTCTAGTTTTAGCTTATAAAAAACTGAAACGGGCAAATCAATGTTCTTAAGTAGTTAAAATAGAAGTTTTGCATTTGGATGGGAGGAAATGAGGGAAAATAAAAATTGGGAGTTGGAGGTGGGCATTACTGGTGTTTTTGTGAACAGTTATTTTGTGCATCATTGAAAAAATAATGAATGAAGATCATTTTCTCATGTATGCCTTGTTTCAGTAAGTGTAATGCAGTAGCCTAATGCATGCGTAAAACCTGTTGTGTTTTATAGGTATAACTACCAAAAGCAGGTGTTTTTTGCATTTGTGTGGTTTTAGGAAATGTATGTGCGCCCCCAACCATCCCACTTAAGTGAAACGAAGTCCTTGTTCTAGCCCCTTTGTACTCCATGGCTGACGGTTTAAAAGCAGTTTCTCATCCGAAGTTCTGATTTACACAACTGAGGAGGGACAGTATATTGACATACAGATTCATAAATAATTTTTCTTGAAGAGACATGCTGTGTTGATGAATACAGGTGAAAAACAGGTGTCAAGCAAGTGGTGATTTAGTCAAGGTAGGTCTCAAGGACAAAATACAGTCCTGCAAAACCCAGTTAACATATTTGAGTGCACTCAAATACATGTCATACATGTATGAGCTACGCAGTGACGGATATGCAGTGATATGCATGCACACACACACGATAGAAAGACAATGCTATTTATTGTCCATGTCATTTTAAATATCTTCCACATGCAATGCCAAGAATATATACTCCCACATACATAAACATGCAAAGGCTGTTCTTTATGCTCTCTTTGGGTCTGATAAACTTGCTTGTGACAGCTAATAATTCAGTTTCTCCCTCTGGTCTTAATTAGGGCGAGTTACTGCGAATTGTTTGATGCTCACCCATTCTCTTTCCCTGGGTTGCTGCAGCATCTCTCTTTTTCCGCACATTGTTGCATTTAGTCTGCATATTATTGAGCTTGTATGTGGGAATGGGAGGGCCATTTTGAAAGTTTTTCCCTGGTGGGGTCTGTTTAAACAGTGAGCATACCACACTTGCACACACACCCATGCTTCACATAATTACTGTTCAAAGTTTATGTTTTGCAGTTTGGTGTCTTGACTCAGCTTGGTGCTGCAATGTGTAACATTCCCTTTAATCCCTCTTTTTTATTTTTATTTTATTCAGTTTGAACATGGGCAAAGGTTGAAGCTAAAAAGATAACCAGACTCCAATAGATAACATGCTGTTCGCTGTTCTCCTCTTTCACGAGGTCCAAGAAATATATCATCTTTAGTTTCTATAAGATGTTAAAAATAGTTAAAAATATAGCATTGAATGTTCTTCCTTGAAAGAGCTGATGCATTAGAAGAAGAATAATTCCAATCGGACATTACATACTCTACTGGTCAAAAGTATTGGCACCCCTGCAATTCTGTCACATAACGCTCCAAGAAAATGATTGCAATTAAAAATGCTTTGGTAGTAATATCTTCATTTATTTTGCTTGCAATGAAAAAAGACAAAAGAGAGTGAAAAAAAAAAAAATCATTATCATTTTACACAAAACTCCAAAAATGGGCCGGACAAGAGTATTGGCACCATCAGCCTAATATTTGGTAGCACAACCTTTAGACAAAATAACTGCCAACAACCGCTTCCAGTATCCATCAATGAGTTTCTTACTCTGCTGGAATTTAGACCATTCTTCTTTGGCCAACTGCTCCAGGTCTCTGAGACTTGAAGGGTGCCTTCTCCAAACTGCCATTTTCAGATCTCTCTATGGGTGTTATATAGGATTCAGGTCTGGACTCATTGCTGGTCACCTTGGAAGTCTCCTGTGCTTTCCCTCAAACCATTTTCCAGTGCTTTTTGAAGTGTGTTTTGGGTCATTGTTCTGCTGGAAGACCCATGACCTCTGAAGTGATACCCAGCTTTCTCACACTGGGCCCTACATTATACTGCAAAATTTGTTGGTAGTCTTCAGACTTCACAATACATCGCCACACACCGCCGTGGCATCTTACCTAGAAACAATACAACAATACTGTTCTATGGCAGACTTCCCTCGCAGTTCTCTGTGTGACGTAATTTCCGAAGATTGTCGAAGAAAAGCATTTTTGTTGTCAAGGGCGTTGCTATAGGTTAAACAAAGAATCTGGAAGGGTTGCGTTAAAAAAATAACGAAAATATGCTTATAATTGTATAGCCATTGATATTATTAAAAAACATGGTTGGCCAACCTTACTTCACATTTGGTCTGTAAACATAATCAGGTTTCCCGCGGGAGATGATCCAATGTTATTTGGACAAAAATATTATGTATTACTATTATAATTATTATTATTGTCCAGCTCAGATGCAATTAAGAATAAGCCATTCATCATCAGCTGTGATCATGGATTTTAATTTTTTTATTCAGAGACTGCAGCTGGACAAAAAGGGGATTGGGGGGACAGACAGAAAGGACAGAAGTGATACATACAACATAATTGACTACACATGCTACCTAATATGAGTAGCGTTGCTATCACGATATCATTTTTACTAGAGGACATCATCCTGGCACCAGCAATATTATTTATCTGAATGTGTCTTGTTGCACCGAGTCAAGCGTGGACCTACTCTGGCATGTGTTAGTTGTGCAGAAAATGAAATTACTGTGCAGGAGCTGTTGGGTAGGCACGGTGCTGCACCCACCCAACCAGCCGAGAGGGGGGTGGGCACTGTGGACCCTCAGTCAACGACCCAGGGCGGTCCCTCAGCCCATCCGGGTTGCCACCAACAATTCTTCCGGAAAAGGACAAAGAGACACGCAGCCATCATCCCATGCCAACCAACACCCATCCGCACCCCCCGCCACTGCCAAGCAGAAATTTAATATGGTCTTCCATGAGATAGAAGAAGGTACACAATTAACTTGCTTAGTAACTTTTTGTGACATTTATGTTCAGGGTTCAGGTTTAAGATTTTTTTCCAACGTAAAATGTGCTTTGGCTCAATTAAAAATTTGAAAAACACTGGGATTGAAAACCATAAACTATTAGTGACCAATATATACAGTATATATATATATATATATATATATATATATATATATTTTTTTTTTTGCAAAATATTTATAATCAATTGGTATTTACGGTCTTTATTAATTGAGAAAATGTTCAAGCTATTAAAAAGCAACATTAAAGCTATGACAAAGAAATAAAATTAGCATTTGTTTGATGTGACAAACAAGTGACCTAATGTATTATTTAAAAATTATCTCTGGTCCCAACATAATACTGTGATCTGAGAAATGAGGATGCAGTGTGACTGAAGACATCAAATATTCATTTCTCACACACACAGCACAGATACACAAACAAACCAGATTACAGTACAAAATTTGAGTTGTTTAACCTTCAGTTGTCTTAATAGAAGGGCTAAGATTGGGAAGACTAACATGCAATTGGCTCTTATTGTGGATTTCTCTTCTAAACTAAACTGCACAATGGTATAATGCAAATTTTGAATTAAAGAGTATGCATGACTAGAAAACGCACCACCCAAAACATTTAAGAAAAAAATACATATAGTAGTATACAGGTAAACCAAACGTGCAGTTGGCCATGCCGGGAAAAAAAAAAAATCAACTTTATGGTACACAGAAAAAGGACACACAGAAGGAATATTTATTTAACGACTGAAAAAATAGCAGTAACATAGCTGTATAGCAGAAGTAAGTTTTCAGAATCTGAGTGGATAGTTCAGATTTATTAATACATTATTAATGAATATGAATTATCCCAATTCTGGTGAATTCTGGTGAAAGTTAGGAAGTGGCTTGCACTCCCAAAATGCCTGAGCAGCATAGGGTTGTGTGGCAATGGAGCCCTGTCCCTACTGATCTCAAGGCTGGTGGAGGAGTACAAATGTGCTAAGGCAAGGCTGGAGATCACACTTTCCGAATCCCGAGATCCACTCATCAGAGATGCTGCTCCAACCTTTGCCGGGCGGGGGGGGGGGGGGGGGGGGGGGGGTAAATGGAAACCATCTGCACCAGTTGCAGTGGCAAAGACCACCCTCTGACACCATGGGAATGTCCAACATGGTAGGGATGGCCTTGGGTTGGGAAATGCGGGTGGACCTCAGCCAGATATTCACCTTCCCATCTGAAATTGCAGCAGCCAACCTGCTCCCAGCCCTAGTCCTCTGGTCCAAGTCTTGCACGCGTGTTTTCATCGTTGAACTGATCGTCCCATGGGAAGATGCCATTGATGAAGCATTTGAACGGAAGAGATTGTGATATGCCGATTTAGCAGATGAAGCGGATAGGAGGGTCTGGAAAGTGCAGGTGTGTCCAGTGGAAGTCGTTTGTAGAGCCTTTGTAGCCAGTCCACCACAAGGCTTCTGAAGGAAGTAGGGATCAGAAGGCAGGCCCAACAGAAGGCAATTAAAGAACTTGCCACTACAGCAGAACAGAGCAGTCACTGGTTGTGGCTGTAACGTAAAAATGCTACATGGGCTGCCAAATGACTGCATGGTGCCACCACACACCCGGGTTTGATCATCCTGCGGTGGGCCATCCTCGGCAAAGGGTGTCTTGTTGTAAGTGGCCGAAACACCCAATGATGTCTGAGGCAAGCAACTGATGATGTGGTGCGCTGGTCCACATGATCATTGCCAAAATCCACCCCACCCAAGAGTACAGCTCCAATATTCGATTGATGTGCTTAATATTAGGGATCTTTAACAGATTATTGAGAAATCTAATCTGAACTATACAGATTCTGAAAATTTTATGTATTCCGTTGGAATGACGGACTGTCCACCTCAGTCCTAAAAGAAGACAAGCATTTATAAATGACGTTTTTCCCAAGCAACAGCTCCAAGGGACTAGAGGTGGATATCATTGCATTGAGTATGGATGATGGAGATGGGTCAAACAGCTGGCTGACGGTTGTAAAACAAGTTATGTAAAGTATTTGAATAGGCATGTATCAAATAGAGCTGTCCCGACTAGTCAATGTCATCGATGACGTAAATGTGTTGACGGGCACGAAATACCGTCGATGGGAAATGATGGGTTTAAAAAAAAAATTACATGCGGATAAAGTTTGGAATTGCGGACACTCGCCATGCAAGCTGTGAAAGCGGCATAAAGCCAAAAAAGTGGACCACAATGGCCAAAGCCTGAAATTATTACAAGGAAAATCAAATCAAATCAAATTTATTTATATAGCCCTTTACAAAACCCGAAAGGTCCCCAAAGTGCTTTACAACAATGACAAACATGGCACATAGTAAATAAAAGGCAGGAAAGTGTTATAAAATGACATTAGGAAGAAAAGAAAAGAAAAAAAACGAACCATCGCATCACGATTAGTCAGACACCAAACAAAACAATAAAACAGATAAAATCCGAAAACATTAAAAACCCTAAAGAAATAAAACCAGGCTAAACTAATCTTGGGGAAAGGCGAGTCTAAAAAGGTGTGTCTTTAAACGAGATTTAAAAAGGCCCAAATTTGTAGTGGTGCGGATTTCCGGGGGAAGACTATTCCATAACCTGGGTGCAGCAACCGCAAAAGATCGGTCTCCCCACTGTTTGAGTTTGGACCTTGGGACTTGCAAATGAAGTTGGCCGGTAGAGCGAAGACTCCTGCCAGAGTTACGGATGGTTAAAATTTCTGATAAGTAAGAAGGAGCCTGGCCATTAATAGAATTAAAAACAAACAGTAAAAGTTTAAAATCAATTCTAAAATGGACTGGAAGCCAGTGGAGCGATGATAGCACGGGGGTAATATGTTCACGTCTAGGTGTATCTGTTAAAAATCGAGCAGCAGCATTTTGAACAAGTTGGAGACGAGAAACTGAGGATTTGGGAAGACCAACATAAAGAGCGTTGCAGTAATCCAGCCTTGAGCTTATAAAAGCGTGAATTGCTTTTTCCAAGTCGTGGCGAGTAAGAAAAGGCTTCACTTTGGCCAGGAGACGGAGCTGGAAAAAACTTGCTCTTACAACAGAACTAATCTGTTTTTCAAAGTTGAGCCTGCAATCGAATATCACTCCGAGATTTTTAACATGTGTTTTAAAAAAGGGAGCCAGAGTGCCAGGGTTGGGCTCAAGGGCATTTAACATAGAAGGTGTGCCAAAAGTAATATATTCAGTTTTGCTTTCGTTAAGATGTAAAAAGTTTTGCGCTAGCCACTGCTTCACATCGGATATGCACTCCATTAATTTAGTGAGAGCAGTTTGTTCGTTGGGTCTCAGGGGGAGATACAGCTGCAGGTCATCAGCATAAAAATGAAAAGAGATATTATGTTTTTTTATAACTGATCCTAAAGGTAGGAGATAAAGTGCAAAGAGAACAGGCCCTAAAATGGAGCCTTGTGGCACCCCACAAGACAGAGAGGTTTGTGAGGAGGAAAATTCCCCAATCATTACTGAGAAGGTCCTATGTTCCAGGTACGATTTAAACCACTGTAGAGCTTTACCACGGATACCTATAAAGTGTTCTAGACGAGATACAAGGACTGTGTGGTCGACTGTATCAAATGCTGCTGTGAGATCTAGTAAAACAAGGATTGCTGGGTTTCCATTATCTACAGAAAGTGCAATGTCGTTGTGCACTTTTAACAGTGCTGACTCAGTGCTATGTCTGGACCTGAAGCCTGATTGAAACTTGTCAAGGGTGGAGTTTGTCTCTAGAAATGTTTGCAATTGAATAAAAACAACTTTTTCTAAAACTTTAGAAAGGAAAGACAAGTGGGAGACGGGTCTAAAATTGGACAGCACGGAGGAGTCGAGATGGGGTTTTTTAAGAAGGGGTCTGACTACAGCCTGTTTGAAGGCAGCTGGGACAGAACCGGTACTGAGAGAGTTATTTATAAGAGCCAGCAGACTTGGTCCGAGGCAACTAAAGACTTCCTTTAGAAGCCCAGCTGGAATTATATCTAACGGACAGTTAGTGGGTTTCATGCCACTAACTATTTCAGACAGAGATGACAATGGAAGGAGATCAAATTGTTCAAAAACAGTGAGCAGTTCTGGAGGATGTAGATTATCTGATGAGATACCCGAATTGCAGACATTTTGCCTGACCGAAGAGACTTTGTTTTGAAAGAAAGCGAGAAACTCCTCACAAGTGGCACCTGACACATCAGTTAAGACAGTGGGGTGCGGGTTTAAAACAGAGTCAATTGTGTTAAAAAGCAGTCTTGGATGGCTGGAGCTGTTATGTATAATAGAAGATAAATAATTCGACTTGGCCTGTTTTAGGGCCTCCTGATAGGCAGCCAAGGTGTCCCTCAGCAATTCCAAAGAAACATGGAGTTTGTCCTTTTTCCATTGACGTTCAGCCCGCCTGCATTTTTGCCTAAGCAGGCGGGTATAGTCATTAAACCATGGAGTGGCTTTGGGTTTGGAACTTTTTTGCCGTAGAGGGGCAATGGAGTCCAAAACAGCAGTGCAGGTGGAACAAAAAATGGAGAGACGACTGTCTGAGCAGACAGGAGAAGGCAGAACGGCGTCAGGATGCTGCTGCAGGTCTCCAAATGCAGTCACAAACTCTCCTGCTGTGGATGGAGTGATGCGCCGGCGGTAACAAGCTGGAGAAATTTGCTTTTCTGCAGAAAACATGGAGGGTGCCACTGCGTTTCTTTGCCAAGCTGAGCTCGCATGCCACGGTAGCACATCGGCTATGAACGAACACTTGAAGCGCCGTCACGCAGGTGTAATTTTGGAAGACGAGAAGAAACAACAAGCTAGCGGAGCGTAGGTCGTACAACTTTTTAACGATTTTTTAAAAAATTGAAGTTGCCTTTATGAGCGTCGTATCGACATGCATAATTTTTTCCCCACGTACTTCACGTTTTTAATCTTCTCTGCTGCTGCTCCCGAAAGCTGTAGATCTCGACATCTCTGTGCACGGCATGCAGATTGTATTTATTAGGATCATGGAGGCTCCCACTTGGGGAAAAAAAAAATATATATATACATATATGCATAATATAATAAACATATATATGGAAACACAGCACCGGCCTGATTACGATAATCCATGACTGCACTAATGTTAGTTACTTTATATTATAAAATATTATTGTGTATATACATATAGGAGTATACTCTAAAATTAATACCATATATTTAATTTTTGTTATTATGACTATGTGTGCCTTTGATTTAAAATAATTGTGGTAATATTTCATTATGCCTTCTGCTTTATCTATTTTCAGGTTAAAACAAACAAAAGTTGAACAGGTTTTTCCCCCCTAAAACTGCGGAATGCACACCAGAAAGAGCATCTGAACTCACACAACGTATTCTGAAATTTATTTTCCGGGACATGAGGCCGATTGCAATTCATTTTAACATTTAGAACAATATTGATATACCACAAAAAGAGTAACAATTGTTTTGACTCCTGTTATACAGGTGAAGTCAAAGTGTTTCCGTTTACATTTTTTTTTTTGCACTCGTTAATGCCAGCAGCTTTTGACCTTATTGTTTGTGATTTATTATTGATTTGTATGTTTAGTACGTAATAGTACGTAAATAATTTAACTGTTCCAATTTTTTTTTTTTTTTTGTAAATTAATAAGCTTAAAAAATTCATTATTAAATTAGTAAAAAAAAAAAATATATATATATATATATATATACAGTGCCTTGCAAAAGTATTCGGCCCCCTTGAATCTTGCAACCTTTCGCCGCATTTCAGGCTTCAAACATAAAGATATGAAATTTATTTTTTTTGTCAAGAATCAACAACAAGTGGGACACAATCGTGAAGTGGAACAACATTTATTGGATAATTTAAACTTTTTTAACAAATAAAACACTGAAAAGTGGCGCGTGCAATATTATTCGGCCCCTTTACTTTCAATGCAGCAAACTCACTCCAGAAGTTCAGTGAGGATCTCTGAATGATCCAATGTTGTCCTAAATGACCGATGATGATAAATAGAATCCACCTGTGTGTAATCAAGTCTCCGTATAAATGCACCTGCTCTGTGATAGTCTCAGGGTTCTGTTTAAAGTGCAGAGAGCATTATGAAAACCAAGGAACACACCAGGCAGGTCCGAGATACTGTTGTGGAGAAGTTTAAAGCTGGATTTGGATACAAAAAGATTTCCCAAACTTTAAACATCTTAAGGAGCACTGTGCAAGCCATCATATTGAAATGGAAGGAGTATCAGACCACTGCAAATCTACCAAGACCCGGCCGTCCTTCCAAACTTTCTTCTCAAACAAGGAGAAAACTGATCAGAGATGCAGCCAAGAGGCCCATGATCACTCTGGATGAACTGCAGAGATCTACAGCTGAGGTGGGAGAGTCTGTCCATAGGACAACAATCAGTCATACACTGCACAAATCTGGCCTTAATGGAAGAGTGGCAAGAAGAAAGCCATTCCTCAAAGATATCCATAAAAAGTCTCGTTGAAAGTTTGCCACAAGCCACCTGGGAGACACACCAAACATGTGGAAGAAGGTGCTCTGGTCAGATGAAACCAAAATTGAACTTTTTGGCCACAATGCAAAACGATGTGTTTGGCGTAAAAGCAACACAGCTCATCACCCTGAACACACCATCCCCACTGTCAAACATGGTGGTGGCAGCATCATGGTTTGGGCCTGCTTTTCTTCAGCAGGGACAGGGAAGATGGTTAAAATTGACGGGAAGATGGATGCAGCCAAATACAGGAACATTCTGGAAGAAAACCTGTTGGTATCTGCACAAGACCTGAGACTGGGACGGAGATTTATCTTCCAACAGGACAATGATCCAAAACATAAAGCCAAATCTACAATGGAATGGTTCAAAATAAACGTATCCAGGTGTTAGAATGGCCAAGTCAAAGTCCAGACCTAAATCCAATCGAGAATCTGTGGAAAGAGCTGAAGACTGCTGTTCACAAACACTCTCCATCCAACCTCACTGAGCTCGAGCTGTTTTGCAAGGAAGAATGGGCAAGAATATCAGTCTCTCGATGTGCAAAACTGATAGAAACATACCCCAAGCGACTTGCAGCTGTAATTGGAGCAAAAGGTGGCGCTACAAAGTATTAACGCAAGGGGGCCGAATAATATTGCACGCCCCACTTTTCAGTTTTTCATTTGTTAAAGAAGTTTAAATTATCCAATAAATTTTGTTCCACTTCACGATTGTGTCCCACTTGTTGTTGATTCTTGACAAATCAACCAATCGCAAAAATAGTCGGCTGACTAATCGGGAGAAAATGAGTCGTTTGGGACAACCCTAGAATGTTTTTTTTTTAAAATATATATTCATATTTAAATACATATCTATTTTCTCAGCATTTAATCCTATTAAGCACATCAACACCTAATAAAAATGTGGGCTTTGACTTTGTTTATTTACGTCCAAAAGCCCTGCTGAGCAAAACTTTCCTTGAAAGCATAACAGAGATCGCCTCGAGTATCCAAGTTTGCCAATTCAGTGATTTAAATTTCTTCATTACTGTAAAAAAGTGCCAATTAGTATCCAGGGATAACATTAGTATGCTCCCTGCCTTTTTTATACTTGCAGGGTAGATTGAATGGGTTGTAATTGTGTGTCATGGTGGTAGAAAAGGTTGTGAGCTGTGATCCAGACTGATAATAGCACAGTAAGTTACAGAGCACATTAAGTCTGACAGGTGGTGGTTAATTCGTGAGGAGATGGCTGTTGTTTAAATAGAGAATTATCAGGATTCACAGGCCACTGCTTTATAAGCGGGACAGCAAAGACAAAGCTTGAACAACAGCCCTAAATAACACAGGATTCTCTCAGCCATTCTTTTTCCCTTCTTTTTTTTTTCTTCTTCTTGTGTGATCTGTTAAAAAACGCAGTCCATTGACGAGTCAAATGACAATCAGTCGGGTGTAGACCTGCTACCTAGGCCAATTAATAATATTGCATATAATATCATGAGTTAATTAAAGTGCACTTGATTTGTAGCTAGTATAATATTGAAAGTGTGAAAAGGTGACGAACTAACGTCCTTGGCAAACATGCTTTTCATAATCTGTAAATTTCCTCTTAGTCCCATAGCTGGTAGTATTAAACATTTCAAATTTGTAGCCAACAAACTAATTAAATAGTTACATCGTAAACCTTTATGGATATTGGTTCAAAAGTAAGTCACTAATAGTGAAACTGTTCACCTGCTTGACTTGACTCACAGGGAGCGTTGATCCTGTTTTCACTCAGCGATGGTGTGAATGTTAGTATGAGAGACAGCCATCTTTCTATGTAAATATCCAATACAAACAGGGGTGGATAGTTTTGGGTTACATACACTCCGTTACATTTAATTGAGTAACTACAGTATTTGAGAAAAATATACTTCTTGGAATAGTTTTACCACACCGTATTTTTTCTACCTTTACTTGAGTAGTCATTTGAAGAAGAAACACTACATTTTCTCGCTACTTTGGGCTACACTAGAGTCATTATATTTTTCCTGTTCATTCTACATATTAGATATTACTTTATTTTTGCCAAAGATGCTGGCAGTGGCTCTACCAGTTTCACCGATACGAATTCGCAAGAAAAATGACATTACTCCATTATACCAATTAGATGTAACAATACAGTCACATGACCACATACAAGTTTACAGTCGGAGGTCCTATGATCATGTCAACCAGTTCAATCATGTGGTGTCATTAAAAATTTAACTATTTGACATAGTGTCAACATTACGCGAAGGCGGAGATTTTAATCTCTACCCCAGTTTTTACTTGGAACCGAAAGACCACGGAAAACCGGAGATATAATCAATTTAATTTCATGGTGGGAAGTGTTTTCTCCACGAGAGGGCTCTAATGCTCTTTGGACAGGTGATGATTTTTCTAGTCCTAATTTGATGATTTATATGTTTTATTTTAGTGTAATATGGTCATGTAATAGGTCATTTTACGGTATAATAATAACAACAGTTCATGTAGAGAGCGATGTGCTGAGGAAAAAGAAATGCAATTATTTAACAAATAAATATCCCACAGTAAGCAGTTAATCACAATGCTACTCATTACTTGAGTATTCTTTTCACTGAATACCTTTTTACTTGTACATGAAGAAATTGTTAGAAAGACCTCTTTCAATTTTACTTGAGTAATATCATTTTAAAGTAATGCTACTCTTACTTGAGTAAAATTTTTGCCTACTCAACCCAACTTTGCATATTAAGACATGAAAACATGAGGCTGCTAGGTCAGGTGTGCTCACTGTCTTTCTCTTTTTGTTTCTCTCTCTCTCGAGAGAGAGAGACAGCGATACCAAACCATACCATACCATCATCTTCCGCTTGCTCCGAGATCGGGTCGCAGGGGCAGCAGTTTTAGCAGGGAAGCCCAGACTTCCCTCTCCCCAGCCACTTCAACCAGCTCCTCCGGCGGAATCCCGAGACGTTCCCTGGCCAGCCCAGAGACATAGTCTCTCCAGCGTGTCCTGGGTCTTCCCCGAGGCCTCCCGCCGGTGGGACATGCCCGGAATACCTCCCCAGGGAGGTGTCCAGGAGGCAGCCTAACTAGATGCCCGAGCCACCTAAGCTGGCTCCTCTCAACACAGAGGAGTAGCGCTCGACGCCGAGTCCCTCCCGGATGACCAAGCTTCTCACCCTATCTCTAAGGGAGAGCCCTGACAGCCTACGGAGAAAACTCATTTCGGCCGCTTGTATCCGGGATCTTGTTCTTTTGGTCACGACCCACAGCTCGTGACCATAGGTGAGGGTAGGTAGATTGAATGGTGAATCGAGAGCTTTGCCTTTCGCTTCTTCACCACTATGGACCAGTGCAGAGTCCGCATTACTGCAGACGCTGCACCGATCCGCCTGTTGATCTCCCGTTCACTCCTACCCTCAATCGTGAACAAGACCCCTAGGTACTTGAACTCCTCCACTTGGGGTATGATCTCATCCCCAACCCAGAGAGGGCACTCCACCCTTTTCCGACTGAGGACCATGGTCTCGGATTTGGAGGTGCTGATCTTCATCCCAGCTGCTTGACACTCGCCTGCAAACCGCTCCAGTGAGAGTTGGAGCCAAAAGCACTACATCATCTGCAAAAACCAGAGATGCAATGCTGAGTTCACCAAACCAGAACCCCTCAACGCTTCGGCTCTGCCTAGAAATTCTGTCCGTAAAAATTATGAACAGAATCGGTGACAAAGAGTGGCCTTGGCGGAGTCGAACCCTCACTGGAAAAGAATTCGACTTACTGCTGGCAATGTGGACCAAACTCTGATACCGGTCGTACAGGGACCGAACAGCCCTTGCCAAAGGGCTCGGTACCCCGTACTCCCTGAGCACCCCCCACAGGACTCCCCGAGGCACACGGTCGAACGCCTTCTCCAGATCCACAAGACACATGTAGACTGGTTGGGCGAACTCCCATGCACCCTCGAGAATCCTGCCGAGGGTGTAGATCTGGTCCACTGTTCCTCGGCAGGGACGAAAACCACACTGCTCCTCCTGAATCCGAGATTTGACTTCCCAACGGACCCTCCTCTCCAGTACCTCTGAATAGACGCCTCCCATGTTCGAGTTTTTGCCTCAGCGACCGCCGAAGCTGCAGTCCGCTTGGCCAGCCGGTACCTGTCAGCTGCCTCCGGAGTCCCACAGGCCAAAAAGGCCAGGTCGGCCTCCTTATTCAGCTTGACAGCATCCCTTACCGCTGGTGTCCACCAGCGGGTTTGGGGATTGCAGCCACGACAGGCACCAACTATCTTACGGCCACAGCTCCGATTGGCTGCCTCAACAATGGAGGTGTGGAACATGGTTTATTCGGACTCAAAGTCCCCCACCTCCCCCAGGACAACGGAGAAGTTCTGCCGGAGGTGGGTGTTGAAGCTCTTTCTGACAGGGGATTCTGTTCCCAGCACTCTCACAATATGTTTGGACCTGCCAGGTCTGGCCAGCATCTTCCCTCGCCATCGGAGCCAACACACCACCAGGTGGTGATCAGTTGACAGCGCCGCCCCTCTCTTCACCCGAACGTTCAAAACATCCAGCCGCAAGTCGGATGACACGATTACAAAGACGATCATCAAACTGCGGCCTAGGGTGTCCTGGTGCCAAGTGCACATATGGACACCCCTGTGCTTGAACATGGTGTTCGTTATGGACAAGCTGTGACGAGCACAGAAGTCCAATAACAGAACACCACTCTGATTCTGTTCAAGGGGGCCGTTCCTCCCAATCACGCCTCTCCAGGTCTCACTATCATTGCCCACGTGAGCGTTGAAGTCAACCAGAGGAGCGAGGAAGTCCCAAGAGGGGGTGCTCTTCAGCACACCCTCCAAGGACACCAAAAAGGGTGGGTACTCTGAACTGCTGTTCGGTGCATAGGCACAAACAACAATCAGAACCCGTCCACCCACCCGAAGGCGGAGGGAGGCTACCCTTTCGTTTACCGGGGTAAACCCCAACGTACAGGCACCAAGCCAGGGGGGCATTAAGTATGCCCACACCTGCTTGGCGCCTCTCACCGTGGGCAACTCCAGAGTGGAATAGAGTCCAATCCCTCTCGAGAGGATTGGTACCAGAACCCAAGCTGTGTGTGGAGGAGAGTCCGACTAGATCTAGTCGGAACTTCTCTGCCTCACACACCAGCTCTTTTCCAGCCAGAGAGGTGACATTCTATGTCCCCAGAGTTAGCTTCTGCAGCTGGGGGTGGGACCGCAAAGGCTTCTGCCTTTGGCTGCCACCCAACTCTCTACGCACCCGACCCCTTTGGCCCCTCCCACAGGTTGTGAGCCTATGGGAAGGAGAGAGAGATAGTGACAAGAATATAAATATAGATTTCCCAATGTGCTACATTATTCTACGATGTGAAATACTGTATCAGTCAACATTGCATATGGACTCCATTAAGGAAATTGTCCTTGACTTTATATGTAAGGGCAAAACATTCGATAGCATGGACGACCATATTAGCTGTTGTGTCCTTTCTATGTGCTTGTTTGATTATGTATTAGTCAAAACTGTGTAATGTGTGGTGTGTTATTTAAGGACACACACTTCATGCACATAACCGCGCATGCAAGAATTAGGAGGACATTTGGAGGAGGGTAAACACTGACTATTTCATCAGCTGTGTGAGCTGGCAATATTTGTTCCTGCAGTAACAGCATTACAGACTATTTGATTCAGTCCGCATGTGTATTTGTATTGTGTGCATCTGAGTCTGTCCGTGGTGATATGGGATGGGTCTAATCTGAGTTGGTTGGTTTGTTTGGAATAATAAGCCTGCATTCAGCATCTCACATGTGGACAAATAGTGTCTGCAGAAAAAAATGTGTGGAAATTCAACTCACTACTGGTATGGACCACAATTTAATTACCAGCTGTATGTGTTGTAAAGAGCTTCAGTTTTTAGATTTACCATGTTAAGGCACTACGTTATACAGTACTACATACTCATGGTGTCCAACTGCTGTCTGTACAAGTAAATGTACTGTTTAGTCTTTCTATGCATTTCTGTTGTAGTACTTTTCAAAACATTCTTTCAAAGATAGAGTTGCTGTCCTGTGTTTCCACTGGCCGCGACTTCCATTGTGTAGCTTAGTTGGAAAGTTAAAAATCAGTGGAAAACCACACAGAGAAGTAATGTTTTATGTTCAGTAATGTACAATCAAATATGATGGATGAAACACTTACCTGATGATCCAGAGAGAGTGCTGGTGTTGGAGGTGTTTTAAGACCAGCCATTCACTTCGGAAAACACTATTACATGTCTACTCTTAATATTTTCTGAGAGCTGTTGAATTCCATTTTTTTTTTTTTTAACTTTTTTTGCTAAATAGTGTCAAATCTATTCAACAAAACTAAGTTAGAGGCTGATGTATGTGCCAGATTACGTCTGCATGATATGACTCTGATACACGCTTTATTCATGCCTGCTGCCACAACAGCTCCTGATAGGCTATTCTTGTTGTGGGCCACATTTTTTTAAAGGGTACCACAGATAGAAGGACATGTAGTTCTTAAAAGATAAATGTTAATGTGAATTATAATAATTTGATATTAAACTCTTAATGTCTTCGTTTTAATAATTCATTCATTCATTCATTTTCCAAGCCGCTTTTCCTCACGAGGGTCGCGGAGGTGCTGGAGCCTATCCCAGCTAACTACGGGCAGTAGGCAGGGGACACCCTGAACTGGTTGCCAGCCAATCGCAGTCGTTTTAATAAAATTTGTAAAATTAGTTTAATTAGTAGGTCGCCATTGTTGTTGACGACGCAATGCACTATGGGCAGTGACGTCACTGGGCTTCCACTGTGACACTATTTAACTACATAAACATGTCGGTTGTGTCCTTCCACTTTGAACTAATCCTACAGCTTTGTGACAAAAAAAAAAAATCCGACCAGCAACAGAATGTTACAAAATCATGCCAATTGTCATTCTAGCTTCGCTTGTACAGAGCCAAGCTACTGTATCCTTCCAGCACAGACCAATTGCATCATCACGCCAGCATGCATGCGTAAAACATGGTGCCCTCTGTAGGTCAAAACACATACTAAATATTATAGAGTTTTTTAAATCAGTGGCAATGTTTTATGTGTTTCATTCAACACATTTCTGTAAAATAGAACAATTGTGGCCTATTAAAGCCTTCAAGCCTTAATGTCCGTGGTTCCCTTTAAAATAACAATCAATGTGTGGCTGGGAAGGGCTGATTTATTAGTTTACACAATTTCCCTTTAAAAAGATTCTGCTGTTTGGTTTGTGCGTATAGTTATGGCGGAAAACACAGACAAGTCTGAAAAAGCAGTTTCTGCTCTTGCAACCCTCTGTAAAATAAACTGCTGTATTTTAAACAAAGAACTGTTGTATTTGGTAGAACAATATGTCTATATACTGCCATTGCAGATTCATGGCCCATTAAGCCCCCAAACTATTTTTGATGTCTCCCTTTTATCCTGGAAACCCCCGTTTACAGACGTTGCGCAACCGCTTTTGTTTCAACCTAGCCATAAAAGAAGGTAAGTAATAATATTTATTATTCAAAATGTCTGTCATTTTTAGCTTAGAATCATTATTCGATGTCCAATATTTCGTTTAAAAAAAAAAAAAAAAAAAGACTTTAAAAGATTATTCACTTGCATATTCTAAACTTTTACACAAATTACGTCAGAATGAAAAAAATTGGTGTCTGTAAAAAAGTCACGGCTATCTGCCTCATAACTATCGCTTAATTGTTTGTTTGTTTTTTTTGTTACTTTCGCATTTTCCCCGATATGTTGGATGATAAATAATCGATCCAAACAAAGAAAAATTGAAAAAAAAGTTTAAAAGAGTAAATATATGAAAAGAACATCTCGACCACTACTTGATGTCTGCGATTTCTGCATCGCGTTCCTTCTAATATTACCATGTTTCACCCATAAAATCCCCCCAAAATCCACCTGTGGCCATTCACAGCTGTGTCTTGACACTCAGTGATACATGCGACATAGTTTTTAGTTCGAAACAAGGTAAGTACGCGATAATACCTCGTTAAAATCATGGCGTCTTTAATTCTGCTCTCGCGTGCTCTCGCCTCCAGTTAGGGTTTTCCTGTTTAAAAAAAAAAAAAAAAAAAAAATTTAAATGCCCTCCTTTTCAAAAATGTTTCCCCTGAAAACAGATTTTAAGCTTTCCAGTGATGTATCACACATGCATATAGACCCTACCCACCGACGTCACAAAACCACGTGCTCGCTGTATGGTTCCGCCCACTTGTCCGTCATTTTGTCTCTGTATTAGCATTGGTTTCAATTGATCGAGGAATTTAAAATGCATTTCATGGAAGACCCGGTGCTTTCTGATGCCGTAAACTCACTGGATGTGTTGCATAAAAGGCGTTATGAGGAAAAGCTTCGTTCTATACAGTCGCCAGATCCATATTTGATGCCCAAATCGATGTTTTTCGACCCACTGTCTTCGCCCTGTCTGCCTGACATCTGCTACGCTGATATTTACAATTATCTTGTCCACACAAAATCAGCCTATTCTCACGAAAATTTGAAAAACTTCAAGAGCTTGGAGGCTTATAAATACTTCGTTGCTGGTTGGGTGAAACAGGTCCTCGTCCACGAAAATTCGGCAGGAATCTATCTTGTGCTTGGAAAGGTGGGTTACGAAATTTTCAATTCAAAATCTTTTGTTATTGCTAACATCCACTGTCAAGTCTAATGTATTTCATGTCATTTGTCAATGGAGTTAAGGCTTTTAATGTTTATATGGTTTAGCGATAGCACTCTCACTACATACATACGTGTATGTTGTCGGCGATTAGCCTAGCAATGATCTTAATTGTGGTTATTTGTCAGCCCAAAACCCTCTAAGTATATCTTAAATGCATCTTACCGGATATAAACTGGCTACTACATAGTCTGTGGTGATTTTTTGGTGCCCAGTTTTCACGTCGAATTGCAGCCGTCCATTTCACTCTCCTCTTTGGATCCCTCGGAATACGATAAAACTTCAAGTCTCTCCTTCCATCTTCTCTGTTAGTGCAACCAACAGCCACACACGCCTTCACCATTTTGATTATTAATGTTAAGGAGCAGAAAAACACGCCGTAAATAGGAGGAATGTACGTAGCCGTAACAGGTTAACACTATGTTTTGACGGACAATTGGGCGGTACCATTCAGGAGAGCGGAGTTGTGACGTCACGTGGGTAGGGTCCATAGGATAATTTTGAAATTTGGCCAAATTGGGGGTCTAAGAGCAGAACTTCAAGTCATCTGAGTGTTTTCCGCCTTATGACAAATTATTAATTTTTTTTTGCTGTTTTTTTTTTTTGCAATAAACTATAACTTTAAAGTCAAATGTGTGCCAGATGTGACACAAATCTACAATTACTTCCTGGAATTCTAGTTACCCAGTTACGAATAACTGTTGAAACTCATCAAAAGTGTCCTAACTTCAAGTAATCAATAGTTTGATGAATGTTGGTTTCTGATTACTGAATTCATTTAAAATTGAGAGTATAGACGTCGGCTGCCATGACCCTCTCCAGTCACAGGGATACCCTAGATTGCTTTACACTCACCTCAAACGACAAAATCATTCAGATTTATCATTCTTAAACATGCAGGTACAGCATTTTGTCAGTTGCAAAGCAGATAAACAAAAAATCTGCTGCTAAAATTAGTATCTCATTTATTTTAGTCTTTAAATTTAATTATTTTAAATCTTTAGGAAGGTTGATCCAAAAAGTAATTTAAAAACTTGAGGTCGGCCAATATGCTGCTGCTTGAATAATGACTACAACAAGAATTTTATATGATGTTTCTATGATCTACATTGAAATCCTCTTCTATAAAATCCTAGAAGATCAAGTACCATTACAGTATATAATACTAAAAAAACAATCTTGTGGTGCCAGATTATGAACCTCCCAGTGCACTATAATCCAAAATTCCAATTTACTTGTGGCTACCAGAATCTGTCAAAACGGAGTAGCAGGTAGAACCTTCAGCACCAGGATGCTCCCCTGTTAAACCATGGTCCAGATCTGATCCGTAAGGGTGATATGCGCTCACTGTCAAATAGCAAATGAAAAGTACCGCAATTTCCCGAATATAAGGCGCACCCGTGTATAACGCGCACCCCAAATTTACTTGTAAAATCTAGGGAAAATTATTGTACCCGTGTATAACGCGCACCCTAATTTTAGCACCAATAAATAGAAGAATACAAGAAAACAGAGCTCGTGTACGGATACAGAAATGTCATTTTACTGACTGGTGAAACACAGCACAAGCATAGCATATTGGTAGTTCAAAACATTACCGTAAACTGACAATATGTAAGGTAATAATATGTTCTGATAACTTGTTGAATTTACCAGAATCCAGGAGAAAACAAAACAGATGTGACTTTTCTTTTAAAGGCTGCTGTATAATTTGCTCGTTTCATCATGATGAATAAATGTTTCCTCCATGGATTGATACGGTAAAATGAAATTGAGAGCGTAAGTCGGAAATCCGAGAGAGCTCATCGCTGTCGATGCGACAGTAACAATAAGAACTATTGTTATTTGGGTTTGAGTTTCCCAAGGGACAGATATAGTTGATGGACGCAGGAAGTCTGTGTTGTGTTACGTTTGTTATGGTCCGAGTTGCGGAGCTGCAATAAACATTGACTCAAATGAGTTCAAGAAACAAAATTCTGTGCTTTATAAAGAGTGAAAAATGCAGAATTTAACACAGACGAAAACATTCGGCCGATCAGAGTGAAGTATTACCGAAACAAAATGGTGACGTCACATAACGTAATGTTCGGCAACGGATCGCCGCATACGTTTCTTCAACACAACATGGCCGTGTCGAAAAAAAATAAAAAAATAAAAAAAATCGGTTTATATATATATATATATATATATATATATATATATATATATATATATATATATATATATATATATATATATATATATATCTATATATATATCTATACAGTGCCTTGCAAAAGTATTCGGCCCCCTTGAACCTTGCAACCTTTCGCCACATTTCAGGCTTCAAACATAAAGATATAAAATTTTAATTTTTTGTCAAGAATCAACAACAAGTGGGACACACTCGTGAAGTGGAACAAAATTTATTGGATAATTTAAACTTTTTTAACAAATAAAAAACTGAAAAGTGGGGCATGCAATATTATTCGGCCCCCTTGCGTTTATACTTTGTAGCGCCACCTTTTGCTCCAATTACAGCTGCAAGTCGCTTGGTTTATGTTTCTATCAGTTTTGCACATCGAGAGACTGATATTCTTGCCCATTCTTCCTTGCAAAACAGCTCGAGCTCAGTGAGGTTGGATGGAGAGTGTTTGTGAACAGCAGTCTTCAGCTCTTTCCACAGATTCTCGATTGGATTCAGGTCTGGACTTTGACTTGGCCATTCTAACACCTGGATACGTTTATTTTTGAACCATTCCATTGTAGATTTGGCTTTATGTTTTGGATCATTGTCCTGTTGGAAGATAAATCTCCGTCCCAGTCTCAGGTCTTGTGCAGATACCAACAGGTTTTCTTCCAGAATGTTCCTGTATTTGGCTGCATCCATCTTCCCGTCAATTTTAACCATCTTCCCTGTCCCTGCTGAAGAAAAGCAGGCCCAAACCATGATGCTGCCACCACCATGTTTGACAGTGGGGATGGTGTGTTCAGGGTGATGAGCTGTATTGCTTTTACGCCAAACATCGTTTTGCATTGTGGCCAAAAAGTTCAATTTTGGTTTCATCTGACCAGAGCACCTTCTTCCACATGTTTGGTGTGTCTCCCAGGTGGCTTGTGGCAAACTTTAAACGAGACTTTTTATGGATATCTTTGAGAAATGGCTTTCTTCTTGCCACTCTTCCATAAAGGCCAGATTTGTGCAGTGTACGACTGATTGTTGTCCTATGGACAGACTCTCCCACCTCAGCTGTAGATCTCTGCAGTTCATCCAGAGTGATCATGGGCCTCTTGACTGCATCTCTGATCAGTTTTCTCCTTGTTTGAGAAGAAAGTTTGGAAGGACGGCCGGGTCTTGGTAGATTTGCAGTGGTCTGATGCTCCTTCTATTTCAATATGATGGCTTGCACAGTGCTCCTTGAGATGTTTAAAGCTTGGGAAATCTTTTTCTATCCAAATCCGGCTTTAAACTTCTCCACAACAGTATCTCGGACCTGCCTGGTGTGTTCCTTGGTTTTCATAATGCTCTCTGCACTTTAAACAGAACCCTGCGACTATCACAGAGCAGGTGCATTTATACGGAGACTTAATTACACACATTTGGATTCTATTTATCATCATCGGTCATTTAGGACAACATTGGATCATTCAGAGATCCTCACTGAACTTCTGGAGTGAGTTTGCTGCACTGAAAGTAAAGGGGCCGAATAATATTGCACGCCCCACTTTTCAGTTTTTTATTTGTTAAAAAAGTTTAAATTATCCAATAAATGTTGTTCCACTTCATGATTGTGTCCCACTTGTTGTTGATTCTTGACAAAAAAATTAAAAATTATATTATAAAATTAAAATTTTATATCTTTATGTTTGAAGCCTGAAATGTGGCGAAAGGTTGCAAGATTCAAGGGGGCCGAATACTTTTGCAAGGCACTGTATATATATATATGTATATATATATATATATATATATATATATATATATATATATATATATATATATATATATATATATATATATATATATATACATATATATATATACAGTGCCTTGCAAAAGTATTATATACTATATATATATATGTATATTTCTATCCATGTACCCGTGTATAATGAGCACCGTGATTTCACAAGTTAATTTTTGGGAAAAAAAGTGCGCGTTATATTTGGGAAATTACGGTATTTGTCTTCAATATAGCTTGTGGTCAAGTCTTATTTATAGTCAGGTCATCTCATTGCTGCGCTGATGTAGATGATTAGCTATAAATTAATCTTGTTCTGTTGTCTTTCAACCATGACAGTGGACAGCTATGACACTCTTGTCTTATTTTGGCGTTGATGGGCAGTTATGATATTTCATCATCTTTTTTTCTTGGATGATGGACTGATAGATTTCAAGGGTTTTCAACTTCTTTTTTTATGTCAGATTTTTGTCTTTGTGATAATGGACACTTTGTTCTTTGTTTCACTGTGCCGACACATCCATTAGTTAAACTAGATAAGTACATGAACAAGTACCCTTGGCCATCGTGTGCTGTACAGTATGTCTTATAGGTAACAATGACTTTGTATTCGTTCTTCATCAACATCTTCTCACTAGCTTTCTTCACCCTCACTTTACACCTCACACGCCTTTACTTGGGTGTGTAATTAGGTCCCCTGACACATCTCTCATTGTCCAGCTGTGAGGATGTGTGTTCATATCCTTGTGCTGGTGATGCCCATGAGCAGCAAGCACACCATTTATCACATCAGAGGTATAGGTCTCTACAGAATTGTGTTAAAGTGTTCGTTTGGTGTGACGTGTATTCTTTAGCTTACCTATGTGTGTTCCCCTCTGCGTGAATATGTGCGTGTGCAGCCTTGCATGTGCATTAGATAAAATAGGAAAAGAGTTGAAGGACAGTGCACGTTCTTGAAAAAGATTCCCCTCCTTCAGTATGTAACGTCTTTCACTGACTGTTGGGGGCAGTGTGTGCCTAATTTTTTTTAACTGTTGACGTCATTGAATGAGTGAATACCAGACCCGGATCTAGAATGCACTGATTGAGGGGACATTCAGAAATGTTAGATTAACATGACAACACTCTATTGTAGATGAATCAATACATTGCAGAACTATGACTGCATTGTCTGTTCATTCAGCTGTCTAACGATAAAAGGGATTCCAAAGCCTCACACTGCGAGTGAAAAACTACTACTTTTATCACATGTCCCCAGCTCAACAGTCACGCAAACACACACGCACAGCCACACAGGTTAAATGGACTGCAGTACATAGAACACATCGACAAATGCCAGTATAGTTGGATTAATTTTCTTTGCAGCAATATAAAATAAACCTCACAGTATATACGTAAAACAGCAAACAATCTTTGATTCTGTTATTTTGAGAATATTAAATTTCCCTAATGCGTGTTAAATTTTTGCTGGTATTGTCGCCCCATTTCATGTCATTACTGCTTTTACAGAACAGTGATGTACGGGAAAAAAAGTCAAACATTTATGACTTTTCGGCTTTAAAGAATATTGCAAATGAGACGGAAGATATAATAAACGATAATGGAATCGGTGAAGTGTGAAAATGACTTTAGATCCTGGATTGTTAACATTACATCAATAATCATTAATTCTACATACACTATGTGAGCTGAGTGTGTTGGGTTGTTTGGGACAACAACTCACATGAAGCTGTCCTGGATGTGTCAAACTGGATCCATAGCACAGACCCCTCAGGTTAGAATCTGTTGTTATTCTCTTAATCTGCAACTATCCAACCGATCAGGACCTAAGGGTAAGAACAAATACACCCCCCCCCCCTCCCAGAAAAACAAAAACCACGGTAACAACCTGAAGCTCACACCTGACGTTCTGCAACAAAGGTAAAATAGCTCATCTTAATCATGAACCAATGAAAACTATCATTCTTACTCAACACCTGATGGTACTGCTAGTGAGCACAGACTATATCATCCACTGTTCAACATGAATTGTTTTTTGGATATTTGAGGTGAGATGTGACATGATGTCCCAGGGAAAAACAATGACAGGACAAAACTCATTTTATTATTATTATTTTTTCACATCCCCCTGTATAATCATTTGTGCTCTCCAGGCCAGACTCATATGATTGCACAGTTGCTCTTTTGAAATGCCCTCCATTAGTGTGTCTGCATTGCAAATGCCAGTCAACAAAGTACACCACTTCTGCAAGCCCTCAGGCTTCGGGTTTAGAAGTATTGCACACTAACTGGGGATTATTGGCTTGTAGTTGTCATTTCCACCTTGTTATCGGCCTTCAGTGAATATCTCTGTTGCATTGTATCACTGTGAAGGACTAAGCCAAAATAACCCTATGAACGGTGATTTGTTGGGCAGCATGCTGAATTATTGATTGGATCCCATGGAAGATGATGACGATGATTAGACTTTGTAGTGTGCTGGGTTAGCTCAGGGGCAAGAGCTTTGATTAGGCAGAGAACCCCTCTTCTCTGAGTCGAAGGATAGAGAGAAATGTAAGATGAGAGATAAGGAAAAACTAAATATGATGCGTTTATCGGTGCACAACAACATTCAAAAGTCATCTGATATAACGGCAAAGACAAATTTAAAAAATGCAAAGCAAAGATGTGCAAATTGGTGATGCTTTAATAAGAAAAAAAATGTAGCCTACTGAAGGAGAAAAAATGAAGCCTACAAACAGGATAACCCCACTGTCAAAACAGTGAATGTTTTACACTCCATGGGCAACTGCTCTGGGCTTAGAGCCCAGACTAAGCTGATATTTCTTGTCTTTATTGAAGTAACCACACTAGGTAGATGTCATGCAGAATGTTGTCTAATTTTCATGCCATGCTATCTTCAAGCTCTAAAACTTTAGAATCAAAAGTTTTTGTGAGAAGGAAAAATAAACTTTCAAATCGTGGGTGCATATTTTGTGTGGCTCGAGTTTGTTTTCAGTCTTTATACAAGGAGTAGAAATGACAAATTTTCTGCTGAAAGAACAAACGAACAAAAAAACTTTATTTACACAGTGTTGTGCAAATAATTTACTGCGGCTGCATAGTCACGTTCCTATACATTGTCAGCTCGTCCGCTGAGAAGTCAAAAACAGTCAAGTAACTTTGCGTAAGGATCTTACTTTTTGTGAGTTGCTGTTTTCTTCTCCTCAAATGTCCTCCGCATTTTTACTCTCTCTTTTTGCCATTCTTTTGTACCTTACATTGTCTTAACGACACTGGGAGTTTCCTCTGAATTGGAGTCCATCAATAGTGGAGGTGCGCCTCCTTAAGGAATTACAAACTGTTGCTGTGTGAAAATACTATAAATGAGCAGAGATTATAAAAAGCAAGTAGATGCTTTTTTTGCACGCCTCCATCCTTGTCCCTCTATGTTCAATGTGCCAAAAAAATAAAAATGTGTTCAGTAGCACTAAGCTTACAATGACTGGAGCTTTCTGTTGGATATAATTTACGATAAATCGCATCATCTCATTTGATGCAACCTGAGAAGAGACGAAAAGAGTGTGGTTTATGTAACAGTACTGTCGAGCAGGAGGAGTCAGTGAGCACCTCAATGATGCAGTTACATCAGCTTACCTATAAATGCTGCCGACAGTTTAATGGGCCCGAGTTACAAAGACGGAATGTGAACATAAAGCATCCCAAATGTGCTCCCAAAGGCAAGTCATTTTCAACGTGCTTGGGACCACATGTAGTGCCGCCTAAAGACTTTCACTTTGTAATACGTGAATGAATAAGCCATGACTGCAGCCACCCATGAAACTCCAATCCTGAAAATCCAGCGACTCACACTTCTTAAAGACATGTTATCAGCATGTGTAGTTTGTACATACATCTACTGTATGTGTGCATGTTCTATAGACTGCATGATTAACGGTGGCTTTTACAAGAACTTGATGGACTGCACCCAGATTGCAGAGGTCAGCAAAATGGCTCAAGTTCCAAGGCATCTTTGATATGAGGAGAAGCAGCTACATCAATTTCTCAGGAATTTATCACTGTGTACAGTACAATATCTCACAGGAGTTAGTACACCATTTTGGCAAACGTTTTATCCTGCTTCTTCCTGAGACCACACCAAAGAAATAAGACAGTTCAAATGTTTAATTCTCAGTGTAAATAAATGAATACAAATAAATATACACACAATGTCTAAACCTTTGGTCAAACAGTTAGTTAACCATAATGTCAATCAAGATTACTTGAAAAGGAATTTAATTCCCGTATTTTTCGGACTATAAATCGCAGTTTTTTTCATAGTTTGGCTGGGAATGCGACTTATACTCTGGAGCGTTTTATGTGTGAAATTATTCACACATTATTATATCATTTCACATGTTTTTTTGTTTTTTTGGAGTGACACTGATGGTTTGGTAAACTTATTAGCATGTTCTTTATGCTATAGTTATCTGAATAACTCTTAATAGCTATGTAACATAGCTTAATAGCTATATAACAGCTACATTTAAATTTCGTTGTTCATGCATCATGTAACATTTTCATACTGTACACTATTTCATCATGTTGTTCTCTATTTTACTTTAAATTGCCTTTCAAGATGACATATCTGTTCTATGTGTTGTATTTTATCAAGTAAATTTCCCCCCAAAATACGACTTTTACTCCGGTGCGACCTATATACAGTGTCTTGCAAAAGTATTCGGCCCCCTTGAATCTTGCAACCTTTCGCCACATTTCAGGCTTCAAACATAAACATATAAAATTTTAATTTTTTGTCAAGAATCAACAACAAGTGGGACACAATCGTGAAGTGGAACAACATTTATTGGATAATTTAAACTTTTTTAACAAATAAAAAAATGAAAAGTGGGGCGTGCAATATTATTCGGCCCCTTTACTTTCACTGCAGCAAACTCATTCCAGAAGTTCAGTGAGGATCTCTGAATGATCCAATGTTGTCCTAAATGACCGATGATGATAAATAGAATCCACCTGTGTGTAATCAAGTCTCCGTATAAATGCACCTGCTCTGTGATAGTCTCAGGGTTCTGTTTAAAGTGCAGAGAGCATTATGAAAACCAAGGAACACACCAGGCAGGTCCGAAATACTGTTGTGGAGAAGTTTAAAGCCGGATTTGGATACAAAAAGATTTCCCAAGCTTTAAACATCTCAAGGAGCACTGTGCAAGCCATCATATTGAAATGGAAGGAGCATCGGACCACTGCAAATCTACCAAGACCCGGCCGTCCTTCCAAACTTTCTTCTCAAACAAGGAGAAAACTGATCAGAGATGCAGCCAAGAGGCCCATGATCACTCTGGATGAACTGCAGAGATCTACAGCTGAGGTGGGAGAGTCTGTCCATAGGACAACAATCAGTCGTACACTGCACAAATCTGGCCTTTATGGAAGAGTGGCAAGAAGGAAGCCATTTCTCAAAGCTATCCATAAAAAGTCTAGTTTAAAGTTTGCCACAAGCCACCTGGGAGACACACCAAACATGTGGAAGAAGGTGCTCTGGTCAGATGAAACCAAAATTGAACTTTTTGGCCACAATGCAAAACGATATGTTTGGCGTAAAAGCAACACAGCTCATCACCCTGAACACACCATCCCCACTGTCAAACATGGTGGTGGCAGCATCATGGTTTGGGGCTGCTTTTCTTCAGCAGGGACAGGGAAGATGGTTAAAATTGACGGGAAGATGGATGCAGCCAAATAAAGGAACATTCTGGAAGAAAACCTGTTGGTATCTGCACAAGACCTGAGACTGGGACGAAGATTTATCTTCCAACAGGACAATGATCCAAAACATAAAGCCAAATCTGCAATGGAATGGTTCAAAAATAAACGTATACAGGTGTTAGAATGGCCAAGTCAAAGTCCAGACCTGAATCCAATCGAGAATCTGTGGAAAGAGCTGAAGACTGCTGTTCACAAACACTCTCCATCCAACCTCACTGAGCTCGAGCTGTTTTGCAAGGAAGAATGGGCAAGAATGTCAGTCTCTCGATGTGCAAAACTGATAGAAACATACCCCAAGCGACTTGCAGCTGTAATTGGAGCAAAAGGTGGCGCTACAAAGTATTAACGCAAGGGGGCCGAATAATATTGCACGCCCCACTTTTCAGTTTTTTATTTGTTAAAAAAGTTTAAATTATCCAATAAATTTTGTTCCACTTCACGATTGTGTCCCACTTGTTGTTGATTCTTGACAAAAAAATTAAAATTTTATATCTTTATGTTTGAAGCCTGAAATGTGGCGAAAGGTTGCAAGGTACAAGGGGGCCGAATACTTTTGCAAGGCACTGTATTTTTTTTCCCTCTTCATTGCACATTTTTGGGCTGGTGCGACTAATACTCAGGTGCGACTTATAGTCTGAAAAATATGGTACTGATTACTGATTATGCCTCAAAAAAGTAATGTACCGTAATTTCCAGAATATAACGCACACTTTTTTCCCCAAAATCAACTTGTAAAATCATGGTGCGCATTATAAACGGGTACATGGATAGAGACAGAAAAATATATGTGATATGTATATAATAATATATATAATAATAATATAAGTGATATGTATATATATATATATATATATATATATATATATATATATATATATATATATATATATATATATATATATATATATATATATATATATATATATATATAAACCGATTTTATTTTATTGACATGGCCACGTTGTGTTGAAGAAACGTATGCAGCGATCCGTTGTCGACACCGCTGGACTGGCCATCGGGCATACCGGGCATTTGCCCAGTGGGCCGATGGCGATTTTGGGCCGGTCTTGAATTTTTTTTTTTTTTCCTAACGGCATTAATCACATTGGTACACAAAACTGGTAGATCGGCCCATCAGTCAAGATTGGTTATGGGCTGGACCAATTACAAACGAGGGCCGATGCCCCCTCCCTCTTGATCAGA
Source organism: Corythoichthys intestinalis (assembly GCF_030265065.1). Classification (NCBI taxonomy): domain Eukaryota; kingdom Metazoa; phylum Chordata; class Actinopteri; order Syngnathiformes; family Syngnathidae; genus Corythoichthys; species Corythoichthys intestinalis. The sequence goes on from NC_080400.1 coordinate 37,564,712, forward strand.
GGTATCAGATATACATTAATCAGACATACTGAGAGAGGAGATAAACAAAATGAAAAACTACAAGAAAAGGAAAGGAGGCGCGGAAAAAATTTGAGATAGAAAGAGACAAGCCCTTCATGTGGATGCCGCTAAATGTATTAAAATAACACAGATGTTTGCCAGTGGTGGAGCTTCCTCTTCAGCGACAGCAGCAACCGCAGGTTACAATGGCGGGTGTGGCCGTCAGGTGGATGAGGAGAAGGGGAGGAATGACACGGCGATGTCGTTAACAGCGAGAGCGCGGGGTGCTGTTGCTGTGTGCTGCTAACATGGAAGGATGTGTCTGAGAACTTTTGTACATGTCTTTACATGATCAAACTTAAGTAAATATTCCTTTGTTTAAAGAAAGTTTGTAGTCTTTACTTTGGAATCGCTGCCTTCGCGGCCATTTTCAACGTCACGCGCATGCGCAAACCAGCAAAGTAGCAATTTTTGATGGGTTGCAATATTTGTCAGTACACCGGCGGTCCGAGTGGAGGGGAATCTGAACTTCAGGTAAGAAGTGTTGAACTGCAGTCTATCTGGTTCAGATATGAATTAAGCGCGGGTGTAGTTTATTTTCATTGCGCTCGCTAACTCTTAACACTGCCAGTAGTTATAATTAGGCCGTTAAGCAATTTAGCTAGCTGTGCATGCAAACTAACATGATGGGGTTTCTCTAATGCTGGACGGTTTCTATGATGCTATTCTAGTCGTAATTATGTTAGTGCTTAAGTAACTTTATTTTATTAATTTAGTTAAGTATTATCTCTATTTGTTAGGTAGTTAAAAACTTTATAAGGTCGAGCGGATGCGCCGGCGCGTCCGAGCACATAACTTTTTTTTTTTGTAAGACAACACAGGCAAGATCTAGCCTGGTAGTTTCCATACAAACTTCTGTCAAAAGTGCGAAATCTCAACTATATGACAGTTTATGAGTGGTCTCAATTGGCCAAGTTAAACCATATTTATGATAAGTCGATCACTCCATACTTTTCATGATTATTTGTTTCACCTTTGAAGAGATTGTGCTATACGGTTGTACAAATTCTGTTTTATAATATTTATTTGCACTTTTATTGATGCAGTAAATAAATAGTCTATGAAAAAATCACTAAATCTGTCATTTATTCATTTTAATATATTCATCAATGATCATGTCACACCTTTATTCCGTATTAATCCCTGTCCTAATTTCAGGATCCCATCATACGTTGTACATTGTTCAGGAGGTTAACTAGACCATGCAGCCTTTTGATATCCGCTAAGTATACTGTATAGAATATTGGGACTGGAAGGATGGTGTATGTTTAAGTTTATGTTTAAGTATATATACACCAACAAGACAGTGTGAAAGCATTGTCACAAGAAAGTTTGTTTTCATTCATAGGCTTAATTGTCTTTCCATCAATACCTGGTGGGCCGGTCTCGGCTCAAAATGCCTGGGCCGATTTTTTGTCCCAGTCCAGCCCTGGTTGCCGACCATTATGGTACGTGACGCCACCATTTTGTTTCGGTTATACTTCACTCTGATCGGCCAAATTATTTCGTCTGTGTTAAATTCTGCTTTTTTTCACTCTTCATAAAGCACAGAATTTAGTTTCTTAAACTCATTTGAGTCAACGTTTATTGCAGCTCCGCAACTCGGACCATAACAAACGTAACGACACAGACTTCCTGTGTGTGTCCGTAAACTATATCTGTCCCTCGGGAAACTCAAACCCAAATAACAATCGTTCCTATTGTTACTGTCGCGTCGACAGCGATGAGCTCTCTTGGATTTCCGACTTAAGTTCTCACTTTCATTTTACCGTATCAATCCATGGAAGAAACATTGATTCATCATTATGAAACGAGCAAGTTACTATACAGCAGCCTTTAAAACAGGGGTGGGCAAAAACAGTCCTCGAGGGCCGCAGTGGGTCCTGGTCTTTGTTCCAACTGATTTAGCACACACAGTATAACCAATGAGGTTTCAGTGGAAACAAGAAGCACCTGACTGCAATCAACTAATTGCACTTGTAAGAAACCAGATTGGTGAAAGGCTGTCCTCATGATGGGTATGAGCAAAAACCCGCACCCACTGCGGCCCTTTGTGGAATAGTTTGCCCACTCCTGCTTTAAAAGAAAAGTCACATCTATTTTGTTTTCTCCTAGATTCTGGTAAATTGGAGAAGTTGTCAAATCATATTATTAACGTAAATATTGTCAGTTTATGGTAATGTTTTGAACTACCAATATAGTATGCTTGTGCTGTGTTTCACCAGTCAGTAAAATTACATTTCTGTATCTGTACATGAGCTCTGTTTTCTTGTATTCTTCTATTTATTGGTGCTAAAATTAGGGTGCGCGTTCTAAACAATAATTTCCCCTAGATTTTACAAGTAAATTTGAGGTCCGCATTATACATGGGTGCGCCTTATATTCAGGAAATTACAGCATTTTACTCATAACTTTTTTTTTTTTTTTTTAATCAAAGTAACTAAGTTGCTTTAAAAGTAATTTATCAGTTACTTTTTACCAAATGTTCTCCCTTTGCTGCCTCATCATAAGAAAGAAAAAAGAAAAATGTCATCGCTTGTTATTGCCTTTCGGATAATTGAATTTAAAGGGAAAGATCAGATTTTTTCACATAAGACTTTATCTTCGGGTTAGCGGGGGCTTAAATAGTCGATGGAGTTGATTGCAAACATCATTGACTCGCGCTAGCTTAGCCACTCCGGAGCCCTTATACTAACAAATAACTGACAAAATGCATGGAATTTGTTTAAATCAACTCCACCGTCTAATAAAACACCGCTCGAAGATTAAAGTGCCTGTGACACGAAAAAGCATGTTTATTTCATAATACACGCAGTATTTTATGCCCCTGAATGATATGGGCCGCTTGGATGTGCGTGGAAGCGATCGCTATTTTTATTTAGTTTTTTGAATCCCGCGCCATGAAAATGAGTGACTTCCGGCTTCGGTCTTGCATTGAGGAGGCGGGCGCTGTGACGTGTACGGTAGAAGACGTCCTCTTCACGCTACAGTGTACTGTTGTGTGTGAGGACAAAGGATTCAGCTGATTTTGTAGATTAATATGTTTATTTTTCGCATCACGCCAGCCAAACGGCTGCAGAAAAATCATTCTGTATGAGGGAGAGGCGTATGCGCCTTTTTGGAGTTTCAAAAGGTTCCCATTCACCGTGGATATTTACTGTGGGACCATTGGACTTACGAGGAAGTGAGTAAACATCTTGTTTTGTATTGTGTCAAATACGAATACAGCGATTACAAAGTAAACACTACAAACTTCCTTTAAATGAAGGACTACTTACGTTTGATCATTGATAGGCATGTAAAAAGCTCTCCTAATGCTCATTAGCAGCAGCACGTTAGCTGCACAACAACTCCAGCCACCCTCCTCCGGGGAACGAACTGTAAATTGCTATCCGCCAGGCGGTTTGCCGATCCGCGAAGACAATCGACAACCGGGTCGTCATGTCAAATAATCCAGGATAGTTATGTGTGATTTTACGCTTTGAAGACTTTGAAACATCACTCGGTTCGGGTTAGCATGTCGGCTAGCTGTCACACCTTCTGGTTTGTTTACATTCTCCGAAGCCGGGGAAGGGAAATGACATATGTCCAATTTAGGTGTCATAAAATATCGTTCGGGAGGTGCGACAGTAAAGGTGAAGTCGACAGTTTTGACAATTATGGAGTAATTTTGCCATGTCGTCCTGAATGAATGCATTTTTATTATTTCATATTCCATTCAGCACAAGACTGTTATTTGTCATGGCCATGCCATTTATTTAGCAATTGGGGAAAATACTTGGATAAAAAGAATATCCTGTAAAAATATTGAAGTAAAGAGACAGAAACAAATCGTGACATTTTGCCGCTCTCTTCGTCGCGTTTTCCTCGTTGTGAATAGTTCCCCCTCGACAGGCTGACTGGTCCTTCTCAAGCCATTTATATAGCTATTGGGGAAAAATACTTGGATAAAAAGAATATCCTGTAAAAATATTGGAGTAGAGAGACTGAAACAATGACATTTTGCGGCTTTCTTCGTCGCGTTTTCCTCGTTCTGAATAATTCCCCCTCAATGGGCTGAATAGTAAAATCGATGAGCCCAGTCTACCGCTGACGTCATCCACCTGTTGGGGACGCTAAAGCCCTATAATGGTAGGCGTGGCTAACCGGCAGATTAAAAGACTAATTTCTCGTCATCTGTGCTTTGCTAAATTGTTGTATATAGTCGAATCATCTCAAAATAAGATTCTAATTCACATAATAATGCCATTTAAGACTTTTTTTCTTGTGTCGTATGCTCTTTAAGCCTAATGTAAAAAATTCTGAATTTCGGGTTAGGGTTAACGGCACATCAGTGCCAATGTAAAACAATGCAAATTGACTGCACAACAACACAAAAATGAATTGCATAGTGCAATAAACACAAAGGTCGGGGCAGGGGCGAATGCACGCGCACAACCCGGAAGTACACCGTACACACACGTGGTCAATTTGGCCACAAAACAAGCGCGGCAACTAAGCACTTTACACTCAAGTCGGACTTGCAACACATCCAAAAGATGCTAAACGAACACGCCACCTCACGGCATAAATATGTAACATGAATATGATGTAAAAAATTGTCACCGACTTCGCGAGGACGAGCAGGAGTGGCCGCGCATGTGCTGGCTCCAACCTATCGCTGGAACCCTCCAGAATGAAGAAAAATACTCACGTTCATTCATGGACACACACACACATCAACATTCCCTTGCACATACGTATCAACGAGTGGCTGCACTCGGCTCAAATGTGCACCCGAGCTGGCACACATCAGTCCCAAAACACTTAGCGCGTGTGACTCGAGACCAAAACAGGAAGACCTATGAGCGGTTACCAATGGAAATGAACATGTAGCAGGAATCTTTCTAACATTTTCCTATTCAAAATGCTCTTCGTACATGACTACAATATTCTTCATTCTACATACATTATGAGGCAGTAACAAAATAATAACGCACAGACACTAAGGAAAAATACTTTACTCAGATTAATGGTTTGTAAAAATAAACGCGTTACTCGTTACTGAAAGAAAGTAGTCAGATTACAGTAATGAACGCGTTAGTGATAACACTTCCCAAGCGTCAGTATTTTTTGATGCCACTATTATTTTACAACTTTTGGACATGGTGTTCAGAAGGTCAACAGATTCAAAGGTGTGTTAGGTAGGTTCATGTCTGCATATTGCCCTGTGTCCCAATTTCCAGATTGAGAGGCTGGTGCTCTACTTCAGTCCATGCAGTACAATCTGCCATTAATAGCTCTTTTAGGTTTGACCTACTGTCATGATCTTAGTCTCGCATCAAAATCAAACTTGTCAAAACTGAGATTTCTTTCCTGTGGTCTACAGTAGGTAGCTTCCTCATTTTGTCGTCGCAACAACCTGGGAATAATATACTGTGTCATGCAAAGTGACACACTGCATTTTCAAAGGTAACAGAAGCATGGTGTCAGAGCTCTTCCCCGATATACGTTTCGACAGCTATTTTATTGAGGTCAATTTGCTTTATAACATGTGGAGATTCATGCAGAGTGTAACTTCACAGCGGGGTAAGTGCCCAACGACTGTCACGACACCTCTTAGTTCTTGTACACAAAACCACAGGCATCATTAGAAATGCAACATTTTTAGAAATTCATCTGACACCAGGCAGATAAACATTGCAGACAAACCATTTAAATATTACAAACATTTTTTGATTATGGTGATTGCCTCAAAGCTTATGCAACTTAATTTTAAGGAGCTCAGTTTTATGCCGGACTTGATAGTTTTCCTTTCCTGTTATTTTTTTCTTTTTTATGTTCAGAAAACTGTTTTCCCTTACTCTTCCTTCATTTCTTTTCCTTAGGCACCACAACATAATTCTCGTCATGGGCTGTTTCAGGAGTTAGATTTTTCACATCCGGTTGAAGTCAAATTCCAGAGCAATGTCTGATTTTCACTGGTTAATTTTCATATAACTTTACCGTAAAATATAATTTCATTTAAGTTATTCCTTGGAACATTATCTGTTCAGCTTTCATTCAGAAGGTGGTACCATCACCTTTGATCATGCGCGTAGTATTTTAAGGGGTCACCAAGCATGTTTATTCCTCCCAGAAGAGCTCAGGCCGCGTGTGTAGCGGATCTAGGCTGTTAGATAAACTATACCCTCAAGGTTGACTCAACATAGCGCTGATGAATGGAGGTGCAATGGAGAACAATGCTGATGCAGACTAAAAAAAGAGAAACTGCCCTTGTGAGAGCAGGGTTCTCAACTGACGAAATGAGCATGTTTCTCACCCATTTTAGGCTATTCCCATGTACAACACCGCACCTTCCATTTCTAACAGGCCAGCCGACAAAATTTAACTCGACCATTGTCATAAATAACAATAATAATACATTGTCTGATCTTAAAACCATTCCATTCACATTTGCTAGCAGCTTTCGGTTTTATGTAAAGATTATGCTCTATCAGCTGTCAGTTTAGCTCAGTACTTCTCAAATAGTGGGGCGCGCCCACCCAGGGGGGTGCAGAGCAATGCCAGGGGTGGCGCATGTGACCTCGGGGAACATACTTTTTTTTGCCTACTAGAATAAAGTGTACTTGCACATCCACTCACTGGGTGGCAGTGGCGCTCTCATTTTCAGAGTGTGAGAGTATTTCTGAACGAAGCAAGAGCCCTGAGCAAGAGCACACAGAAAAGAGATATGAAGAGCTGTGCGCCATTTTCGAAAGCCGTTTTCCGGCCATACTCCCGCAGCGACCCACTGTCTTCTCCGGTTCTCACGTGTCCGCCCGAGAAGTGCCATTTTCGGCTTGGGATCATCACGACGACCGCCCTCACCTACGGTTCTCCCTCGGCTGCCGAGAATGCGCTTTTTTCGGGCCGTTTACCTTTTGGCTTTGACTTTTAATACAGTGGGAGATGAGGAAAGACCACTGCTTACTGTGCCTAAAAATGATTATAGCGGACAGCCGGAAGCCAAATCAATTAAGACACCACTAAAAGACATTAGACCTTAATCTCATTGATAAGCCGCTTGATTGTTTTTCAGCGAAAACGTGCTGAATATTGCCAACAATCGTCCCGCTTTGTCAGTGTTATAGCAGTAAACCAGTGAGCACTGTTAGCATGCTCAGTGCAAAGTAACCCCACACCATTGCAAAGGAGGTGATACTGTGAGCAGCGAAAATTAAAAACTGTTCTTCTGTCCAAAGACACTTTTTTCCCCTTCTATTCAGTTTTGTTTTTTCCCTCCTATTCAGTTTTGTTTTTTCCCTCAATTTTTTTGGCATATTGTCCTCATGAGTTAATGTTTCTAATCAATTTAAATTTGTTATTATTTACTGATTTTATTACATTTTCTTTTTCAGTATCAAATGGTAAAACATGTACCTTGAGTGTATTTTTACAGTTTGTATGTGACTTTTTTTTTTAACTCAGGCAAATTGATGTGCAATCTTTTTTGGTGGATTGGTTTGATGAGAAGCTTCCTATGTGGATGACACCCATGCGTGCCAGTCCTCTCTAGTGTGTGCTGTATTTTACGAGACAACAGAAACAGTCACCCCAGTTTGGCTTTCTGGCTTTTCTTGAGTCAACTGCAGAGAACCTGGCAATTCATGGTGATTTTTTATTTTATCAAAGTGTTAAGTTCCTTGGACGGCCATCAAAGATAATTGTATTTCCATCTTTATATATCCATGCCACTTTTGCTAGTGTTTTGACAAGAAAACAATTAGTTTTTTATTTTTTTTTTGTAGCCCTCACCCTTTCTGTGTAAAAACATATCCTGAGATCTTGAGACATTTCTCATCCAAGTGGTGCCATTTCTGATAGAACGAATTGTTATGGGTTTTCCCACATTAATCCCTTTTAAACCCTTTTATAATTGCCGGTTTGCCCAATACCTGTTTAATGAATAAATAAATGAATCTGTGGTTTAAATCTTCTTTGAGACAATTTGGTCTGTTTTTGCCCAAATGCTTTCAAGGAGGTGTATCATTTGTGTTCGATGATTTCAGAGATTTTCTTTCTTGAAAGTGCATATTACCTAATCTTGGTGAAAATCAATGCCCACATTTGCTGGATTATTTTGCAGCATAGTTTTATGTTCAAAATGTTTCTGAAAGGAAAATAAAGGTTTTCTGAAATATCAATTGAGGTGTACTGGATTATGATATGCACTGTAAATATGTACATGTATACGTATAAACATACTGTACATACTTGATTGAAGGTTTTTCGACTCTTTCTTATTCAACAGAATGGTGAAAAGTTTCAGTATTTTGATCGTAGGTGAAAACACACAGCCTCACTCTAAACAATTTTCATAAATTGAGAACCTTGTAAGAGTTTTAAACAGGAACAACTCTGTAGGGTAACGCCAATGTCAGTGACACTATATCCTGGCATTGAAGGAGAAAGACCTCTGGATGGAAGCCCACTGGCTGGCAAAAACCTCGACGAAGAGCAAGGTGGTCAGTACACAGCAGCTGGCTGTAGGTCAAGGCCATGCTACCATAAATGGGACTGACTTGGCCAGGATGGCGGATGGGCATCTGTGCCGAATACCATGTGCTTTCAGGCTAGTGTCTTCTTTGACCACAGCAAAGACAAAGGCATGTACAACTCCAGAACTAAATGTCTGATTTAACACTGTTCAATAGTTGTTTGACAGAACATGGATAGGGTTGGGTACTCCGTGAAAAAAATGGGACACCTCATTGGTAGAGCTGGCTGGCCCGGTAACTGTCACCCTTTAATTAATTTTTTGTTTAAGAAAAGTGATTTTTTTTTGGTTCTAATTATAAAAAAATCACTCAAACCTGGATTAATTAGGTACAAATTTGAGTTATATAAGCACATGGAAAAACAACAATTATTAGCAATTTATTTTTAATACAAAATATACTAGAATTAAATCTGTCCTGCTAAATTTAAATTGTATGATTTAATGCTTAAGGTCCTGAGCATCTATGGCTAGGTTCATACCACAGGTCTTAATGCACAAATCTTTGATTTTTTGTTTTTGTTTTCTTTAGTCGTTTTCCCGACTCGAGAGAGGCATTAACTTGACGGTCTGAACGGGACCAGACGCATTGAAGTGGACCATTTCAAATCTGATCTAGGTCACTTTTGTATGAGGTTAAAATCCGATCCGGGCCATATTTTTCTAGGATATGGCTGCTGTCTGAACTCTTAAGTCTCCCAAATTGGAATTCATGCAGCAATTACAGCAAAGAGTGAGCGAGACAAGCAGGACGTCAACAATGGAGCTGTGCATTAGCATTATTGCCTAGCTTGAAGTCGGACTTTGGAAGGTGGATGGTTTAACCACTGTCCAAAAAAAAAAAAAAACGTTTACATGGCGAAGAGTCAGGGCAAACTCACCGTATGTGTGTGTGTCATCGTGCATTCTATCAATCCAAATAAACTTTGAATATAAGACTAAACGGGGATTATTTATGTCTGTTATTTCTGTCCTCTGTTTGGAAATCAAAATATGATCACCCTGGAATGACGTAGAGCCAGCATGTGTAGTCATTTATTTTAATGCTTCTGTGCAGGTGGGTCAGTGTGCTAAGCGCATGTCAGACTTTGAGTTAGTGCACATGCGTAATACATGAACGGGCTGAAATGGAAAAAGGCAGTCTGAACGGCTACGCCCAAAAAAACAGATATGAAGAAAAAACAGAATTATGCATGAAGACCTATGTGTCCTATGTGTCTTGGCCTATGTGTGTGTGTGTGGGTGTTTTTTTTCTTTTTAAATCTATATATATATATTTTTACCATTTAGGTGTGTTCAAAGTCCCCTCAGCAATAACATTTTTGCAAATGATCACTCCTAATATAATGAATTTGACAGAACACAAAAATACAATACAATTCCTAAAAATAGAGTACACAGAAATGAAGAAAACTCACTTCACTCATACCTTTATCTACCATACTCTTATGTTGTCTTCCATTAGCGACAGTCCTCGACCAATGAGATGGGCGTGATTTCGTTTTGTCATTGTTGCGTCAGCTCATTGCATAGCCTCATTTTCCATTGCATAATTCTTGTAAAGCACCATACCAGTTTTCGTTCGTTCTACAAGTAAGACACTATTTTCGTGTTTGATGATTAAAAGGGACAAAGTGTGTCCCTTGAAAGCTCGATAAGGGACGCTTATTTTTGTTTCTGAATACTGGATGATTCCTTATTTCAAGAGACAGCTGGCAACCCTAAACAAGTATGACTGCTAGCATAATATTAAGGGTCCAGTGTTGGTCACGTTACTTTAAAAAAGTAATTAGTTATAGTAGGGATGTCCCGATCCAGGTTTTTGCACTTCTGATCCAATACCGATATTGTTTTGCACTTCCGATCCGATACCGATACTGGCCGATAACGATACCGGCCTATCTGAACTTGTGTTAAAGTTTAAAGTTATTTAGCCTCCTTACTTAGTTGTCAGACTCATGTTGAAAAGAGTTTTAGTACTATTAATAACAACTAGCCAGCTGAATTAAGTGAGTTTGAATAATACACAATGGTTGGTAACAAGAAACTGACCTGTTTATTCAGTGAAAAACACAAAACATTATAAATAACAAACAGAAATGGCATAGTCAGTCAGTAAAACGTGCAAATAATATTGTAAACTGTCTTAAACAAGCAAAACACACAAACAACCTCAGTGCAAAATCCCATAACCCCCCCAAGCTATTAGATCCTTTTAATGTTTCGTGCATTAGTTGCAATAATTGTATAAAAAGCCTCTCAGGTTTAATTAAACTACTATTTCAGTATCAACTTAACATTTTAAAACAGTAAATAAAATACTCAAGGCCCCATTCTGTATCAGCAGCTTTAAACTAAATTCAATTCATTTAATTTTGCGAATCAACTGTTAAAGTTGTTAAAATTGCTCCCGTTATTCCATAATTTCCCTTCTATCTACTTTCGACATGTGAAGGTTTTAAAACTGTTTTGAAGATAGATTCAAGTCAAGACTTTGCCGATTTAGGAGCATTTTAGATAAAAAGTTAATTAGGTTCGCTTGGAAGGTTCACAACAGCCTACTAGGGAAGTCTCCTGCTTTAAGATAACGGCCGTTTACTAACGCATCTAGTTTTCCATACTTCAATGTTGCTGACGCAGTCGAGTCTGTCGTTTTGCATCTAGTTCTACATACATATGGTATCTATTATCTACAGTTAAACGATGTTGACGTAGTTTGTAGCGGCTGTCAGCAGCAGTCAAGTATTCTTGTTTTTTTTATCCAGCGGCATGAGCTGAGCTAAAGCCGTGAGTTGAGCATTGGCATTACCCGGGTCTATGACAAGCATGACGTTTACTCTCGGGACGCAATGCGGTCCGTTTCTCATTGCGTCCCGAAGACCGCGCTGTGTATTAGTTCCACTTTACTCGACATATTTCAATAATCAGAATTTGGATGTTTGTGAATCGTTCTCGAATCTTCCACGGCCGAATCGCTCAAGGATGTAATGACGGCTGGGCATGTTGTACCGTGGTTCTAAGTGTTGGATGGTGCGTCTTTACTCACGAGACATAATGGCTCGTCATCCAGAATGAATTCTTCGACTCTTGTTATTCCCTGGGCTTTGGGACTGTCGAGTGCCAGTTTGTCGTGCATAGCAAAAGTTTCTGCCAGTGTTAGTTGCGTAGGACCTTTCTTATTGTCTTTGGTTTTCTTAACAAACTCCTTATATTGTTTGTGATGGTATTTCGTGAAATGCTTGATTAGGTTGGTTGAATTAAAACTTCTTACAGCTTTACCACCACGCTTGACTTTATTGTGGCATATGTTGCGCTCTGCCTCTTCGTCTTTAAGGTGAAATGATCCCACACAGCTGACATTTTTACCGATAAAGTCTGTCAGTAAATTGGGAGACGGTAATGTAGTGTGTTACAGGTGTGCCGTAAAATGCGGACCGGATTTTAGGGAAACCGAAGCAAAAACTGGAATGAATTAAGTAAATCGGGGCGCTGGAAAACCTGACCGGACTTCAAAAAAAACTGGATCAGAAGTCTGGATCGGAATTTTTCTGTGTCGGCCGATCCGATACAGATGCGCATTTTTTTGCCCATATCAGCGTCCGATCCGATCCGATCCGATCCAAATATCGGATCGGGACATCTCTAGTTATAGTTACTCACTGCTTCTTCCAAAAAGTAACTGAGTTGGAAACTGAATTACTCTATAGTAAAAGTAACTAGTTACCAGGGAAAGTAACTATTTCCGTTACTTTAAAAAGAAGTTGTTGTGTGTCAAAGAATTTGAAATTTTCTGAGCAGTATTCGAGTCAGTTGAACAAAGAAGAACAGACAGGTGGTTGTGTTATTGAACCTTGTAATATTTATTGCACCTCACCAGCAACAGATTTATCCTACACTTGAAGTGCAACAAAAATAAACAAATTTGAATTGCTTACCACAGATGTCGACAAAAGCTTTGCCCCGGGACATAAATTACACTTTACATGCACGTTCTTTCCTTTAATTTCGACCAACTTGAAATAGAGTTTATATCTCCCCCTCGTAAAGGACAAATTTTCCTCTGAATGCTCTGCGATCATATCCCTCTGCATCTGTTTTGCGTTCGTGTGTTTGCCGAACGCGCTGTTCCGGTTTGTGTGTGAAAACACCGGCTCTGAAGTTTGCTTAAAAAAAAAAAAAAAAAAAAAAAAACTTCATTAACAACAAATGCACATATACAAACATAGGGCGAGACAATTCACTTATAAAAAAACGGCTCTGAAGTACGTGCGCTATTAGGCTCGAGCGTTCACAGAAAGGGGGATCACGTGAGATTTGACAACAACGCAGCCATATTGGAAGCAGGTCTGGCTCGCGGGACATTAAACTTTAACTTTCCAGTTCGATAAAGAGACAAACTCATTACTAAGGCGAAGAACAGATATGTGATCAAACTTAAGGATGTGAACAATGTTGACCCTTACGAGCAAGCCGAAGACAAATGGAGTAAATATGTCGACAGGCTTCCACAATTACGTGAAATGGACATTCTGCTGTATTTATTGTTTGGTGTATGTTACTAAACTCATCAGCAATTCCGAAATTACAAATCGCTACAAAGCTACGAACAGTTTTGCTGTGGATGGGTGCAGGACCTGCACATTATGGTCGTATCAAACGGCAACTCCATCGTTCTTGCAAAGGTAGGCTATGTGTGTTTACTATTTTCATTGCCATGAACCTGAACGCACCCCAAGTCTTGGATGACAAATAAACAGAGCAGAGTAGACCTTCTACGGCTGGTGGTTCCTTCAATTTATTCAAAGTAAGTAACGCACCACTTTTGACCGTCAGTAACGGTAACAGCGTTGTAACGGTGGAAAAAAATAATTAGTTAGATTACCCCGTTACTGAAAAAATATAACGCCGTTATGTAACGGCGTTATTTATAACAGTGTTATTCCCAACTCTGTAAGGGTCACAATATATTTTATACTGCACTAACAGTTGCAAGTTTTATTGTCATAAAGCATTAGTAGAATGATACAAATTCAATGTCAGAAGTTACAAGTAACTGAGTCAGCAGTGATCAAGTGTAACATTGATTTTGTATTTATTTGAGCCATCTAAATCTAGACCAGCACAGAGAAGCACTTTATAACAGGCTTTGGTAATTTCATGGACACACACAGGCCTGCTCTTAGTGAAGTAGGTGGCATGCACTGGATAGGGGAGTGAACACTGTCTACTCTTTTGCAATAAAAATTGTTTTATTTCCATTTTCTATGGCAATGGCGTACGTGTTGGTACAACTTGACCTCTACCTCATGGGAAAAGAAATTAGTTTGCACAGGGAAAGGTTGACTCACACTTAGTAAAATGATGACCAAGCAAATCTGGGCTGATCACATTAATTTGGCAAGGGATATCTGTACAGCGAAATGGGAACTTGGAGATAGTCTTGAGCACAAGATGACCAAATGCCAAATTGTTTACCAGAGCAATGGAACCAATACACCACCTCACACATGGACACGAGTGATCTGGGTGGAAGGCAGTCTCCAATTGCCTATTTCAGTGTTGAAATTTCCCTGTGCAAATTCATGTAATCTGCTTTTTAACTCTGCTAGTCATTCCTCATACCAATCTCATAAACCTTCCAATAAGCAAACCAGTTCCTCCTCATTACACCACTTGTCTACCTGATATGAGTTTTTACGACGGGATAAAATACACACAGAAACAGCTTGATTGTTTCAAAGGGAATTGAAAGAATCTTGCTTATTGGTCTGAAAAATTAACAGGTCTAAAACAAAACCTAGTGTGGAACAATGGTCTAGAATTAAACTGTGTACGAAGCCTTCAGTCATTTCTCCCGGACTCTAAATTTAATCAGAACTATTATACTACTATATTTGTTATGGTTTAAAAGTGCATTTTTATGTTTTGTCTTGTAAAGCACAATGTCCTTAGAGAGCAAATTACTGTCTCTTATTACAACATCACTTTCTCATCTCTGTCTTTTTAACTGTCCGTCAAACTCCAATCTCCCTTTCGCCTTCAATTTCCATCCCTTCCCATTCCCTTGTTTCTTCATTACCAGACCTGTCACAGCTGTCTGTTATGTCATTCACACTTTGTTGACAACACAGCCTCAAATTTGGCTCTCCTTCTTTACCTTACCCCAGTTTCTCTCTCACGTGTGTGCACTTTCTATCTATCAGCTGAGAATGGTACCCTAGGGCCAGCAAATCAAATCCTATAAAGATTTGCTCAGCAATAGGTTTGAACATGGTTTTGATACGAAAGGATTGGCATGTAACCAGACCCTGTGATTTACAGTAGTAATATAGGACAGCCACTTTTTTACCTGCAGACACTCTAGGTCAGGGGTGGGAAAAATATTCCACAAAGCCGCAGTGGGTGTGGGTTTCTGTTCCAACCCATCAAGAGGAAACCTTTTCACCAATCTGGTGTCTTGCAAGTGCAATCAGTTGTTGTTACATTTTGACTGAAATATATTCAAGCTCCAGCTGAATGGATAACATCTAATTTCGGAGAGTTTGATGCCTGCTGTGACGTTAAACGCACTAATGAAACTCAGCACATCCTCAGACATGCTTTTTAGCTCCTTCCCTGGCCCGCCTGGGCCACCGCCCAAAACTCTGCTAACAGGATAAAGTTAAGGATTGATGTTGGTTAGCAAAGTCCTTTTTTCAGACAGGTCATTATTCTGATGATTTATAATGAGATATAATATAATAATATGAAATTGCACGGCAGTTCTGATTGAGTCAACCCCCTCAAACTTCAATTCCTTTAATGTGCCAGAACCCATAAGAGAGGAGGTGGCGATGCCAGTCTGATCAGGGACAGTTTTCAGTGCACGAACATGTCATGGGGTCAGTTTGATTCCTTTGAATATATTGTCTTTCACCCTAAAAGCCCTTGCTGAGCTGCCTTGGTAACAATTTACACACCACCCAAATATAATACAATGTTTTTTGATGAGTTTACCAAAATATTGTCGTCTGTCTGCATTGACTTTGTGTTGTTTTAATATGTGACTTTAACATCCATGTTGATAATCCTGAAGAAGGATGTGCTAGAGAGCTTTTAAATATTTTGGATACATTTGGTTTATCTCAGCATACAATCTCACAGTTCCAACACATAACAGAGGGCACATACTGGACTTAATAAAATCCAAAGGTCTTAACATTTTTGAGGTTACAGTGAATGACATTGCTCTTTCTGATCACTCCTGCATTCGGTTTAAAATGACCACCCCTGTCCAACCTCTGAAAAGGGAAACAGGTGATTAGGAAGCGTTACATAAATGATTACACTTGTGCGTTATTCACTCAGGCCTATTTATCACCATTAACCCTTACAACAGCTCCAGTGGAAGAACTTGTAAATATTTTCAGTTCCAGCGTGATGAATGTAATTGACACTATTGCCCCAATTAAGACAAAAACTTTGTCAAGAAAGAAGAGGTCACCTGGCCTGGAGAAATGCCACGCTAGCTTTAAAACAAAAGCAAGACAAACAGAACACAGATGGCGAAAAAACAAACTCCTGTTTTTTTTTTTTTTTTAATGATATCTACAAAGAGCGTCTTCACAAATACAACCAGGAACTGAAAAATGCTAGAGTCATATTTTTCATAGATCATTAGCAGAAACATCAACAATACCCGCACACTATTTTCTGTTGTTGACAAACTGACATACCCACAAGCATCAGTACCTCAGGAATTGGCACCTGATGTGTCCTGTAATAATTTCGCAGCATTATTTACATGCAAGGCACTAAACATTAGACAGACTGTGTGCAACTCCAGATTACCAATAACCAAATGTTCCCCATGTCAATTTTAGACAGTTTAGCCTCTTGGACTATATCACTTTAACAGAAATTGTGTCAAAATTAAAGCCCACAACATGCTGCCTTGACATCCTTCCTTCAAACTTTTTCAAAACTGTTTTTCATTGCATAGCCCCAGACATACTTCTGATTATAAACTCTTCTCTCCAAACAGGAGAGTTCCACCAGATTTTAAAAAGTGCAGTAATAAAACCTCTTCTTAAAAAAACCTAATCTGGATGCCTCAACCATTAGTAATTATAGGCCAATATCAAATCTGACATTCCTAGGGAAAATTATCGGAGGGCTATGTTCGAACAGATCCCGGTTTTTATGATGCAAAACAATCTTTTTAACTCATTTCAGTCTGGACTTCGCCACAACACAACACCAAGACCATGCTTATCAAAGTTGTAAATGATATTCGTCGGAATACCGATGCAGGCAAATCGTCTGTTCTGCTCCTACTGGATCTATGCGGCGCATTCGACACGGTTGATCACAATATACTACTCAGCAGATTTGAACAGTGGGTAGGGCTTACTGACACTGTTCTTCAGTGGTTCACATCTTATTTACATGATAGGGATTTCTTTATGTCAATCGGAAACCATCAGTCAGAACGAACCAAATTCACGTGTGGAGTCCCTCAAGGGTCCATTCTTGGACCACTCTTTTTGACATCTATATGCTTCCACTAGCTCAGATCATGGAACAGTATGACATCTTCTATCACACCTATGCAGATGACACACAACTCTGCCTTTCTGTGTCCCCACATGATTATTGTCCCTTAGTCTCCCTGAGTAAATGCATTCATCAAATCAATGAATGGATGTGCCAGAATTTTCTCCAGCTAAATGTGCAGAAGACAGAAGTGATCATTTTTGGGCCAAATTCAATTCAATTCAATTCAATTCAATTTTATTTGTATAGCCCTGGATCACAACAACGTTGTTTCAAAGGGCTTTGCAGAGGCAATATGATACACAATCAGAAACAGCAAATGAAGCAACAAAGATGAATAAATAAATTCAAGTCCTGGGTATCCCCCATCCTTAGACCCTCCATGTCAGCAAGGAAAAACTCCAAAAACTCCAGAGTCTTCGGGAGAAAATGAGAAACCTTGGGGAGTACCACAGTCAGGAGAGATCTACTCCCAGGACCGATAGAGAGGAAGCCCCAGGATCGCTAATGGGAATTAGTAGGCGAAGTTACAGTCCGTAAAGATGCAGTGGAGTAAAGGAACAAGAAGAGGTCCATCTAGCCAGATGAGACGGGAGTAGCAACGAGGACGTCCATCCAGCTTGGGGTCCGGACAGTCAGGAGGCTGCAGCTGAAAAATAGCCCCTCCCCAGAGGGGAGGGGGGAAAGGGGACACCGGGTGACTAGTGATGAAGAGACGAGACAACTAGATATTAACATTGGAAAATAGAAATAAAGTAAGATAAGTGGTAGGTAGAGTGAGAAAAAAGGAGATAGAACTCAGTGGCTGTACTTCCCCCAGCTTTATAGCTTCTAGTGCAGCTTAGACTAAACTTTGAGTCTACTCCGACTTCAATTAGCCTGACCATAAGCTTTGTTGAATAGGAACGTTTTTAATCTAATCTTAAAATGTGCAGACTGTCTCGGCTTTTTTAATACTAGCTGGAAGCTGATTCCATAAAACAGGGGCTTGGTGGCTAAAGGCTCTAGCTCTGACAGTACTTTTAGAAATCCTGGGAACTACCAATAGACCTGCATTCTGAGAGCGGAGTGTTCTGTTGGGGCGGTATGGAACCAGAGCATCGGTGAGATAAGATGATCCCAACCCATTAATGGTCTTGAATGTAAGAAGGAGGATTTTAAATTTATTTCTAAACTTGACTGGAAGCCAGTGAAGGGCCTGGAGCACAGGGGTGATGTGCTCTCTTCTATTGGTTCCTGTTAAAAGTCTTGCTGCTGCGTTTTGGACAAGCTGAAGACCTTTTGGAGAACTTTTAGGACAAGCTGCAAGTAGGGAGTTATAGTAATCCAATCTCGATGTAACGAACGCTTGAATTAATTAAAAAAAAAAAAAAAAAAAGAAAAAAAAGAAAGGTCAAAGATAAGTAGGCACCTTAGCACAATGTCACTTACAGCTACAAATCAATTCAGAAATCTTGGCCTAATTATTGACTCAGACCTAAAATTTCATAGCCATCTAAAGTCCTTCACTAAATCTGCTTATTACCACCTAAAAAAAATGGCCAGAATCAGAGGGGTTCTGACTTAACAACACATGGAAAAACGTATGCATGCATTCATTTTCAGTAGATTGTTTTATTGCAACGGTATATTTACAGGTCTTGATAAAAAAAAAAAAAAAAAAAAAAAAAAAAAATCAGTCAGGAAGCTGCAGCTAGTACAGAACGCTGCAGCCAGAGTCCTCACAAATACAAGGAAACTGGACCATATTACACTGGTTTTGAAATTGTTACACTGGCTTCCAGTGAGTCAAAGGATAGACTATAAAACACTACTGTTCGTCTACAAAACACTTAATGGCCTGGGACCAAAAAATATGCTTGATTTGTTAGATTCTTATGAAATATCTAGACCCCTAAGGTCATCTGGAACCGGTCTCCTGTATGTTCCAAGAACAAGAACCAAGCACGATGAGGCAGCATTTAGTTGTTATGCTCCTCACCTTTGGAACAAGTTACTTGAAGGTCTGAAGTATGCTCAAATTGTTTGCGCTTTTAAATGAGGGCTTAAAACGATTTTATTTACCACAGCATATCCATAACCGTCTGTATATTTCAAGCTATTTGCTTTCTATTCCTCTTGTGTTTTAATCCATTGCTGATTTCAATTATTATTAGTAGTAGTAGGAGTAGTATTTTTTCTTTTATTCTATTCGTGATTAAATGTGATTTTCATGTTGTCTTCATGTGATGTAAAGAACTTTGAATTGCCTTGCGTTGTATACTGGACTCACAGAGCCTTTCTGCTATCCAGCGAGTTAAACACCTCCACACAAAAAGTCACAGACGCCAGGATGGGTTTGGACCTCGATTTATATGGCAGGTGTAAAACTGAAACATTGAAATACACAACAAAAATTAGTGTGCTTCTCAGTCAGCACATCCCTCTTAAATATTAACATAAATGTCCGTATACTTACAGGGAATGCCAATGTAAGAACTAATAGTGATGACACACATCCGCACAGTACCATTTGCTTTTCTGTTCTACCGAGAGTGGCGCACATTCCCGCGCACAAACTTCCTGACTCTCTTAAAGGGGCAGTGCACCCGTGAAACACATGACAATGTTCAGACAAATAAAGGGGGCAGAACACTCCCCGTCTGGTATCTTAGGGATACCACAACTTAAATAGCACCCGAGAATAACAATACCATCTCTGAAATGGGCCTATAAAAAGTCTTAACAGTCCCTTGGGAGGCTACTCGAACTTCAGCCTTCCTCACGATTCCATCTTCACTGGGAATCGTCTTTACTATCACGCCCAGAGGCCACTCATTCCTTTTTGTTTGTTTGTCCTTTAGAAGAATAACATCTCCTTCTTTGATGTCAGGTGTTCTGCGATGCCATTTCTGTCGAGCTTGAAGACTGTTCAGGTACTCCTTACGCCATCTGCTCCAGAAGTTGTCAGCAAGGAATTGAACACGTTTCCAGTGGCTCCGAAGCATTTCTTTCTGGCTGACAGTGTCACAAATTTGGGAAGCAGCTTGTGTTTTTTGTGTCAGCAGCATCGCAGGTGACAAGATGTGCGGATTTTCCGGGTCAGATGACACTGGCAGCAAAGGACGTGCATTTATGATGGCTGTTACTTCTGCAAGAAATGTGGTCAGGATTTCATGAGTGAGCTGAACATGACCCACTTGCATTAGCATGTTGTTGAGTATTCGGCGTGCCACGCCAATCATCCGCTCCCATACTCCTCCCATATGGGATGAATGCGGCGGGTTGAAGATCCACTTGCACATGTGATCTTTCAGGTAGTGTTGTACCTGGTCCTCTTCTGATGCAAAAGTTGACATTTCCTTGTGAGCACCCACAAAGTTAGTGCCGCAATCTGAGCGTAGTTGCTTCACGGGCCCACGAAGAGCAAGGAAGCGCCTCAATGCGTTGATGAAACTTGAAGAACTCATTTCCTCCACTACTTCAATATGGACGGCTCTGGTGCACAAGCATGTGAAGAGCACTGCCCACCGTTTGCTGTTTGCCTGTCCACCTCTCGTCCGCCTTGCAGATACCTCCCATGGCCCAAACATGTCCATACCTACATAGGAGAACGGTGGCTCTATTTTAAGCCTGTCGGCCGGCAGGTCACTCATTATTTGCTCTTCAAATCTTCCTCTCAGTCTTTTGCATGTCACACACTTGCTGATGACTTTGCCAATACATCGTTTTGCTCCTATAATCCACAAACCGCTTTCCCGAACAGCGCCCTCTGTAAAATGCCTGCCTTGATGGTTCACCTTTTCGTGATGGTGGCATACTAAAAGGGTTGTGGCGTGGTGTTTGCCTGGTAAGATGATAGGATTTGTTTCTTTGATTCCCAGTCCAGCATGAGCTATACGACCACCAACTCTCAGAAGCTTGTCTTTGCCAATGATGGGGTTGAGCTTCACAAGTGGGCTGGTTTTGGGAAGATTTTGTCTTTCTGAGATGCATTTAATTTCATCTGCATATGTTTGAAGCTGAACATTCCTAATGATTACAGTCTCTGATTGTTCTAACAGTTCAGGGGTGATGGCTGTTTTACAAATGTGCCATCCTGAACACTTGCTTATTTCATCACTAGCAGACTGAGAAAACCCCTTTGCAATATGGACAAGATTTGACACTGCTCTTCTAAGAGACTTCCATGTTGAGAAACGCTCCAAACAATCTGAACTTAGAGCTGTTTTTGAAACGTCAGTATAGAATGTTTGCACGATTGGACGAACCTCTGTGTCATTGTCAGGATCCTGCAAAATGAATTCTGGCTGCTCCAGCTGTATTTCAGCAGGACGGTGGAGAAAGGATGGACCGGTGAACCACGACGTAGTCTGTAACACAGAAGCTGGGACTGACCATGAGCCATAGTCAGCAGGATTCTGGTTGGTTGGGACAAAGTGCCATTGTTCGGGAGTCGTTGACTCTCTAATACGTCGGACACGATTGTTTACATACACATAAAAGCGCCGTGACTGGTTGTGGATATAACCAAGGACCACTTTACTGTCTGTGTAGAAATTAACATTGTCTATTGAGTGATCAATCTCTTCACATATCACTTCGGCCATTTCGACTGCCATGACAGCGGCACAGAGTTCTAGTCTGGGAACGGTTAGCTCTGGCTGAGGAGCGAGACGTGATTTGCCTAAAACAAATCCAACCTCTATCGTGTCATCATGAGCAGTGACCTTGAGGTATGACACTGCACAAATTGCTTTCATTGATGCGTCTGAAAACATGCACAGTTCGATGTTTTTGGCTTGATACATTGACAGTTCAGTATATGAACGAGGTACACAAACCTTACTGAGACATTGAAGTGACTGGTGCCACGTCATCCATCTGTCTTTCATGTCTTCCGGAAGAGGTGAATCCCACTCAGTGGTTTGAAGTGAGAGTTCTCTTAGAAGGAGTCGTCCTTCAATAATCACTGGAGACAAAAACCCAAGAGGGTCAAACACGCTGTTCACGGTGGAGAGAACTCCTCTGCGTGTGTAGGGTTTTTCGACATGTGGAATGTGGAAGGTGAAATAGTCCTCCATTACGTTCCACTTCACACCGAGGCTGCGTTGATCTGGAAGAGCATCCTTGAATAGATCCAAATGCTGAAGATCTTTGGCACGATCTTCAACAGGGAATGCATCCATTACTTTGACCTTATTTGACGCTATTTTTAGAAGGCGGAGATTTGATTCTGCCAGCATTGATTGTGTTCGTTTTAAGAGGTGAATGGCCTCATGCTCAGTGGGAACTGATTTTAACGCATCATCCACGTAAAAATCACGTTCAACAAATTGACGGACATCAGTGCCGTATTTGTCTTCTCCCTGTTGAGCAGCTCTCCTTAATCCGTAGGTAGCTACAGCAGGCGACGGACTGTTGCCAAACACGTGAACACGCATTCTGTAGTCAACGAGTTCATTTTGTGTGTTGTTGTCTTTGTGCCAAATAAACCTGAGTACATCCCTGCAGTCTTCACGCACAAGGAAGCAATAGAACATTTGTTGAATGTCTGCAGTGACAGCGACTGGATGCTTCCTGAACCTAAGAAGCACCCCCAACAAGCTGTTGTTCAAATTAGGGCCTGATAGAAGTACAGCATTGAGTGAAGTACCTTGAAACTGTGCGCTGGAGTCAAATACTACTCGAATTTGTGATGGCTTTTGTGGATGGTATACGCCGAAATAGGGCAAATACCAATATTCTTTGTCTTCCTCAATAGGAGGTGCCAGCTCAGCGTGTCCATTGTTTAACATCTTCTGCATAAAGTCCAAAAAATGAGCCTTCATCTCTGGCCTTTTCTTCAATATTCGTTGTAGTGACTTGAAGCGGCTGATTGCATATTGGCGATTGTTAGGCAACACCGCCCTCGGTTGGCGAAATGGCAGCGGAGCAACCCAACTTTGTGTTCCATCTTTAAAACACTCTTTGTCCATCAATTCGAGGAAAAGCAGATCTTCCATTGATGGAGCAATTTTGTTGTCGTTTTTAGTTTGGCAAAACACACCGTTTCCTATTGTGTTGTTTTTTGAGTTGCCCTTCACATCTGTTGTGTTAATGAATGACATTTGTTCATTTGGATGGGGAATGACAGGTCTGACAGCAAAGTGGCTTTCACATGGAAGGAAATGTGTGGGCCTCCCATTAGTTAGGATGTGAGTCTTTAATGTAGTGACTTGTGGAGGTTTATGAGTACTGCCCAAGCACACATCTCCTACTATCACCCATCCCAAATCCAACCTCTGAGCGTATGGAGCATCATGAGGACCATTGATTTGACTGCGCACTTTATGAACCCTCAAAATGTCCCGTCCAAGTAGCAACAAAATCTCAGCATTGCTGTCTAAAGGAGGCACTTTGTGAGAAATGCTTTCAAGATGGCGATGCCCATTTGCAGCAGCTGGAGTAGGGATTTCTTCTCTTTTGTTTGGAATCATGTTGCACTCAGTTAGCGTGGGTAAGGGAATGGCAAGCGTGCCATCTATGGATTCGATTATGTAGCCGAAGGCTCTTCTTCCAGCTGTAAGGTTTGTACCACTACATGTTTGGAGGGTGTAAGGTGTCGCATTACCTTGAACTTTAAATGTGTCGAAAAACTCGGAGCGTGCGAGAGACACATTGCTTTGGTCATCTAGCATAGCGTACATTTTCTTGCGATTTGTGGGATTGTTTTCAGGATAAACGGTGACCAGGCATATTTTAGCGCATGACTTCCCAGCAAATCCCACTCCGCACACTTCAGTACAACTTGAAACAACAGTTTCCTCCTGTTCTTCTTGAAACTCCCCGCCGTTATCTGCTGAGGCTTGGGGAAGTTTGGTGGTGTGAGGAACATCTGAATGCAAAGCAGTTGGATGCTTTTCACTGTGACATTCTGAACATTTAACGACAACATCACAGTCACGAGCCACATGTTTGTTGGACGCACAGCATTTATAACAGATATTGTGTTCCTTTAATATTGTCTTTCGTTCTTGGAGAGGTTTCTCCCTGAAACCTCTACACTGCTGCAAGGCATGTGGTTTATTATGCAGAGGACAGTGCTTGTCCGGTCCTTCAGCAGGCAGGGCAGTAATATTGGTTTTATGCACTGACACAGTCTTGCGTCTGATATTTTGACACTCATTGTATCTGTCTCTATTAGCTCCAGTAGCATCCAGTACGTGTGGATGAAAGCTTGGGTCGTTGCGTGCCCTTGCTTGTGTTTCGATGAAATCCAGAAAGAATCCAAATGGGGGAAAGGTTACCTTATGCTGTTGCTTGTAACGCGAACCCTCCATCATCCACTTGTCCTGTAGTCCAAATGGAAGTTTGTCCACAATTGGAGCGATCCCCCTTGCTGTGTCAAGGTAAGAAAGTCCGTGCAAATATCCTTCTTCTTTTGCAGAATTAATTTCCAGTAGAAGATCACTTAATTCTCTTAGCTTTCTGTTGTCTCTGTTTCCTATTTTAGGAAAATGTTCCAGTTTTGTGAAAAGAGCGCCCTCTATGGCTTCTGGTGAACCATACTCATGTTCTAGTCTCTCCCATATAAGGTCGACTGCCATATATGGTTTGTTTATATTCACTGCTTTTATGCGTTGTGCATGCTTGCTGGATTCAGGTCCGAGGGACTTTATTAGGAGATCAACTTCTTCTGTTTCATTGAAATTGAGTGTCTTGATTGCATTGAAAAATGACGATTTCCAACACAAATAGTTCTCTGGTTTGTCATCGAACTTGCTGAGTTGTGATGTCAACAACTGGCTTTTCAACAAATACTTTGCAAGTTCATTTGTGTCACTTTGTTGCGCCTGAGTGTAATGCTGAGACTGGCCGACAGAGGGCAGCGTAAGACCAGGAGAAACATAACGTCTTCGCTGCTGATAATTATTTTCTTGGGATTGCTCTCCCACTCTTTCTGGTGAATAAACGGGTTTAGCGTCATTATTTTCTGGCGATCTCGGACTTTCAAAACTTTTTGTTACTTTCGGTGGAATTCCGCGTGACATTTGTGAATCTTCCCCTTTGACTGAATGCACACTTTCGTCTTGGTTACCCATTATTTCTGACGGTGCTGTAGCAGAATCACTGGGTCGACGATGTCTTTGGACGTAATCTGCAGTTCGTTCATGAGTGCTTTGCATCTCTGTCGGTAGAAACCTCGATCGCAGACTCTCATTGGTGTTGAACTCAGCAGCAACTGACTCCAGAACTGCCGCTTCGACAGCGGCAGCCTCAGCTTCTCCTTGCATTGCTAGCACATCTAGCTTAGCCTCTAATTTGGCTTTTTCGACTTTTAGCTCGAGTTCTTTCCTCGCAAACTCGGCTTTCTTTTGGGCAGCTTCTGCTTTGGCTCTAGCTGTGGCAGCTGCTAGTATTACACTGGATGCAGTGGAACGGCTTGACTGTCTTGAAGATGAAGAACGTACTTCGTGATCCATGGTGTTTGCGGGTGTGATGTGCCTTTAAGCTCCCTCGATGATACTGCGTATGCCGTGCTGGTCAGGATACAGCGTATGACGTGCAGCGCGAGGTACGGAGCTCCTCAAAAGGCGTCCCAATTCTTTGGTCTCTTTTCACTGGTGTCCTTTTTACAGGAATACCTTTTTACTGGATTCCCTTTTTACTGAATTCCCTTTTTACTATACTGGACTCACAGAGCCTTTCTGCTATCCAGCGAGTTAAACACCTCCACACAAAAAGTCACAGACGCCAGGATGGGTTTGGACCTCGATTTATATGGCAGGTGTAAAACTGAAACATTGAAATACACAACAAAAATTAGTGTGCTTCTCAGTCAGCACATCCCTCTTAAATATTAACATAAATGTCCGTATACTTACAGGGAATGCCAATGTAAGAACTAATAGTGATGACACACATCCGCACAGTACCATTTGCTTTTCTGTTCTACCGAGAGTGGCGCACATTCCCGCGCACAAACTTCCTGACTCTCTTAAAGGGGCAGTGCACCCGTGAAACACATGACAATGTTCAGACAAATAAAGGGGGCAGAACACGTTGAATTGTGCTATATAAATAAATTTGCCTTCCTGACTTGCCAAGATGTTGGTTACAAATTTCATGATTATTTCTTTTAATTATAAATAGGCTATGTTAATAAATTATGATCTAAAGTACCTATAGATTTTTTCCATGACTCAATCACAACTTCATGATCATCAGAAGGCTTCTGCCCCTTCACTAAGAATATCAATGAGGTATTTTGGCACCTTGAAGGAGAAACTTGAGAAAATCATGTTAATTCAGGTAATCCTGTTGGTGTCAATTAGGGTCAATCTTATTTTTCAGCAGTAAGAGGACAAGAGGAAAAGAGGCAGTTGGACCAACATCGACCAGCGATGTAACAATGTAAAGGCAAGCTGCTCATTAGGTTTTTCCTTCGAGAGGCACTGACATGCACTGAAATATGGAGAGGAAATGAGTGGAATATTAAAAACCTTCACAAAAAGACTGATATTTTTTGAGTGTGTGTAAGAGTATGAGGAGTGGCAAGCATGAAGCAGAAGATTAGCCTCAGAAAAAAAAATGGAATAAATGAAAGAAAAAGTTTAGAAAAAAGACCATGAAACAGAGTGTGTAGTAGTGAATGGACTTAATTACATCTATTGCTCAGCTTGGAAGAGATCTAATTCATGTTTCAAACATGAGCCAGATTAATTAGAAGCAATATCTGAGCTATTGTGCCCTTCCTCGGTGTCATTCAGCCTTCATTACAGCCACTTTGATACAGAAATGAAACCGCCTTCAGTCAGATTGTTGCTATTATACCACCGAGGCTTGCTGCTATTCAGCCAGAATTACACAGTCAAGTTTCCTTTGGGTTTAGCTTGGCCTGTCTGAGAGAAAGATTTGTTATTTTCTGAGTATCTGTGTACGTGTGTGTGGGCATGCATGCAGGGGAAAGTATAAGCTCTTTCTGTGTGTTTGTGTGCTCAAATGTGCATATTTGTTTAAAATGAGACACTGCCAAGCATTTGCAGACTTAAAAGTGTAAAGAGAATGGAACTCCAGACAAAAAGAAATTAGAAGGCCTCAGTATGTAGCAATGACAAAAGCACTACTGTACACTCTTTATAGATGGCAATTTAGTGTATCAATGGCATCAATGAGACATTTTTGAGAACACATATACATTTTAGAGGGAACTGTATTATTTCTACTATATTTTCATAAAGTGGGTGGCTTTGGCTCAGCTGCACTGCTTTAATTCATATGTTGCAGGTTTTTTGTTTTCCTAAATTTGATTTCATCATTCAATTTGTGTTGCCATAATAGAATCTGTCAAGGACTTTCAAAATCCCAAATTCTTGAGTAGGAAATATATACTATAGGCCTACTACACACCATTACTTCATTCGGACAAGGAGTGCTATCTGCATTTTTCCTCCTCTGGATGGTTGAGTTAATAATGCACATCAAAGATTAATATTTTTAATGTAGAACTTTTTATCCACTCTCGTGTTACATTATCCGGCCACTCACTGGAACTGATGAAACGATTCCACACTTTTTGTTTTGTTTAGATTTTACCCAGCTGTAAGTCTTTGAAATTGTTTTCATTTTCTACAACCTTCCTATAAAATGAAATGTTCCGTAACAGCTGAAGTGATTTTTAAACAGAATCTCAGGGCTATTGATTTGGTTTGGGGGTTACCCATTAAAAACAGTGGTAACACTACATATAAAGTTAATTTGTTCCAGAACCTTGTTTGTAAGTCGAAATTGTTATATGTCGAGCAAGATTTTCCCATAACAATACATTATAATTCCATTAATTCATTCCACAGCCCAAAAACCTACACTAATTCCCTAGTAAATACTGCTGGTACGATTACAAATGGCAATTACACATAGCAAAACAAATACATTATAAATAGAAATCGGAATAATATCATATTAATAATAATAACAAAGATTCCTGTAATAATGTAACAAATCAGGATCTAATGTGGCGGATGTTTTTTGCCTGTTGTAGTTGTACTCACCAGGTGGCTGATGTGACTGTGAGATAGAGAGCGCTTAGAGATTTTAACTTTCTCTTTTAATGTTTTGTTGCTGGCGTCAACTGCGGCGGACAGTAGACGTGTTGTGTTGCACAAGCTGACGGAAGAAATGATTAGAAACCTGACAAAGCTGGTGATTTTTTGGCGATGTTACCACATTAATAATTGTCACCTTAACTTATTAAGACTGTCAAACGGAGGTAGGAGGAGGACCGTCGAGATCGTTGACATTCTACGGCCGTATTGTCGAGGCAGTTCACGGATGTGCACACCAGACTCATATTTTTCTATCATTTCCATCTTCATTTCAATGGTAAGCATCACCTTTGTCCTTTTTCACCACCTGCACTAACCTTGGAACCCATGTTTTCTCTCACAAGAAATTCCGCCGCGCGTCCATCTTCCGGCAAAACAAAGAAACTGCGCGCTGTCATGAATCGTCGTATTTCGAGCATGTTGCTGGATGTAGAAACAAATGGCGAGTAAAATTTTACGTCGGATGTCGAAAAGATCGTGAGTCAAAGCGATCGTATGTCGAGGTACCACTGTAGTTTGTACTAATGGTGTTTGCTCTAAGACTACAAGGGAGCTGCAGCTTATGTATACTGTTGTGTTAATATGTCATTGACTAAATATGTGCAACAACGCGCTCAGCTTTTGTTCAGAATCAGCTTTGTATCACTGGTTATGATGCGGCTTAATTTTGTTTCATTTGCGTGGCTTCTTAGTCTTTTAAATAGTGTGGACGCTTTCCAGAGGTGAGCGTGCATTGTTCCACTACAGTAAAACGAGACGAGTCATTGGGTAAAGGCTGGGTTTATCCCGCCCATCGAAAGCTGTGTGACTCTAGGGGTCAATGGGCAGTGGGTGGGGCTCGGCTGGCCCGGACGTTCTGCTTGATGATTGGTTGATCTGTCTGAGACCAAATCCTTTTTTGATTGACAGCAAAATCAAAGAATCAGTGATACTGTTGTATTAACATCCACTATTTTCATTTCCTTCGATTTCAATTTTCATTCCTTTGTTCTGAGTTGAACTGGAGACTTTCTTAATAATCATCTTAGCGAAACTTGCTTTGTTAAAAATGACTAGCAAAAAATTGAGCTATTTCTGGTATTTTGCTTTTTTTTTTTTTTTTTTTTTTTTTTTTTTATATATATAAAAGCTGCTTGTGTTTGGAGACTTGACTTCTGGCACTCTAGTTTCTTTGCCTACCGAACAGCGGGCATCACTGAGCCCTTCCACCGTCACAAAGCACTCACAGGCTGACACAGTTTGAGCTTCCCCTCATTGAAAGGCAAGCATCCGCCACTGGTTTGTACACAGTTTAGGTTTTACAAACTCAACTAATCATTGCCATCATCATCATCATCAATCACCGTCGACAAAGACCATTGGTAGTAACATGTGGCTTACAAAGTGGTTAGTGTTGAGGAATTACGATAATCCTCAGACTATTAAACGCTACTTTTATCTCTCACTTTGAACCCTGCAGCCTACAGTCCAGTAAGGCAAACATGCATTAATTCATGTTTTGTTACACTTATCCTCATGAAGGTTGCAGGGCTGCTGGAGCATATCTCAGCAAACTATGGGCGGTAGGTGGGGTACACCCTGGTTAATGTGCTACGTACATGTCATTTGGTGTGAATATCCAATAATACAATGTGGACAGCTGCAGCTTGTAGTCCAGTGCATTTTATATAAGAACGAATAGATTTTTGGGGAAAATTTGGTAAGTGCAGCTTACAGAAATTGCAATAACTACTTAGCATCCTCTACTGTCTAATAATGTTCTTCTTATTCAAGGCCAGCCATTGCCTCTCAGTTTTAAATGAACAATAGGTACATACCTTATGCCTGTAATCTCTTAAATATTCTTATTTGTAATATCTGATTGAGTTGGTTTGCATGCGCAAATAACAATTAATAAATAAGGGCTAAAATGGATCTGGTTTTAATTAAATACATTTAAATTCAAGACTTTTAAGACCTTTCAACTGAAAAATTAATACTTTTCTCGCACCCATTATTTAGATAATCTTGAATCATATTAAAAAAATAAAGCACTGAACATCAAATTTAACCTCAATTACTAAGTGTGTTTGACAAAAGAATGCACATTTATTGAAGATACAATTAAAACAAAAAGTTTTGTGCCACAGACCGGCCCTCTTTATGTCATGACCTACCTTATTAAAATATTGTAATAATAATCGTGCTGTCAAGCGATTAATTTTTTAAAAATCGCGACTAATAGCATGCTGTCAATAGTAAACTTGTGATTTTTTTAAATGCATAAATTATATATTTCAATTTTTAAATACACCTGTTAGCACAGGAGTTCATCAAATTTAAGCCTCATTAGAAACAAGAAAAGAGTTTTCCTTTACACTTGTAAAGATGAATCAAATATGAATTTTCCACAAATAACTTGTAGAAAGGGAGGCACAGAAGAAGAGCATGTCTACTGTCTGACAGTTCTGAGATCAAGGGCTCAAGCGCAGGTTCTGTGTGAAGTTGCCATTTTATTTTTGGGTACTAGCTATAATTTTATCTTACATTAGACTGACTTTTTAAAGAATGAGGAATCTTTTGCCGGTGTTTTGAATTACACATGTGGCAGGTGTGTAAAAAAATGAAGCTTTTCATCATATTCATTTTTTTTGGGTTGTGGTACATGCAAATTGACATACTCAATTTTGTTGGTTTAATCTACCAAAATAATACAACTTTTACTTGATATTCAGAATTTTGGGGGCATACTGTATATAGTTTAAATAAATATAAAATTAATATATCATTACTAATGAGTGTTTTCATATTATTCATGACATAAAATTACCGCAATTAAATGTGAAAGATTGAATGACTGATTGAAAGAATAATTGAACTCACCAAAACGGCTGTCTCCCAATGCACTTATACAGTTTAGACACCTGTGTATTTCAGGGTAGTTCACGCTCATCAGTCCACCTTAGAGTGCAATGTTTTGGGTTAAAATGCCCAACTTATGTTTTGCCTGAGAACGTGGATTTCACCCCAATCCTCCGTCTTTGTGCCCAAAAATAGTGCCTGGAGCCTCCATGGTGGAAGTTTTAGTGGTGCTCTCATTAAAATTATTTCATTCTGCATGTTCATTTACGGTTTATCGCTGTACTTTTATCCAAACATGCTCAAAAACAACGATAATGGGTCGCGCCAACAGCCAGACAGGTTCAAGCTCGTCATGCTGCCTCAACGTGCCCCATTTCGGCCATTAAAACCCAAAATTAAGTTTTTCCAGAATCAAGTCAACAGGATGATATCATGATACTCTTTCCCAGAGGCAGAGCTGGCGGCATTGGAGATAGTGTTGTATCGGTCGCGAACGATTCGGTCTTTTTGAACGAATTGTTTGGGTGAACGAGACCGAACTAATCACCATCTGCACTGATTCGTTCTATGAAGTTGGTGGCGCTTGTTCGCTGCGTGGGAGGGCGTTGAGCAAGCGGCAGCGTCTTCTGACATCGCACACGACCAATCAGACGCCAGCCTCATCGCGGGCAGGGGAGGGAGCGGAAACAGAATCAAGGCGTCTGTCACTCATTTCCACGTGTGGCCAATAAGCAGCCAGCGTGCAGGCAGGGGGGAAAGACTGAGTTCTGTCACTTCCCGTTCAGTGATTCGGTCCTCCGGTGCCTGACCTAGCTTGCTGCTAACTTGACTTTCCAGTAATGACTATGCGGTGAACGAGTCATAAAATGAAAGGAAATGACTTTGTCATATATTTGTTAACGTGGAGCCTATCAAATGCTGCTCAAACAGACAAAACACCACACAAATCTAGCGAGCATGGGTTTAGTGTACTACTTTTCTCAACAGACTCGGGACTACCTATGATTGACAACATACTATCAAATTTGCAGTAGTTAAAACACGGGTAGCTAAAAATAAATAAATAAAAAAACACGGGTAGCTACGAGGCAAGCAAAAGTGAGCTGCGGTCGCGTGACGGCACTCACGGCAGTGAAGGGGCAGAGAACTGTCACTATGGAGGCTTCATGGCAGCGTTATTTACCTCATATGCGCACAGAAAAAATATTTAGTATTATCACCATAATACTGATTTGCAATGAAACTGTATATACATGTCAATTTTTTCCGACTGTTTTATTTTTTTTTTTTTCGTGTCAGCGTGTCGGGTGTTGATTTGACAAATTATGTCCATCCGTCCATCATGTGCTACTCAAAAACAACGCACGCGGACACGGGAGATGTCGCAATATGTCTACATTTTTCTTAACAGACTAATGAGAGTAGAAAGGCAACATCGTAAAGAGCAAACAATTATTTCTCGTCAGCATTTGACAATCTGAGATGAGGGGGCGACAGGGGAGCTGACCGGATTATTTCATTTGTTAATACCAGTGCAAAAATTCAATACGATCATCTTAATACTGATTTGCAATTAAACTGTCGAATATCAAAATGTAGTATTGTTTTTATTTCAGAGCAGCACATTTGGCAACTAGCTATTTACACTTCAGTTTTAACAATAGTGACCTAAAATAATAGTGATGAGCATAAAAACAAAAATACAACAGAGCAAGAGGTAAATATGATGTGTTGGTCGTTCCATATTTAGAAATTAAACTTTCGATTTATTTTTATTTTCGTGACAGCAAGCATGCTGCGTTGGCTGGTAGCATATGTGATCAAGATCATGCTAAAGAAAGTCCGTGTGCCCCCGACCCCAAACCCCCACTCCCCCCCACAAAAGGAAAATGTTTAACCGGGTCCTAAATCGAAATGCAAGCACGGGCCATTACTTTGAGCCCATAGAACTAGGACAGACGACGCGAAAGTTCTCCCTCGCTTTTGCAGCAGCAGGAGGGAGACGAGGCTGTCTGTGAAAGCAGAATGATACCGCCTGTCACTCATTTCTGAAACTACAACGAGTGGTGCCTGTGTTCAAGAGAGGGAGGGACCAAGCAATGTCACTTCCCGTTCAGTTATACTGCGAAGCGGTCTTTGGTGATTCGTTCGGCAACGTCACTTCCCGTTCAGTAACCGAACGATTCGTTTGGGCGGGGAGGGAGATGAGGGGGGCGAACGATTCGTTGAACGATTTGTTTGAACGAATCTTTTTACTGAACGAACCGGAATGGATTCGTTTACTCAAGTGAACGACAGATCCCGTCACTAATTGGAGAATGAGGGAGCCTGTTGCGGGGTATCGAACTTCAAACTACGGAACGCTAGAAAGGCCACAATTTATCACGCAAAGCGGGTTGCGTGATGCCGTTAGTAAATAGTTTAACTGAAAACTTCGTTAAAAATGTGTATTACGACCGGCCCAAACGTCAGGCCGGCCCACCGGGAACTGTCCTGATTCTCCCGATTAGTCACTCCGGGCCTGGTACTTTGCGATTGCCTGCTGTTGTGATGTTGAAGCTAATGATGCTAACGGCGCGCACGCACGAGGTGCAGTGCATCATAAAAATTCTACGCGTCATCTTCGTTATTGGTTAAAAAAAACAAAAAAAAAAACGGATATAATTATTTAGGTTGCACTGAGATGTTCTTGAAAATTAAAACCACGGTGAAAAAATTCCAGATTTACGACCGCTAATTTAATTCTTTTAATACCTTTAATAATGGAAAACAATTCAATGCCTTTTTAATACTTTTAATAACCCGCGGCTACCCTGTTACAAGAAGGAAGTAACATGGAGTAGGAGCTAAGCAATTGTATGGATGACATAGTCATGGAAATAAAATAGTAAAACAACTTCATGTCCTGAGAACCTGATTAGACCTTTTTTCTGTTGTCTATTCTATTATATTATTATTATATATATACTATTGCAAATTGAACAGTGGGGATGATTTATGTTATTACACACTATAATATAAAAGTAACAGGCACAGCAGTGTGACTAATGCAGATTATTTGGAGGCATGCAGTCTGGCCCTGTGTAACTGCTACACATGAGTCATTTATACATTGCAAGCTTTTTATGGTTGTCGTAAAATGGTGGTTTGTCAAAGCCATCACCTAAAACAAGAATGCTAATTTCCTAATTGGTGGACTCATTGCTAAGGACAATCTTTACAGGAGGGACAATGCTCAATTACTTTGACTATACTCCTGTACACGTCTGATTATTTTAGCCACTGTTCTATTTACCGGTACTATTCTACTATCTTCATCAGCAAAAAAAATATACATATCACAGTTATCTCAGTCATGAGATTGGAACCCAATTATTTATGAGTAGAAGCAGAAAGATCCGAAACAATTCAGCATTACAAATCCATTTCGCTCACAAGAAAACTGATGGAAATCCTAAAAACTGAAAGTAAACTGAGCAAACATTGGAAACATCCCACTCTTGTGTAAGGAGGGCTTAAATGTGTTTTCATAACCTATTTGTCTCACATATGGTGTAAAAAGGCGATGAACAGTGGGTCTCAAATGTAATCGAGTAATTCAGAATGATATTGTAAGCTTAAGACCCTAGAGGCAGTGGAATTACACACATTATGTGGCTGATGGTTTTTTTTTTCTTATCTCTTTTAGCAGCAAGGTACAGTAGAAATCATGTTTTGATTAAGGATGCTAGTTTGTGTGACCATTCCGCATATGCAATACAATGTGAAGCCAGGCAGCCTTGGTCTTTTCTTGCCACAGAAATTAAACAATCTTGAAAAGCAAGAAGGAACATTGAAGCAATAAATCCGTTAAATGTCTGTTGAAATATGATACCATACAGTAAAATGTGCCTTCAAAGAGAATGAAAAGGACATTAATCAGTTGCACATTGCTTATTCTTTATCTGTAAGCATGTCTTACCAGCAATGTATAAATATTCAATCTGTCATATAAAAAAAGTAGTCTGGTTCCAGTTTACGAGCCACAATACATATGTTTTAAGTTTGCATGGCTTCTATGTGAAACGTCACAGTGACATTAAATTCATGACAAGGGTGTAAATCATTGTAAGCTGCCAGTTAGCTTCTTCTTGTTGGCTTAGTTTCATTAAAATACCATGCAGAAAAAATTATTCACTGTGTTTGAGTGTTTACTCGGCATGTTTGTTCATATGTCTCTGTGCAATATGAGCACCAGGTCAAGGCTGTTAGCGGAGGTTTATAAATATTTTCAGGCAGCACCTTGGGAAACGTAGCCTTATTCTGCAGTTCATTAAAACATATTTTTGTTGTTTTTTGCCTGCTGAATATTTTGGATGTTGGCCAAAGGTGGAGGGCAACTCTGATCGGAGTTGAATGTGGGATGAGAGCCAATTTGCAATTTAAGTCTCTTCCTATCTTTTGGTTGTAATTAGGTGTCACACTCAATGGTCCGTCAGAGATGAATCTCAATATTATAAACGCTCTCTGCTCATTGCGCATGCTTTGATTGTATGAATCCCTCTTCGACTATAATAAAACCGAGCATTGTTGTCGTTATTGTAGCTGTCAACAGTAT
Organism: Corythoichthys intestinalis; assembly: GCF_030265065.1. NCBI lineage: Eukaryota > Metazoa > Chordata > Actinopteri > Syngnathiformes > Syngnathidae > Corythoichthys > Corythoichthys intestinalis. The sequence goes on from NC_080400.1 coordinate 37,600,329, forward strand.
TGTTGAGTCTGCGGTTAATGTAGTTTACCAAAAAAAAAAAAAAAAAAAAAAAAGTCAACGTTCGCACTTTATTTAAAGACTCATAATTATGACGTGGCTCTGAACGAATGCTTATAACAGATACAGAAAACATTAAGTTATATTCAGTAAAAGTGAGGAAAAAAAGGTCAACTTTGTATCAAAAGTGATATAATCTGAATAGCACTTCATGACATCTATTTTTTGCATTCATTCATGTTCATGACAGGTGTCATTTCATGTTTATGACAGTCAAATCAGAGGTCAACCAGCGAACTGGTTGCGATCGAAATAGAGGCTCAACTGTAAATGATGACGTTAGGTACTAAAAGAAAGCTTTTCAACAAGAAGGGGCTATGCATGAGTAGTGCTTTGTTAAGGTTACTGTCTGTCGGAGAAACTTTTCCCAAAACACAAAAGAAACACTTTTCCTGTTTTTTTGTGGATCGATGTCATGTAACCGTACTATTAAGCCTCTATCCCCTCTCCTGCTGTGTAATCCCCATCTTTCTTTTCTCCTTCTGCTCTTCAATATGTTTGATTCTCACACCAAACTGTGCAGAATGGGATTATGGTTCCTGACAGTTTCAGTGAGAAAATAAAGATGCTCTTCCTCTGCCCTCTGCTTTCATTTCATTCTCCACCCTTTCTGTTCTTACTTTCCTCCCCTCTCCTCTGGCCCCTGTTTTTCCCACTCCCCCCAAATCTCTCACTAGCCTTCCCAACAAAGTCACAACAATAAAGATTGCATTTTTCTGCTCAACTGTCATTGCTTGAAAACAATGTCATAGTGTTATCTTAATTAGGGGTTATTAAACGTTAAGCCTTTGAAACAATTCAGTGGTTTTCTGATTTCCTTCCAACACATCTTGTCTGATTTCATCTCATTATAAACATATTTTGGATCAAGAAGGTGGTGAGGTTATCTTTACCTTCTGCTGTCAGTAGCACGGAAGTCTACGCTGTAAAATATGATACGTTGACTTTACTTAAAAGAAATACTAACTTGCTGCCTAAGAAAATATCACTTATGTTACATTTATTGGGTGAAATGTACTTAATTATTTCAAATTTTAAGGACACAAATTAACCTTAATAATTAGATTATAGTAAATTGTTTATTTTGAGTTTGCAATACTCAAACAACTTATTTATTGTGAGCTTCCAGTACTGAAGTGATACCTTAGTTTAGTTTTAGTGCTGCTTATTCATTATCAGATGATGTTCAGTTTTGTTCAATTTTTTTTTTTACCTGAAATAATTCTACTTTATAAACAGCACATTCTAATTTAATTAATAACACATTTTCAAACAGTCATGACCCTACCCCTCAAATAAATGAAAGGAGAACACTAATCATATTTATTCAGGGGATTTTAACTATTTTAAAATGCTCAACAATGCATTTAAAACACAGGGGACATTGTCTCTTCACACACCGCTGAATGTTTTGTTAATTATTAGTGTTAAATGAATAATCAGTAGTATAATCTCAAATAGTTCAACCAGAGTTCTCTTCAACACCTTCACTTCACGTCTATATGATAAGAAAATATTGAAGTGAGCGATGTGGAGAAGAATGACAGAGACTTGCTTTTGTTTTTAACACTTGCTGCTCTTGTGCCCCATACACCGCATGACTGCATGAAACAACACAATTTATTGAACACAACATGACATTACAACAGCAATCATTACTCTCAGTCGTGATTGACTCAACCACTCATCATCCATTGCGGCGGAACAGAGAAATAACGGTCGCTACTTTTACAAACTGTAGCGTTGCGTGACAATTTATAAAAGAGTTAGGCATGATTTTCAGCACCAAATGACTCTTTATTTATCCAAAATTTAGAGTTCACAACAGGTTGATAAAAACAAGAGTTAGGTTCACTTGTCATATTTAACTATAAGTTGTATATTAGCATTTACAGTGTAAGGCAAAAATGACTGTGGTGAATTAATTAACTTTTATAGACAGAAATAAATTAATGAATATGAAACCGATGAAAAAAATCAAAATCCTCTGGGACTACACTTAAGATTCATTACAAAAAGAGGATAAAGACAGAAAATATCTAATGACTACAAAAAGCACTGTAGGTTTAAAATAGCTGAATGACACTATTTTTAATATCAAATTTTAGTTTTTTTTTTCACGACATAAAAAAACGCATGATCTTCTCATTCGATAAGTGTTATGGTAAACCAATAAGTATTCATTCTTCTTCCGTGGGTGCTGGAGACTATACCAGCTATCAGAAGGCAGGCCACACCCTGAATTGGTTACCAGCCAAGTGCAGGACACAACAAGACAACCATTTACACACACACACCTGCGCACCCCACCCCACACACCTATATACATAGATAAAACGTATTTAATCAACCACTAATTGTGCAAGTTCTCCCACTTGAAAATATTAGTAAACCTCAACCATGAGAGACAGAATGTGGGGAAAACCCCCCAGAAAATCACAATGTTTAATTTTTGAAAAATGTATTTGCAAATCATGGTGGAAAATAAGTATTTGGTCAATACCGAAAGTCCATCTCAATACTTTGTTATGTGCCCTTTGTTGGCAATAATGGTGGCCAAACGTTTTCTGTAACTCTTCACAAGCTTTTCACACACTGTTGCTGGTATTTTGGCCCATTCCTCCATGCAGATCTCCTCTAGAGCAGTGATGTTTTGGGGCTGTCCTTGGGCAACACGGACTTTCAACTCCCTCCACAGATTTTCTATGGGGTTGAGATCTGGAGACTGGCTAGGCCACTCCAGGACCTTGAAATGCTTCTTAGGAAGCCACTCCTTTGATGCCCTGGCTGTGTGTTTGGGATCATTGTCATGCTGAAAGACCCAGCCACGTCTCATCTTCAATGCCCTTGCTGATGGAAGATTTTCATTCAAAATCTCTCGATACATGGTCCCATTCATTCTTTCCTTTACACAGATCAGTCGTCCTAGTCCCTTTGCAGAAAAACAGCCCCAAAGCATGATGTTTCCACCCCCATGCTTCACAGTGAGTATGGTGTTCTTCGGATGCAATTCAGTATTCTTTCTCCTCCAAACACGAGAACCTGTGGTTCTACCAAAAAGTTCTATTTTGGTTTCATCTGGCCATATCACATTCTCCCAGTCCTCTTCTGGATCATCCAAATGCTCTCTAGTGAACAGCAGACGGGCCTGGACGTGTACTTTCTTCAGCAGGGGGACATGTCTAGCAGTGCAGGATTTGAGTCCCTGGTGGTGGATTGTGTTATTGATAGTAGCCTTTGTTACTGTGGTCCCAGCTCTCTGTAGGTCATTCACTAGGTCTCCCCGTGTGGTTCTGGGATTTTTGCTCACCGTTCTTGTTATCAGGGGGTAAGATCTTGCATGGAACCCCAGATCGAGGGAGATTATCAGTAGTCTTGTATGTCTTACATTTTCTAATAATTGCTCCCACAGTTGATTTCTTTACACCAAGTGTTTTACCTATTGCAGATTCAGTCTTCCCAGCCTAGTGCAGGTCTACAGTTTAGTTTCTGGTTTCCGTCGAAGAGCTCTTTGGTCTTGGCCATACTGGAGTTTGGAGTGTGACTGACTGAGGTTGAGGACAGGTGTCTTTTATACCGATAATGAATTAAAACAGGTACCATTAATACAGGTAATGAGTGGAGCCTCGTTAGACCTTGTTAGACTTAGTTAGAAGAAGTTAGACCTCTTTGACAGCCAGAAATCTTGCTTGTTTCGTAGGTGACCAAATACTTATTTTCCACTCTAATTTGGAAATAAATGATTTAAAAATCAAACAATGCGATTTTCTTTTTTTTCCCCACATTCTGTCTCTCATGGTTGAGGTTTACCCATGTTGACAATTACAGGCCTCTCTAATCTTTTCAAGTACAGTGGGGCAAATAAGTAGTCAACCACTAATTGTGCAAGTTCTCCCACATGAAAATATTAGAGAGGCCTATACAGGCTTATACAGAAAATAATTACAGTACATCTGAAACAAATGATTATCACAATATATTTGAGAGAAAAATCATGTTATTTTGCCTCATTCAATCTTAATATTTGAACATTAAAATATGTAAACTAAAGTGCAATCACATTCGTAAATGAATGGCTTCTGGTTTTTGAAATGTAAATAAACCAATCTATTGTGATAAAACAACAAAATTGCAATAACTGCATTGACCATCAAAGTGAGGTCTAACTGTAACTGTAGTCTTGAAACAAATCTGAATAAGGAAAAACATTGCAATAAAATAATGCAAATTGGTTAAACTAGTAGCTGAGATCTGTCATGACAGAACATTACTCCTCAGGTTCAGCGTTTGCTTCAATTATATCTGGCGCCATCTAGCGTCGTGAATGGGTATAATGTCTAGTCCCCAAATACAAGACGACTCCCACTTTTTGAGTCTTATTTCAATGCAAAAAACACTGTATATATAATATATATACTCGAAGTGGGTCTGGCGTGCCACGAAAGATGCGCATTTTTGAAATTTATTTTCTGTATTAAAATTAATTTGGTGTTCAAAAAGTATTTTTTCAAACTTGAATCTTGAAAAAGAGGGGGTCGTCTTATAATCAGGGCCGTCTTATATTCGGGCCAATACGGTATACAGTGGGGCAAATAAGTATTTAGTCAACCACCAATTGTGCAAGTTCTCCTACAGTGGGGCAAATAAGTATTTAGTCAACCACTAATTGTTCAAGTTCTCCCACTTGAAAATATCAGAGAGGCCCTGTAATTGTCAACATGGTTAAACCTCAACCATGAGAGACAGAATGTGGGGGGAAAAAAACAAAAAATCACAGTGTTTGATTTTTAAAGAATTTGTTTGCAAATCATGGTGGAAAATAAGTATTTGGTCAATACCAAAAGTTCATCTCAATACTTTGTTATGTACCCTTTGTTGGCAATAACGGAGGCCAAACGTTTTCTGTAACTCTTCACAAACTTTTCACATGCATAGCAGATTCAGGGCGCATTAAACCCCCGAACTATTTTTAAATTTATCCCTTTTGCCCAGGAAACCTCTGTCGCGCAACCACTTTTTTTCAACCCAGCCATTAAAGAAGGTAAGTAATTATATTTATTAATCAAAATGTCTGTCATTTTTATCTTAGAATTATTGATGTATAATATTTCCTTTTAAAAAAAATGACTTAAAAAAATTATTCATTCGCATATTTAAAACTTTTAAACAAATTACGTCAAAATGAAAAAAATGGCGTCTGTAAAAAAGGCACGGATATCTACCTCATAACTATCGATTAATTGTATTTTTTGTTACTGTCACATTTTCCCCAATATGCTAAATGATAAAACATCGGTCCAAACAAAGAAAAATTGAAAGAAAAAAACAAACAAATTTAAAACGGTAAATATAAAAAAAACATCTCGACCACTCCTTGATGCCTGCGATTTCTGCATCGCAACCCTTGGTATATTACCATGTTTCACCCATAAAATCCCCGCAAAATCCGGCTGTGGCCATTCACATCTGTGTCTTGACACTAAGTGATATATGCTACATGGAGTTTTTAGATCGAAACGAGGTAAGTCTGCTATAATATCTCGTTAAAATCGTGGCATCCTTAATTCTGCTCTCTCATGCGCTCACCTCCAGTTAGGATTTCTTAAAGTATTTTTTTTTAAATGCCCTCCTCTTCAAAGATTTTCTTCCCCCAGAAAATTGGGATTTTAAGCTTTCTACTCATGTATCACACGTGCATATCGGACAATTTTGAAATTTGGCCAAATTGGGGGTCTTAGAGCAGGAACTTCAAGTCACCTGAGTGTTTTCCGCCACATACACCAACGTTCAAAAGTTTGGGGTATCAGTGACCCCAAACTTTTGAACCGTAGTGTATCATATGGGATTTTTCATTATGTACACTACGGTTCAAAAAATTGGGGTTGCTTCGAGCCCAAACTTTTGAATGGTAGTGTATAAATATATATATATATATATATATATATATATATATATATATATATATATATATATATATATATATATATATATATATATATATATATATATATATATATATATATATATATATATATATATATATATATATATATATATATATACATATATGCATGGGTTCGGGATGTGGGAGGAAACAGGAGTACTTAAAAAGCACTCATCCCTCAAATATAAAACTAATAAATTTAAAATAATTCATATGATCCTCTTTAGATGAGATCCTATTGAATAAAATTGAAACCACAAGCAAATTATGCTTTACCTTCACACATGAATGAACTTTTCCATATAGCTCAAAGAATTATTAAGACATCCAGTGGGCATTTCAGTTCTGCTCGAATTAGTGTACCTAGTCCAAAACTGAGATTAAATGAATCTGCATTGATTTCACAAAACTTGAAGCATTTCAACTTGTAATACTGCATTTTGATACAAATTATCCTTAAACAAATTACATTTACCTGTGTTACTATCTAAATGAATGGTAAACTTTAGTACATGGAATGTGTGATGTATTTATGTGTGATTGTGGCTTTCAAAAGGGATATTTTATTATCCAAATGCCCAGACTTCCCTCTCCCCAGCCACTTCAACCAGCTCCTCCGGCGGGATCCCAAGGCGTTCCCTGGCCAGCCGAGTGACAGTGGCTCTCCATCGTGTCCTGGGTCATCCCCGGGGTCTCCCGCCGGTGGGACATGCCTGGAACACCTCTCCAGTGAGGCGTCCAGGAGGCATCCAAACCAGATGCCCGAGCCACTTCAACTGGCTCCTCTCAGCGGAGAGAATTAGTGGCTCGACACAGACTCCCTCCACGATGACCGAGCTTCTCACCCTATCTCCAAGGGAGAGCCCGGCCACCCATCCTGCGGACGAAACTCATTTCGGCCGCTTGTAACCGGGATCTTATTTTTTCGGTCACGACCCACAGCGACTGGTAAATCGAGAGCTTCGCCTTTTGTCTCTGCTCTTTGCTCACCACTATGGATTCTACAATATTACGTATTATTAATTTTGTTCAAACAAGTCAAGAGCTCAGGGACTTTTGTAACAAGTTCCCATTTTAGTTTGGGGAATTTCAATGTATTTACTATTTTTAGATATGGCATTTTTGCAAATCACAAAAGTAGATTTACACATTTGAAGGTAATTCATGTTAAATGTTTTAATGCTTTTGAATGTTCAATATTTATAGATTGGACTATTATTATTAATTGCTACCGCGTCTATTTGAATTTGTGTTCTTACCTGGCATAATAAAAAAAAGAACTCATCAATTTTACATTGTGTTTAAATAATTTGCTGGGGGGGGGGGGGGGGGGGGGTTACATTGTTTAAAAAAAGCTTCATGTCCCTGTTAGATTATCGATAAAATTCAGATTAAACGTAGTCTTTCTGGAGTAAATGTAATTTTAATAAAAGAAAAAAAGTTTTTCTTTTGTTCATTTTTTTGTACAAGATTTCTACCCCTCTCCAATGTTAAACATCGAAAATCTGTAGAATACGATTACTCAATATGATTGCTTCAGTGACATCCTTGACTTCCATTACACGAACATGTTTCTTGTCACTGTTAAATTAGTGAAATACCGTATTGGCCCGAATATAAGACGACCCCCTCTTTTTCAAGACTTAAGTTTGAAAAAAGACTTTTTGAACACCAAATTAATTTTTATACAGAAACGACCACGGAAAGCTTTTCTCTGACTGAGCATTTTTTAGGCGATCTTTTTGAGCTCTCCATCTCCGTACATTACACTCTGTGACACCATATTTCACAGCCGCTTTGCAGTTGTTTGAAGACACCGCCTCATTTATCACCATCAACTTGAAGTACTAAAGAAATGCCTGCAGAAAATACTTAAATGTAGTTATGTCAAATAAGGACGATTTAAATACGCTACGTGACTAATGTGGTCAACTGCTTCAAAGCTAACACAAAAAAACACAATGGTTAAAAGTATGAGAGGGTAATACATGCAAAAAGTATCTTTGAGGCTGTGAAAAGGTTCTAAATAACTAAATAAAAACAAAAATAGTGAGTACTCGCCGCTTCCAACCGATGTGCGCATGCGTGTGAATGCATATGCAAGCGCCCTGAGCATTGTGTAGGACGTTTCGCCGCGTAGTAAGGAATGGCCAAACACCGGTTAACCTGGCCAATCTTCGACCCACTTTTCTCCAAATTGTCGCGAAGTTTCTCCATTTTCGGTTATCTCTTCTATTACCGGTATTTTATTCTCTTTTCCTTCTTACCACTTTCTTCTTCGTGTCAGGGGTTCCCTTTGGCCGCCCGAGTCGCGTTCAGCATTCGATTCATTGATGACTGGCGCCATCAAGCGTCGTGAATGGGTATATGTCTAGGCCGCAGTTTTTTTTTTTTTTTTTTTTTTTTTTTTTTAGACCGCAGTTATAAGACGACCTCCTCTTTTTCAATCTTATTTCAGTGCAAAAAACATCGTCTTATATTCGGGCCAATACGGTAATCTGATTAAACATGTGCTTTTACTGCAATAAATCTAAATTAAAATACACACACATAAATATATATAGTACAAGAATTCTGTCTCCGTCCAATGCTGAACATTTTCCCTAACAAAAGAAAATCTGCACCATAAGAATATTCATTATGAAGGCTTTAGTGACATTCTTGTCTCCTATTCCTATCAAAACTGTCACCAAGGTCAAATCCCTGGGCATGTTGTAATTAAATTAGTCCACATATATTGTAAAGAGCTGTGGACCTGAATTCATTCACAAAGAGACTGACAAAGTCTCCAAGTAGAATAATGAGAAATGGTTCCTTATCTTTGTGGAATACTCACAACGGCTATTGTCCTCTAAATTTAAGTGTAGTTCTGGGATGTTGGAAATCACTGCTGAGCTTCTCAAGAGGGGTCATGGGAATAATTCAATGAAACATCTGTGAAGAGAGCAGCCGACTTGATAACCCCATCAAGCTAAAGCTTCAATATGTGACTCGCGCACTCAACACTGCAGGATTCAGATAAGGTGTGTGGTTGAATTGTGCTGCCTGTCTGATGACCCTCTGGGGTTACTTGCATCTTGTTTGACGTCCTAAAGCATCTGACATTTGGGAGCCATAAAATTTCCTTGAACGTATGTTAGGGATTATATTTGTAAATGATTACTAGACTGTTGTATAACAGACTGCAATGTCAGACACATTTTATATCTGGGCTGATTTGGAATTGAAATTCATCAAGGGTTTCAGGCATGATCCTTGCGGTAGGGCTAAGGCTTCCAGCTAGTCCCTTATTCAGAAGCTTACAAAATGCAATACAATGATGCAGTAGTGACTAATTTGACTGCTATGGTATAGTCATGGAAGCTTGGGTAATTATATTAAAAAAAAGTTTATCAGTTATTTTTCTGGCACAGACACGATGAATGTATCAATAGTAGTAATGCTCTAATTGAACAATACATCATATGTCACTATACTGTACATAAGACAGTGAATGGCAATTACATGCAGTAAATGCCCTAGAAATAACCTTGTGCCCTCCGCTTAACCCAACTGTTCCTTTATCCCATCTTCTTTGATTGCTGTGAAGGGTTTTCTTTTTCTTTTTTTTTTTCCATCCTCCGGGCCCACCACCTCACTCGGGGGTGGTAATATGAGTCACTGTGGGAATGCCTACAAGCGCTGTCAGAATCAGAGACAGATTAGAAAGAAAGCTGTTATGCAGGTGTCGAAAATGACCTGCAATTGCTTGGTTCAAAAATAACTAGATCTTGGTACACAATTTGCAATGTGTGTGCCCCACAATGACACACTTACACACATGGCTCAGCACATGAAAAAAAAAACGTATATAAATAAATAAATAAATAAATGTATATATATTTAAAAAAAAAAAAAAAAAATCGTCGACTCACCCACCCGGGCGGTATGGTCGTCCCTTTCAAGCTCAGGTCCTCTACCAGAGGCCTGGGAGCTTGAGGGTTCAGCGCAGGATCTTAGCTGTCCCTAGGATTGCGCTCTTCTGAACCGAGACGTCAGACGTTGTTCCTGGTATCTGTTGGAGCCATGCACCCAGCTTGGGAGTTACTGCCCCTATTGTCCTGATCACTACTGGCATCACTGTTGCCCTCACTCACCACATTTTCTCCAACTCTTCCTTCAACCCTTGGTATTTCTCCACCTTTTTGTGTTCTTTTTTTTCCTGATGTTACTATCACTCGGGATTGCTACATATATCACTACTGCTGTCTTCTGATGTTTATCCACCACCACTATGTCAGGCTGGTTGGCCATTAACAGTTTGTCTGTCTAGATCTGGAAGTTCCACGGGATCTTGGCTCGGTTGTTCTTGACCACCTTTGGAGGTTTTGCCCACCTTGACTGTGGGGTCTCCAGTCCGTACTCGGCACAGATCTTCCTGTACACTAAGCCTGCTACCTGGTTATGTGGTTCCATCTATGCCTTGCCTGTCAGCATCTTACACCCTGCTGTGATGTGCTGGACTGTCTTAGGGGCCTCTTTGCATAGCCTGCACCTGGGGTCCTGTCTGGTGTGATAGACCCCGGCCTCTATTGATCTTGTGTTTAGGGCCTGTTCTTGTGCTGCCATGATCAGTGCCTCCGTGCTGTCTTTCAGTCCGGCCTTTTCCAGCCACTTATGTTTTTCCCATGTCAGCTACCTCCTCAATTTGTCGGTGGTACATACCATGCAGGGCCTTGTCCTTCCATGATAGCTCCCCAGGGTCCTCCTCCTTACTGGGTTTCTGTTGTCTGAGGCATTCACTGAGCAGGGCATCACTGGGGGCCATTTTCGTGATGTACTCTTGGAGGGATGTAGTTTCTTCCTGGATAGTGGCTGTGATGCTCACAAGTCCTCGTCTTCCTTCTTTCCTTTTTGTGTAGAGCCTCAGGTTGCTGGACTTAGGGTGAAACCCTCCGTGCATTGTAAGGAGCTTCCTTTTCTTGATGTCAGTAGCCTGCATCTCTTCCAGTGACCAGGATACGATGCCAGCAGGGTATCTGATTACTGTATGGCATAGCTGTTAATGGCTTGGATCTTATTCTTGCCATTCAGCTGACTCTTGAGGACCTGCCTCACGCTCTGTATTTGGTTGTGGCAGGACTCCTAGATATTTGTAGCTGTCCTGCAAATCACACACATATATATACAGTATATATACACACAGTATACATATATGTATAGGTACAGTGATACCTCGAGATAAAAAATTATGTTTTTCCGGAGTGGTTTCTATTTCAGGATTTTTTTTCGTACAGTGAACCGCATTGTACATGTAAATTGTCCACTTGGTTCCAAGCACTACTAAAATAACTACATTAAATTTTATAAAAGAAAAAAAAAAAAAAATCACGGTCAAATACATTTCAATCGTTCAATATACCAACCAAAAGCTAGGCTAAGCTAAGATAACCTCACCTCACCTTTAATACCTGTAATTAAGTACAGTAGATAATAGAACTTAATACCCAGCAAAAAATAATTAAAATGGAAAATGTGGAACCTGACCTTTCGTGTGAGGTGATGTCCGAAAGCAAAAGTGATACCAATGTAGCGAACCGCGTGTGAGCGTAAACATTCTTCGTGGAGCAAAAATGCTTTTTTGACGGAGACATCGTGAGCCATACTTTTATTTCGGAGCGAGCAGCTTAAAGCAGGTAGTGCTTTAGACTTCCACACGCAAAGAAGAACGCATATTTGCATGCGAAGAAGAAGCATTTATGTACACGAAGATGTCACAATGTAGAGCAGGGCTGTCCAAACTTTTTGCAAAGGGGGCCAGATTTGGTGTGGTAAAAATGTGGGGGGCCGACCTTGGCTGAGGTTCTTTACGTAGAACAATAATATATTTAAACAAATTTTAGCAAGCCATTCTGTTTCACATTTGCTTTTTTATTATAATTCAGATAGTCTTAAGCATGTGTTTTGGTTCATTTGAAACATGCATATCACATGAAGTTGAATATTCACTGAACTTTTTTCTTAAACAGAAGTAATTGTACTCGAGTGCAAATTACATTTGAAGAATGAAATATATCAACATGGCAGTTCAATGTTCACAGAACTTTTGAATAAAATATTAGACAAATGAGAAAATAACAATCATGCAAGGCTCATTTGGAATATGTCATATCAGTAACTATAAATGTTGACTGAACTTTTAAAAGTTTATTCTGGAGTGAAAACTGATAACCTGCCTGAATTTATGACTGATTTTGATCCTAACAAACAAAATCAATTCAGCGACTTACTGTAAATGACATATGACTAATTGTAAATGTCGAATGACTTTCCTTCATTAATTTGACGGGTGATATTGAGATCTGGATTCCATCATGAAGGCCAGGTCTGGCTCAAAGGCAGTGGTATTGATGCGCAAGATGTCTCGCAAGTGAGTGTCCGTTAGCCGTGTCCTCACACCGCTCTTATTTAAGATCAGAACCGAGAATATCTTCTCACACAAATACGTCGACCCAAACAAGCTGAGCATTTTCTTAGCAAATGAAACCGGTTCTTATCCAGCTGTAGGTAAAAGTTGCCGAGAGAAAGCTGCTGGTGCTGACTGCGGCTCTCAGGGTTCCTTCCCTGCAATGTTGTCGTACATGTCAGCATGTCTCGTTTGGTAACGTCTCTTGACATTGAACTCTTTAAAAACAGCCACTGTCTCCTGGCAAATGAGGCAGACAAAATTGTTGCGTATTTCAATGAAGAAATAGTCCAATTTCCACCTATCCTTGAAGTGCCGGTGTTCCGACATCACAGGATTCCCATCATGAGCATACCTTTCATTAATGCGCATGCGCGCGCATGCGTAGAAGAAAGTTGGACGCGAACTAGCTTTCCAGTCATCGTGGTTGCATACCGGAGACAACGGGTAAGCAAAATAATGTTTTTAACGATTGATTTAAGCTACTTTTCATTGTATACATCTTTTTTTCATTTACTTATGATAATACCGAAAAGGAGCTAAGCATTCTCTTTGTTTTTTTAAACCGTTTTTGGATTGTAAATTCTGCTATTAGTTGTCGCCGTGGGTCAAGTTCTGCGTTCCTACATTGGGTATTCACGCTTACAGTATTTTTCACTGCATCGTTAAATTTAAACTATTTAATGATTGTCGTTGTAGCAGGTTTTACGTCAGCTGTAGGATGATGTAAAAATGCATTTTGATAAAGAAAACGAAGTGCAGTCTAGTGTACGCCGCACGTGGTTAGTGCCTAACACAGATGGAAAATGCTTTGAGCATCATAGCTACCGTCAATCTCCTTCCAGTGTTATGTTTGTTTCACTGTAACATTTTAGTAAAAGCCTAGATTTGTCAGTCATTGATAAAAATTTAGAGCAGTAAATTTTCTTTGTTTTTCTTTCTTAGAAATGAACAGAAGGTGGGATGAGATTTACAACTTTCTCTCTGTGGGAACTTATCCCACAGAGATGAACAAAAGTCAACGGCAGTCCCTGAGAAAATATTCCTCAAAGTTTTCCATTCATGGTAAGAGTTAAATGTGCTTAGAGTCGTGATAACAGTACTGCAATATTTGCGCTTAAAAATCCGACAGTGTTATCTATGCTTTTTATTGAATATGGCTCCCTGTATTTTGGAAATACACCCAAGCGGAGAGCAGTCAAAACCAGGGAGGAGGCTATGGAAATCTTCCAACAGTATCATACAAAGGGCACTGGTGGACACACTGGAGTCCTAAAAACAAAATCTGCTGTGTGTGATAGATTTTTCTTGACTGGCATGACCAAGGACATTGAGCAATGGGTATTTGTGGTATAATTGAGCATGTATCAATATGTGACTTGATACTGAAGTGAGGAGATCTCCTAACTAATGCTTAAAAAATCTGATCTGCCAGTTGGGAGATAACTGTAGGCATGATTCTGTAGAAATCTGGCTGGGGAAAATTTTCACTCATCCTTTTTATTTTCTGTTTATTTATTTATTTTACAGATTGTAAAACAGGACAAATATTTGTCCATTTTGATAGACCAATGGGTAATGAAGAACAATACGAGTGGAAAATTCTCCGGAATTTGAGGTTGGTTAAAAATTATACTGTATAAATGTCCTTATGATATATATACACTCACCGGCCACTTTATTAGGTACACCATGCTAGTAATGGGTTGGACCCATTTTTGCCTTCAGAACTACCTCAATTCTTCGTGGCCTAGATTCAACAAGGTGCTGGAAGCGTTCCTCAATCTCCTGCAGTTTAAACCGAGCATCAGTATGGGGAAGAAAAGTGATTTAAGTGACTTTGAACGTGGCATGGTTGTTGGTGCCAGAAGGGCTGGTCTGAGTATTTCAGAAACTGCTGATCTACTGGGATTTTCACGCACAACCATCTCTAGGGTTTACAGAGAATGGTCCGAAAAGGAAAAAATATCCAGTGAGCGGCAGTTCTGTGGGCGGAAATGCCTTGTTGATGCCAGAGGTCAGAGGAGAATGGCCAGACTGGTTCGAGCTGATCGAAAGGCAACAGTGACTCAAATAACCACCCGTTACAACCAAGGTAGGCAGAAGAGCATCTCTGAACGCACAGTACGTCGAACTTTGAGGCAGATGGGCTACAGCAGCAGAAGACCACGCCAGGTGCCACTCCCTTCAGTTAAGAACAGGAAACTGAGGCTACAATTTGCATAAGCTCATCGAAATTGGACAATAGAAGATTGGAAAAACGTTGCCTGGTCTGATGAGTCTCGATTTCTGCTGCGACATTCGGATGGTAGGGTCAGAATTTGGCGTCAACAACATGAAAGCATGGATTTATCCTGCCTTGTATCAACGGTACAGGCTGGTGGTGGTGGTGTAATGGTGTGGGGAATATTTTCTTGGCACTCTTTGGGCCCCATGGTACCATTTGAGCATCGTTGGAACACCACAGCCTACCTGAGTATTGTTGCTGACCATGTCCATCCCTTTATGACCACAGACTACCCAACTTCTAAAGGCTACTTTCAGCAGGATAATGCGCCATGTCATAAAGCTGGAATCATCTCAGACTGGTTTCTTGAACATGACAATGAGTTCACTGTACTCAAATGGCCTCCAGAGTCACCAGATCTCAATCCAATAGAGCATCTTTGGGATGTGGTGGAACGAGAGATTTGCATCATGGATGTGCAGCCGACTAATCTGCGCCAACTTTGTGATGCCATCATGTCAATATGGACCAAACTCTCTGAGGAATGCTTCCAGCACCTTGTTGAATCTATGCCACGAAGAATTGAGGCACTTCTGAAGGCAAAAGGGGGTCCAACCCATTACTAGCATGGTGTACCTAATAAAGTGGCCGGTGAGTGTATATATTATATTTATGTGGAATCTTAATTTTGAAGGCACTCTATAAACAATACTAATTCATGTATTTGAGGTTGATGTGTATATTTAAACACTAAACATGTCCTTATTCAGTTTGCAGAGCAGTATTTGAAATATGTAGAAATTCACTCTGTAGAAACTAACATGGAGGCGATGGAAGTTGCAAGACTTCAAATTGCAGCCACTCTTTTGACGTGCAAAGGTGATTATTGTCAAGTTAGAGTACTATTTAATGGCACAAACATGTCCAATGCAAAGGAAATGATCAGTCTGGCTTCTACACTACCAGAAATGAAATATGAATCACAATAATAAAGTTTGGCTCCTACTAATACTGTTTTACACCAAGCTATGGTACATGGGCCATGGGCATAGTTCAAACAGCAGAAATCATGTGGACCTTTAGTTTGGAGAGATTTGTTTGGAAGCCAAAGAGGGGTTATTGATTTGTAATATATGGTTTGGTTGATTGTTTTAGTTTCTAATGCTATTTTTTTTCTCATTGTGGATGACTATTGTGTGTCCTGTTCAATGCTGCAATATGATGCTGAACAAAGCATCATTGATATGGTAAAGTGACTCGTAGATACTTGCATTACTTGTTCATAAATAACTTGTGGCTTCACTAATGTGATTTTATTTACTTTTACACTTTTAAGTTGGTGTGACTTTTGCTCGCGGTGGACACACACACAATGTGCAGGACAACACCACGATACTTTTGAATGCAGAAAATGCCAGTTGAATTCCTCACAACTGAAGAATTAAAATATATTAAAAAAAAAAAAATTATGTCAAATTTCAATGTAACATGTAACACTGCTTTCGTCCTCTACCGTGACAAAATGTTGTGGTTACTGTGTCTACATATTCTTCAAATATTTGAAATGTTAATTTAAAAAATAGTTTTGTTACAAGAGATGTCACTGTAGCAAATTGACGTTTAAATCCATGTTTCAGGCAAGGTAGGGCTTTTTTTTTTTTTTTTTTTTTGCATTATTCATGACAAAATGATTCAAAGTGCTTTACATATTAAAATCAGTTTGACACAATTGAAGTGTTTAGTTTTTAATCCCTGACTGTGTGCCAAACACTGATTTCTTACATGAATCACTTAGACATTGATTATATGTTAACAACTTTTGCATAGTTGTGATACTGAAAGGTGCATATTTTGTAAATCGGGTGTGTCTTTGCAGAATGTTGCTTTGAAATTTCTCTGCGCTTTGTGTGTGACTAGTGTGTCTGTGTCATGGGTTAGGGAAGTGAATGAATGTCCACTTTGCTACTTGGAGTGGTGATCTGATCTCAAATGCGACTATTTAAAAAAAAAAAAAAAATTGCCATGAATCTCACCACTCCTATTTAATGTCTATTAAAGAACATCAAAAGGAAAAAAAAAGCTTGACACAATTGGCATAAAGGAAAGTCAAAACAACGTAGTTACTGGAGCATCATGGTAGCATACTTAGGAGAGCTACTCTGGTCGCGTTTGTTCGCACGAAATAAAAACAAAAGGGATAAAAGGCACAGTATATTTGGTATGATTAAATATTTGAATGCTGGGGCATAAAATGTTCTCCAATACAGGTAAAACCAATGTATGCATGGAAAATGAATGAATGAATGAATGAGAACATTGTCGTAGCATACAGAGGAATGCTACTCTGGTTAACACTGGAATATTGTATTATATGTAGGAATGCTTCTCTGATCAATTGTACCAGTCCAAAATAAAACAAAAAAGGACGGTTGTCTTTTGTGAATAATCTAGAATGTGAAGAAAAGGACGTAAATTGTCTTCTAATTCTAAAATGATCCACCTAAAACAACATCGTTGTAGCATACGTAGAATGCTACTGTGATGAGGTATGCTCGCACGATAGATGTAACTGTCACACTGGCATTCGGGTATGCTATCGTGATAAAGCATGCTAGTCTGGCAGAACACCGGCCCTCACTGTCGACATTCGGTTTTTTTTGTTTATTGTCGCCATTTTAGAAAATTGGGGGTAAAGCGTCACACGCAGTGAAGTCATTCAGAGTGCTGGTGCCTTCTAGTAGGTAAATGAGGAACAGCATTTAGTGTAAGCTACTTCATATGCTGCTAAATTTATCAAGTCTATGTGTGGGCCAGACGTTATGGGGCTTATGACAGAGGCTGCTGGCCAGATGAAATTTGACCACGGGCCGCATTTGGCCCCCGGGCCGGACTTTGGACATGTCTGATGTAAAGCGACAGCTCTGGATGCTAACAATGTACATAATTACATTGGGATAAGTTTGAAAACGCAATATGCTTACCTTGAATATCTGCTAATAAAACCGGACAGCATACACTCTCGCTCCCAACCGGACTTCCCAACAGGACTCTCTCGCATCACCAGTTTTGCCCAACTTTTGTCTTATCAGGTATTTGCTGCACGCATTTTTCCCTGAAGCTCGTCTTGTGAACGACCGACAGTGCTGTCCTGCTCTTCACTTTTCAGATCTGGTTCAAATAGGAAGGGTAGAACTGACGACATGTTGGGAAAGCTAACGAGTGACACGCTGGGATTTCGGCAACGGGACCAGTGACGTCACGCACTACGACATAAGAAGAATGGCGACCTATCACTTAAAATAATTTTACAAACTTTTTTAAAACAAAAACATTAAGAGGGGTTTTAATATCAAATTATTATAACTCATACTAACATTTATCCTTTAAGAATTACTTGTCTTAAAAATAGAGGATCCCTTTAACATTTCATTTATAGAAGCATTGTACTGCTCCCTCAACAGATTGTTGTTATCATGATGTCTTATTGTTTGCTAGTGTGTGGAATCTTTCATCATTTTCTTTTACTTTCCAACCTTAGTGTGTATTCACTGCAAGCGTGTCACCTTAACATGCCTCCTGCTGAGATCAAAATAAAATAAACTGATGACAGTAACTGCCCAAAGTCCTATAGACCCCATTCACCTACGTCACACAATCACGTAATCGCTTTAATGTGCCGCCATATTGTCCGTCATTGTGTGTCCGTATTGTCAATGATTGTAGTTTCTAAAGGTGGATTCATTTGCAAATTATAGAAGCCCCGGTGCTTTCAGATGCTGTAAACTCTTTGGATGAGTTGCATAAAAGCCGTTATTTGGAAAAGCTTCGGTCGATCCAGTCGCCAGATCCATATTTGATGCCCAAATCGATGTTTTTCAACCTGCTGTCTTCGCCGTCTCTGCCTGACATCTCCTACCCGGGTATCTATAACTATCTTGTCCATACGAAGTCAGCCTATTCTCTCGAAAGTTTGAAAAACTTTAAGAGCTTGGAGGCTTATAAATACTTTGTTGCTGGTTGGGTAAAACAGATCCTTGTCCACGAGAATTCGGCAGGAATCTATCCTGTGCTCGGGAAGGTGAGCTACGAAATTTTCAATTCAAAATCTTTTATTCTCGCTAACATCTCAGTACGTGGATTGCCATGTCCAAAATAAAGCTAAATATTATTTAAAAAATAATGATGGTGGAAGAAAGGGAAGAAATAAATATCTTGAATTTGAAACTGAAACTGTATGTCGTCGGCGATTAGCCTCGCAATGATCTTAATTGTGGTTCTATTTCATTCCTTCTGACCGCCAGAGCCGGTGCTTAGCACCTGGATATCTACGAGTGCGCAGCTCAAAGGTTGAGAATAAAATACCAACGAAGTCACACCATTGGACGTGACCTGGGTGACGTCAGAAGTCATATAAGACCCCCGCTCACCCAGCACTAGTTCCTTTTCTACATTCTCGCATCAGCGAAGGTCGTATTACCGTGTTTATACCGCGCTTGCCAGAAGCCTCGAAATCAACTTGGTTGGAGCTACGTGGATTACGTCCTTCAGAGGCTGCGAGCAGCGGCTGGACTATCGATTTCTTCACGTTCTGGATCATCTTCACTTCATATTTTCTGTGAGTGTTTTCCGCTCCGGACACTATTGATTGTATTATTGTGAGTAAATTTCGCCCTGATACGCTAATGTAGCACCTCGGCTTTTTCCACCAACCCTGCGGCCCGCATTGGCTAATGTGTCACCGCGGCTGTTTCTTCCGAACCCGAACTGGGTTATTGAGTGTTTAGGCTGAGAGTGTTTCCCGCTCCGCGTCATTATTTTGTGCTTTGAGTGTTTTACTCGCTCCTTGCATTTATACAACGGGAGTGTATGAGTGTGTTTTCGCTCCGCGCCTCCTCCAGCTGTAACCGATTGGCTTGTTTGCTTCGAGCCTCATTACTGTTTACTAGTCCTTAAGTGTTATTCACTCTGGGAACCTCGTGCTTTGTTGACTCGCTCCGGAGTTCGTGAGTGGGGCTCGCACTGTGTGTAGACATGTCAGGACGGCTAGTGAATGCTTGTGACCGCTGTTTAGCCCACCTGAGCCCAGAAGACGGACACGTTTTATGCCCATCGTGTCTAGGCGTTAGGCATTTGAGAAAGGCGCTCACCGATGAAGCGTGTCTTGACTGTGTCTGCATCCCGTTGTCAGAAAGGTCTGCTAGACTTGCTATGGTGGAAAATAAAATTCCTCACGAAGCATTGGCGTCGAGCCCAAAAAAGACGACCAAGCGCCATAAGAAGCAGCATTTTGAGGCCACCTCATCAAAGAAAGCTTGTGATAACGAACACATGCTATCTGCTAAGGTTAACACTTTAGCTTCTGAGTTCGCTCAGATAAAAACGTTACATCTGAGCTTACAGCCGGGGGGGGGGAGTGCAAACACAGGTGTCATTAAAGCGTGCCTGAGCAGGAGCACCGCTGTGAAGTTGGCCACCTGGAAGAGGACGTTGTATCCATAGCAGCAAGTGACTCGCTGTTTAGGACCGAAAATGTAACCTACAGAGAAGACGTTGAGATCACCCCTTTTCCATGCCCCTCAGTAGCAGACTGTGACACATCTGAGTCCCTACCCCCAGAATCTAGTCCTGGTTTGTCTTTCATAAAGCAAACTGTCCAATTAGCCCTTTCACAACTGGGTATTGAGAAGCTACCAGCTGAGAATTCGGTTTCTAGTGCCTTCTTTAAGACTGCTCAAAAACCACAATTCTGTGTGCCTGCATCGCAACCCTATATAAAAGAGCTTCAGCTTTGCTGGACAGATCCTAAGTCGTCCACCCACTTGTCCCAAGAATGTAGGGCACTCAGCTCTATGCATGATGCGGCTCAATATGGGTTAAACAAGATGCCTTCGGTGGACAGCATTGTGGCGGGCCTGATAGTGGACCCAGCAGATGCCCGCGCCCACAGTGCCCGGTGACTGATGAACTCCTTACCGAGGCCTATGATGTTGCGGCTCGGATTGGCCGCTTGGGTAATACGTTTTCCCACCTTGCCCTGGCCCTTGCACAGTCATTGAGGGATGCAGGTGTCAATGAGAGTGTACAGAACCTGAGCGATGCTTCCCTCCAGACGTTCGCATATATGTCCAGAGAACTTGGCAGTCTCATGTCAATACTTACTGTGACCAGACGTCAAGTGTGGTTGGCGCAGTCTCCTCTGACTGAGTCGTGTAGGGGTGCGCTTCGCACTCTACCTGTTGTTCCGGGTCAAGTGTTTGGCCCAGCAGCCCAACAAACCCTTGAGAGAGCTGTGGAATACAACAGGTCCAGGAAACGGTTTGCTGACCTGCAACGTGCTTCCAGGCCCCCCCACAGACGTGCTCCTACCTATCACTCTGCAACCAGGGCTCCACCTGCGCCGAGAACTGCACGTTCATTCTCTGCGGAAGGACAAACCTCTCAACGGCCTGTTTTTCGGGAGCCGGCAGGAAGACCCCCAAGAGCTGACCGATTTCACAGACCTCAACACAATCGCCCCTCCAAGACCTCTACTGCTGGTAGGGGCAAGAACAGTAGAGTTTGACTACCTTTGACAGGGCCTTAGCCATTTTACCAAACACCATCTCAGACGCTGGGTGGCCCTTGTTCCAGACCCATGGGTCATTTCAACTTTGTTCAGAGGTTACACTATTCAGTTCAAGCGTCGACCCCCAAAGTTCAATGAGGTGAAGACAACCGTTGTGTCAGATCCAAGGAAGCATATGGCCCTCAGAAAAGAGGTCGCGGAACTCTTACAGAAGGAAGCTATAGAGGTGGTTCCCAGTTCAGACCTGTTGAAAGGGTTTTATTCAATTTATTTTCTTGTTCCGAAGAAGGACGGCGGATTTCGCCCTATCCTCGACCTGAGATCGCTAAATTGTTACCTCAAGTGTCTAAAATTTCACATGCTTTGCACAACAGACGTTCTACAATCAATCACTCAAGGAGACTGGTTTACGAGTGTGGATTTAAAGGACGCCTATTTTCACGTGCCAGTGGTGCCACACCACAGGCCATTCCTTCGCTTTGCCTTCGAAGGAAAAGCATACCAATACAGAGTGCTGCCATTCGGCCTCTCTCTTGCTCTCTGGACATTTACAAGGTGCGTGCCTGCAGTGCTGGCCCCCCTGGAGAGCCGCGGCCTCAGAATTCTTCCTTACTTGGACGATTGGCTTGTGTGCTCACAGACTCAGGAACAAGCTCTCAGCCATACCATGCTGCTGTTGGACCATGTAAAGCACAGGTGTCAAACCGATTCCAGAAAGGGCCTAGTGGGTGCAGGTTTGCTTTCCAACCAATGAAGAGGACACATTTTTACCAATTAGATCTTTTACATGTGTAATCAGTTAAACTTTGGCAGGTGCTGCTTGTTTCAGCAGGAAGTTCATTGGTTAAACTCTCTGCGCGTTATCGGTTGGAACAAAATCCAGCACCCACTAGGCCCTTTCTGGAATCGGTTTGACACCTGTGATGTAAAGCAACTGGGTCTCAATGTAAACCTTTCAAAAAGTTATTTGGTTCCCAGCCAACATGTGATTTTCATCGGCATAAGCTTAAACTCCTTAACTATGACCGCCTCTCCATCGCCACAAAGGGTGGACGACGTTCTTCAAACAGTCACGTGTGTCAGACGCAGTGCGAGACTGTCATACGGGACTGTCCTCCAGTTATTGGGAAAACTGACTGCACTATCAATTGTGGTGCCTTTGGGGCTTTTATTTCTGCACCCATTACAGATTTGGATGAAGGGTTTGGGGTTGGACCCCAAACGACATCAACACAGACTTGTGAATCTCTCAGGGCGTTGTCATCGACTACTAAGGCCCTGGATGAACAGGCAGTTCATATGCAGGGGTGTCACACTAGGCTCACTTCCCTCACGCCGAGAAGTGGTTGTAACAGATACGTCGCTTTCAGGCTGGGGTGCAATGTGGAACCACAGGGCGATCAGGGGTGTTTGGTCCCCACTGGAGAGGCTTCGTCACATAAATGTGTTGGAGCTTCGTGCTGTTCGACTTGGTCTCAAGCATTTTCTCCCTGTGTTAAGAGGAAAGCATGTTCTGGTTCCACCACCAAGAGGGGCCAGATCTCCTCTCTCACTGGTAGAGGCTCAAAAGCTTCGCCTGTGGGCTTTTCCACACCTTTTGAGTCTCAAAGCGGTCCATCTTCCGGGGGTGCAGAACTGTGCAGCTGACTTACTCTCCAGGCGGAAACCACCACCAGGGGAGTGGAGGTTAAACTCTGCTGTGGTTCAGGAGATATGGAGGAGGTTCGGTGTTGCTTCAGAAGCGACCACTCATTGTCAACAGCGGTTTTTCCTTGCGGAAACGAACAGTCCGCTAGGTCAGGATGCCCTAGCACACTCATGACCAGACTGTCTCCTGTATGCGTTTCCACCTCTTCCCCTCTTAATGGTGACTCTGCACAGGATCAGCCAGAGCAATCACAAGGTGTTGTTGGTCGCTTCGTTCTCTCCAGGAAGAATATGGTTTCCGATGATTCTCAAGCATCTCAATGGAGAGTCTTGGCCTCTAACCCAGAGAATGGACCTGTTGTCTCAGGTGGAGGGGAGCATCTGGCACCCCCACCCGGAGTTTGTTCACCTGTACCTGTGGCCTCTGAAGGGCCGGATTCCCTGTTAAGGTCCCGTACAGAGGCGGTTGTACAAACTGTACTTAATGCACGTGCAACATCCACACGGACACTTTACAGTAACAGGTGGAAACGGTTCAATAAATGGTGTAAGAATAACAATGTGGATCCTGAGCGCTGCTCTGTGCCAATATTGCTTAACTATTTACAAGAACTTCTTGATAAGGGACTTTCTGTGTCAACTTTGAAAGTGTACATGGCTGCGATATCCACCCACCATGTTTTGGTGGATGGCCGATCAGTGGGCTCACATTCCCTGGTGTGTCGGTTTTTGAAGGGTGCCCTTCGTCTCCAACCTCCTAGGTTACCACGTGTTCCCAGGTGGGACCTCCCATTGGTCCTGGAAGGTTTGTGTTCTACCCCTTTTGAGCCTTTGGATGGGTCTGGCCTTAAGTGGGTCACAGTGAAAACTGCGTTACTCCTTGCGATTACTTCAGCAAAGCGTGTGAGTGAATTACATGCTTTATCGATTTATCCGAACTGTTTAAGATGGAATTCTGACGGTTCTGGGGTTACGCTATGGCTCAATCTGAGTTTTTTACCGAAGAGACTTTCAGCTTTTCACATTAACCAGCCAGTTACCCTGGCTGTGTTTAACGATGTGAGTGGACCTGATGGACATTTGCAAAGTTTGCTATGTCCTGTTTGAATGCTGAAGCACTATATTAGTGTGACTGCAAGCACTCGTAAGATGGATGCTCTTTTTGTATATTTTGGTGGCAGGAAAAAAGGCTACGCAGTATCGAAGCAGCGACTGTCACATTGGGTTGTCGAAGCTATTCTACAGGCCTATGAATCCAAAGGTCTTCAGCCTCCTCAAGTCACGTGCCATTCCACAAGAAAGATGGCAACTTCCTGGGCGGCACTGAGAGGTGTTCCACTGAATGACATCTGTTCCGCAGCAACGTGGGCATCATCTTGTACATTTGCCCGCTTCTACAGAGTGAATGTGGCAGCTCCTCACCCAGTGGCTTCAGTGGTGCTGTCGGCTTTCTCTCACCGCAACTGATCCTCGGTAATTATGGTGTCTTCGTGACAATGTTGGTATAAAGTCATCCAGGTGCTAAGCACCACCTCTGGTGGTCAGCAGGAATGAAATAGAACGAGAGTTACTTCTGTAACTAAGGTTCTATAAATTCCGCATGACCGCCAGAGTTACCTGTCACTCAGACTACCAGCGAGTACATTCCGAAAAGGAACTAGTGCTGGGTGAGCGGGGGTCATATACGACTTCTAACGTTACCCAGGTCACGTCCAATGGCGTGACTTTGTTGGTATTTTATTCTCGACCTTTGTGCTGCGCACACATAGATATCCAGGTGCTACGCACCGCCTCTGGCGGTCATCCGGAATTCATAGAACCTTAGTTACAGAAGTAACTCTCGTTATTTGTCAGCCAAAAACCCTCTAAATATATATTAAATGCATCTTACCAGATATAAAATGACTACTACATAGTCTGTGGTGATTGTTTGGTGCCCAGTTTTGTCGTCTAATTGCAGCAGTCCATCTCGCTCTCCTCTTCGGGTCTCTCGGTATACGATAGAACTTCAAGTGTCTCCATTTATCTTCCCTGTTACTGCAACCAACCACTACACATGCCTTCACCATTTTGATTAAACAATGTTAACGATTGTCAGGAAGGTTTTTGGGTTCGTTTACTAGGCGGTGATTCCTTAACTTAGACAAGCAGAAAAACACGCATAAATGGGAGGAATGTACGTAGTGGTAACATGTAAACACGATCAGCTGACGGACAATATGGCGGCACAAATCAGGTGGCGATGTTGTGACGTCACGTGAAGGAGGTCTATACAATCCGGAGCTGAGGTTCAAAGGTTTAAGGTTAAAAGATTTGTGTATTCGTATTGGTCAAAGAAAATGGGGGTGGAATTAGAGTGGGCTATACTGTCATATTTTGTTATTCAGGATACATAAAAACTTGCTGTTAGCAAATCTATAATGCTTGTGTGTGTGTGGGGGTGGGTGTGTGTGTGTGTGGGCGTGCACGGGGGTTGTGGGGGTGAGATTTTAATGTGCCACTCAGCATGAGTTTAACTGAGCATCCATCTTTTTTCTTGGAGTAATTTACCTGTGACTATGATCTGCATGTGTGTCCACTGTTGTGCATGTTGGTGTCTATGTAAAGGCAAGGCTTTTTAGCAGTTACAAAATCAGGGGAGACTTTCGTTGCTTGCTAGTCGTAAATCATATCCAAATTGCTTTGTCAACCACAAAAACAAAGCACACACGGGCACATCCGGACAAAAACACACCTGCTGCTCACTGAATACGATGGAAACAAGCTGTTTGCATGTGATCCCAAATCAACAATAATTAAATGATTTGTAAAATAATCAAATAAGGGAATAAATGTTGAAGGGTGGGTTTTGGGTAAGCATTTTGATTGACGACTACCTGGAGCAGAATAGCATTGGTGGTTGACATGGAGACCTGAAAGTTAGAACATGCATGAAGCCAAATTTCTCTGAGCCTGCGTGGGTTTCCCCCAGGTACTCTGGCTTCCTCCTACATCCCAAAAACATGCATGATAGGCTGATTGAACACTAAAATTCCCATCAGTGTGATTTTTAGTGTGAAGGGTTTTTTGTCTATATGTACCTTGTGACTGGCTGGCAACTAATTCAGGGTTTACCCCGGCTCCAGCCCAGAGTTAGCTGGGATAGGCTCCAGCCCTCCCGTGAGCCTCGTGAGGATAGGCGGTGCAAAAGATGAATAAATTGTATGACGTGGGGGGAGTTACAATCCACAGTATTGGAGTGTGTGTGTTCCCTGCAGTACAGGAGTACTGTGTCTCACTGCAAATACTAATAATGAGATGGTGAAAAAGCAATATTTTATATTTGACAAGGTGATGATCACGGAAAATTGTGGTTATTAGTCAGTTTATACACGTACGAACCCATACACACAGTGCAAATGTAAATGGAAATCATGGTAATATGCCATTATGTATCAGAACACTGTATAAAAGCACTGCCCCCTGACAGGAAAAGCTGCTGAGTACCATCAATTTCTCACAATTTCAATAATAATTGCTGATCAAAATGACTTGATAAAAAGTTCTGAGTCCGTATGTAAATTTTTTTTATCAGAAGCAGAGTCCACCTGTTGAAGACCTTTGTTTCAGAGATGGCACTGAGATAATGAGTGTAAGTATTAGTTAATTCATTGTGCAGTACAGCAAAACATTACAGCTCTAGATGGCATCTATTTGTCTAGTATGTACAGAGTCGAATGTTAGAAATGATGAAAACAAGCTGTCACGTTATAGAGCACACATTATGGTTCACTAAAGGCCCCCTGTCGCTTATAGGAACGACTGTGGCAATGATGAATCAATGACACTATTATTTTCAAGAGGAGCATTAGTACCATGAACCTTACGTAGGAGGAAAAGCATTTTGAAATGATTCAAGTCGGTAATCATGAGTATAGCATCCACTCAGGTAAAGAAAATCCTTACTAACCATTCAGTTGAAATGTGTAGTGGAGTTTAAAAAAAAAAAAATGTTTTTGCAATATTGAGCTTGAAGTGAAATGGGAACATGTTGTAACAATCTATGTAGCAAGGAGAAAGATTCCCAGGCTTACCAAATATTTATAATCATTCATCTTCTGAACCGCTCATCCTCACAAGGGTTGCGGGGGTGATTCCAGCTAACAACAGGCAGGAGGCAGGGTACACCATGAACTGGTTGCCAGCCAGTCGTAGAGCACATACAGACAAACAACCATTCACTCACACAGTTGCACAGTCACACCTATGAACAATTTGGAGTGTTCAATTAGCTTACCATTCATTAATCCACAATCACAGAACTAACTCAACACAGAACCCCCCCCCCCCCCCCCCCCACACACACACACACCCACACACCCACACACACATGATAATTTCAATATGGATTACTAACTAACTAACTATATATACAGTTGTGGTCAAAAGTTTACATACACTTGTGAAGAACATCATGTCATGGCTCTCTTGAGTTTCCAGTTATTTCTACAACTCCGATATTCTCTCTGATAGATTGATTGGAACAGATACTTCTTTGTCACAAAAAACATTCATGAAGTTTGGTTCTTTTATGACTTTATTATGGGTGAACAGAAAAAAGTGATCAAATCTGCTGGGTCAAAAATATACATACAGCAGCGCTAATATTTGGTAACATGTCCCTTGGCCATTTTCACTTCAATCAGGCGCTTTTGGTAGCCATCCACAAGCTTCTGGCAAGCTTCTGGTTGAATCTTTGACCACTCCTCTTGACAGAATTGGTGCAGTTCAGTTAAATTTCATGGCTTTCTGACATGGAGTTGTTTCTTCAGCATTGTCCACAAGTTCTCAATGGGCTTTAAGTCAGGACTTTGGGAAGGCCATTCGAAAACCTTAATTCTAGCCTGATTTAGCCATTCCATTACCACTTTTGTTGTATGTTTGGGGTCATTGTCCTGTTGGAACACCCAACTGCGCCCAAGACCCAATCTTCGGGCTGATGACGTTAGGTTATCTTGAAGAATTTGAAAGTAATCCTCCTTCTTCATTATCCCATTTACTCTCTGTACGGCACCAGTTCCATTGGCAGCAAAACAGCCCCACAGCATAATACTACCACCACCGTGCATGACGGTTGGCATGGTGTACTTGGGGTTAAAGGCCTCACCTTTTCTCCTCCAAACATATTGCTGGGCATTGTGGCCAAACAGCTCGATTTTTGTTTCATCTGACCACAGAACTTTCCTCCAGAAGGTCTTATCTTTCTCCATGTGATCAGCAGCAAACGTCAGTCGAGCCTTAAGGTGCCGCTTTTGGAGCAAGGGCTTCGTTCTTGCACGGCAGCCTCTCAGTCCATGGAGATGCAAAACACGCTTGACTGTGGACACTGACACCTGTGTTCCAGCAGCTTCTAATTCTTGGCAGATCTGCTTTTTGGTGATTCTCGGTTGAATCTTCACCCTCCTGACCAATTTTCTCTCAACAGCAGGTGATAGCTTGTGTTTTCTTCCTGATCATGGCAGTGACAAAACAGTGTCATGCACTTTATACTTACAAACAGTTGTTTGCACTGTTGCTCTTGGGACCTGCAGCTGCTTTGAAATGGCTCCAAGTGACTTTCCTGACTTGTTCAAGTCAATGATTCGCTTTTTCAGATCCATGTATGTATATTTTTGACCCAGCAGATTTGATCACTTTTTCTGTTAACCCATAATAAAGTCATAAAAGAACCAAACTTCATGAATGTTTTTTGTGACAAAGAAGTATCTGTTCCAATCACTCTATCGGAGAAAAATCAGAGTTGTAGAAATAACTGGAAACACAAGAGAGCCATGACATTATGTTCTTCACAAGTGTATGTAAACTTTTGACCACAACTGTATATCTATATATATTCCTATACTTCTTGCATGGTCTAATGATAAACACAGTTAAAATAATTATTTTCTCATTGCAACAATTACTGTTACATTTAAGGTATAGTTTTTAATGAAATTGACATCTTATGTCAGTAGATTGTTAATTTATGTACTTTTCTTCATCAATCCTGTTTTGACACTACTGTATATAGCATTTACAGTATGTATTGACTGCCAAAGTTAATTCATTCTGTCACAATTCTGTTTTAATTTATTAGACACTAAAAATTAAGATGACCTCTTTCATGGTCATTGCTGGGTAACTCAAACTATGGATTGCTTAAACTGCAAAATTGGAGATCGGAAATCCTTGGTGTGTGTGTTCAAATAAATTGGCTAATAGTTTTTTTGGCAGAGTACTTGTTTATATGAAGCCATAATTTGGGATTTATAAATATTTGAGGCAGAATAAGACAGGCTGGGTGTGTGTGTGTGTATGTGTGTGATTACGTAGTTGTGTGAGTATGTGCTTATGACAGTATGACGAGACTGCTGCTCCTGCTAACTGTTTATCCCCATTACTGCTGCCAAGGAGCTTACAAGCTACAGTAAATTGAACAAATTCTGGTCCCAAGACAAATTATAATGAAAATTAATGTTTTTTTTTTCCTTTCTTTCTTTTTAATAGGCAGCACTGCAGTTTTATTCCATTTTCAATTAAACTATCAGCAATTAGCTTGGGTTTCATTATTATTCCTGTCAAACAAGTTTGACAAATTTGCTTGAATACTGGCACACTTACAAAAAATTGTATAACACACACAAATCTTCTTTGGGGAAACCTGCATAATTGAAATCATGTACTGTGTGGTAGGCCTGGATTATTAGGAAACTGAAGCAATTACAATCTTTTCAGCTTTAGAAGTGCAGCAACTTTAAAGTACATTTTACGGAAGGAAGGTCCTACACTACAGTTTGAGAGCATATAAGAAGACAGAGCAGTTTGTCTTCAAAGAACGTTACACCTGATGACCTCGACAAATGGACTACACTAGCAAGGGTTACGTGATTGTCTATTGTGTTGGTTCACATTTTTTTTTGCCTCCCTAACAGCTATAAATATTTATAAAATATTTGTGCAAAATAGTTTATTGTTTTATTATTTTATTTTAAATTACTAGGGAATATTAGGGGACTAAGAAGTGGATGCTGAAAGCAGAATAAAGACATAGAATATTTGGCCATATGCCATGCTTCCTCTTGTTTTTCTACCCCGTTACATTTAAGCTACCATCTCCTGCCATATTTCTTCCCCCTGTCACCTACGATGTTTCCCCCAGTGTACGATAGCTGAGCAAGATTAATCGTTCCATTCAAATCGTATTATCTCCCCAGCCTAACTAGTTGCCTTGTGTGCTCACACATGAAGATGGAATGAGAAGAGTAGGACGTTGGGAAGCTTGGATGCATTGTTGTTCTGCTCATTGAACTCATCATATTATCTTTGACCTGTGCTTATTATTTTTCACTGTGACACTGGGTGCTCTGCCAGACACATATACTGTACCTACTGCACATACATACATGCACACACCCACATACACACCTACATACAAACTGAAGAAGAATAAAAAGTTTATTTTTGCAGGTTCTTCTATTCTCTTAATGAACAGGAAATGACAACTCACAATTCAGGATGAAAAAGAAAGCTATAATCACCTAGATGAATACATTTATTCAGGAAAGAATAATTCAAAGCTGGCCGGCCAGGACCGACTTCCCTGAGTGCCTAGGGTGCCCTTGAGAAGATCTGCCCAGAACTCTCAACGCATACACTTTTTGTTATTTCCAATGCGAATAGGCAGGCCCTCATGTTAACCTATGTAGTGGCTCACAAGAAAGTTAAATTTTAATAGGCAGCTGTGTTATCTGTTAATGAACTTGCTTAAGAGAAGCTGATAGTTGCAATCCTATCCAGTAAGACAAAACAATATCGAAATGAGTGTACCAAGTACAATGAACACACATATGAGATCAAATATTTCTACAATACTTTACGTACCTGTGTACATAAAGTACAAACTATACATGCATACATATGCACATACACTACATGCATGCATACATACACGATGCTTGTCTATAGCTTATGCTGATATTGTCATGTATGAGACGGGGGAGCCAGTTGCGTATCGCAGACACAGGATTTTATTGATTTTGACAGGCAAAGGAAACAATCAGGTCAAGCGGTAATGACTAGTTGGCATGCAGACATATGCTGAATCGCTGACGACCTGACACTGGATATTGTCTGCACGAGGCTTATATAGTGTTGTCAGTTGTTCTTTGTGACTTAATAAAGGGTACATGGTAACGTGACGAAAGCTTTGTGATGCATGAGTGTGACACAATATGCTGAAACATTAATATCTGCAACATTAATACATGCAATATGATGAAACATAATAGCTGAAACATAAATACATGACAGAACCCCCCCTCTCAAGGGACGGCTCCAGAAGTCCCAAGGATTAAGCCCACCAAGGGCTACTAATCAGAGTCTATGGCCTCATCCACTGAGGGCATTGGCTCATCCTCCTCGTCAGTGGAGGAATCAACTACCGATGGCACAGGGTCGGGTTCAGAGTCAGATATAGGCATGGGCTGAGAGCAAGCCGCTCTAGGTCGACCACGCCGGGCGGACGGTTGGTCCGGATGGAGGCGGTGGAAGTCTGATTTGAGGGTCCGATCTACAATCTGCCCAGCTGGAACCCACATCCTCTCCTCAGGACCATATCCTTCCTAGTCCACCAGATATTGGGAGGCCCCTGCCCCGGCGGCGTGACTTGAGCAGGCGGCGAACTGTGTAGACAGGGCCCCCGTCCACCAGGCGAGAAGGGGGAGGTGGTGCTGCATTGGGGACCAGGGGGCTCTCATGGACTGGCTTTAGTTTGGAGACATGGAAGGTTGGGTGAACCTTCATAGACCTGGGTAGTTTGAGTCGGATAGCTGATGGGCTGATGATCTTCTCGATGGGAAATGGACCAACGAACCTCGGTGCCACTTTTTCGTGATTCCACTTGGAGTGGCAGATCCCGGGAAGAAAGCCATACCTTCTGGCCCACTTGATATGCAGGGGATGCAGTCCGTCGTCGGTTGGCTCTGATGGCATAACCAGAAACAGACTTTAAAAGAGCGGTACGGGCTTGAGACCAGATTCGGCGACATCTCCGTACGTAGGCTTGGGCGGAAGGGCAGGAAGCGTCTCCTTCTTGGCCGGCGAACAGGGGCGGTTGATAGCCGAAGACAGTGTGAAAGGGAGACTGGCCGGTGGCAGAGCTGGGAAGGGAGTTGTGAGTGTATTCCACCCACAGCAGATGTTGTGCCCAGGAATGGGGGTTGCGTGAAGCCATGCAGCGGAGGGATGTCTCAAGCTCTTGGTTGAGCCTTTCCGACTGGCCGTTAGACTGGGGGTGATAGCCTGACGTGAGGCTTGCTGTGGCTCCCAGGAGGCAGCAGAACTCCTTCTAGAAGGAGGATGCAAACTGTGGACCCCGGTCAGATACGACATCCCTCGGTAGTCCGTGAATTCGGAACACCTGCTCCATAACCACCTGTGCCGTCTTCTTAGCAGTGGGCAATCTTGGCAGTGGGATGAAGTGGGCCATCTTGCTGATCCTGTACACAACCGTGAGGATGACAGTGTTTCCTTCAGAATGAGGGAGTCTAGTTACAAAGTCCATTGATATATGGGACCAGGGGCGTTTGGGGCCTGGCAGGGGTTGGAGTAGGCCGGCTGGGCAACGGCTGGTGGTCTTGTTCTGGCTACAGGTGGAGCAGGCTTTCACGAAGTCTTGGACATCTGTTCTCAACGATGGCCACCAGAAGCGCTGGGAGAGCAGGTGGATGGTGCGTGTGACACCAGGGTGACAAGCCAGGTGGGAGTTGTGGCCCCACTGGATTACCTGGGACCTCAGATTATCAGGAACAAAGAGGCGATCAGTGGGGCAGGCGCTGGGGCCAGGCTGATCCCGGATGGCTTCTTTGACCTGCTCCTCAATGTCCCAGGTCAGCGTGGAAACTAGGCAGGAATCCGGGAGAATGGGCTCAAAATCCTCCGCTAGTGCTTCATCCTTCTGGAATACTCGAGAGAGGGCATCGGGCTTTGCATTCCGGGAACCCAGGCGGTAAAAGAGGGTGAAATTGAAACGTGTGAAGAATAGGGACCACCGGGCCTGCCGTGGGTACAACCGCCTGTTCTTATGTATTCAAGGTTCTTGTGGTCGGTCCACACCAGAAACGGAACGGCTGATCCTTCAAGCCAGTGTCGCCATTCTTCCAGAGCCAGTTTCACAGCCAGCAGCTCGTGATTCCCAATGTCATAATTCTGCTCTGCCGGGCACGGTCGGCGAGAGTAGAAGGCGCACGGATGCAACTTGCCGTCCGATGCTGCGCGCTGTGAAAGCACTGCCCCGACCCAACGTCGGACGCATCCACCTCTACCACAAATTGTCGCTCTGGGTTGGGCATTTGGAGGATTGGGGCAGAAGTGAAGCGTGCCTTAAGCATCTCGAAGGCCTTGTCGGCTGCCGGAGTCCACCTGAACGAAACCATTATGCTGGTAAGCGCAGTGAGGGGAGATGCCACTGTGCTGTAAATCCGGGTGAATCGTTTGTAGAAGTTGGCAAAGCCCAGGAATTGTTGCAGTTTTTTGCGGTTCTTCGGTACAGGCCAGGATGTTACTGCCATCACTTTTGCAGGGTCCATCTGAGCCTTCCCTCTGCCACTATGTGTGCCAGGAATTACACCGATCTGGCGTGGAATTCACATTTCTCTGCTTTGACAAACAGGGATTTTCCAGGAGACGGCGCAGAACCTGCCGTACATGATTAACACGGTCAGACATGGTTTTGGAAAATATCAGTAAGTCATCTAAATACACAAACACAAAGATATTGAGCATGTCTTGAAGGATATCATTCACCAAGGCTTGAAATACTGCAGGGGCGTTGGTTAAGCCAAACGGCATGACTAGGTACTCATAGTGTCCTGAGGGCGTGTTGAATGCCGTCTTCCACTCATCGCCTTCTTTCATTCGAACCAGATGATAAGCGCTCCTCAGATCCAGTTTAGTGAACACTGTGGCACCTTGGAGAAGTTCAAAAGCGGATGACATGAGTGGCAGGGGGTAGCGGTTCTGCATGGTTATGTCATTGAGTCCACAGTAATCTATGCATGGGCGGAGAGAGCCATCCTTCTTTGTTACAAAGAAGAATCCAGCTCCAGCAGGCGAGGACGATGGACGGATTAACCCGCTAGCTAGTGATTCATTAATGTACTTCTCCATGGCGCTTCTTTGTGTTGCAGATAAGGAATACAGATGGCTCTTTGGTGGCACTGTGTCGGGCAGGAGGTCTATGGCGCAGTCATATGGTCGGTGAGGGGGTAGCGAAGTGGCCTTGGTTTTGTTAAAGACCTCACGGAATCCATGATAGCAGGCAGGCACGTTGGAGATATCTGAAACAGAACTGACAGGTTCAGGGTTAACAGGACTGACAGGTTCAGGGTTGGTGGGTATGACCGCCTCTTTCAGGCAGGTCTGGTGGCATCTCCTACCCCAATTTCGTACCACTCCAGTTTCACAATCTATGTTAGGGTTGTGCTGGTGCAGCCACGGGTAACCAGGGATGAGAGACTGACCTGGTGAGCGGAGCAGATGGAACTAAATGGACTCTTGGTGGTTTCCGGACAGAAGCATGGTCACCGGGGCTGAGATGTGGGTCACTGTGCCGAGTAGATGTCCATCCAGAGCTTGTGCAGGAACAGATGGGGAAAGTTGGTGACGCCAAATGCCGAGCTGCTGGGCCAGATCCACATCCATGATGTTGGCCTCCGCTCCAGAGTCGATGAGAGCAGTCAAGGTATGGGTGGTGTCTGTCAGCAGGAGGCGAATTTGGAGCAGGGGTTTAAGAATGGGGGGAGACTGAAGACACGTTGAGCTCACCCGAATCTCCCCGACGTCTGGTGAGCTCTGGCTTTTGCTGGGCAGGTTGCGATTAACAACTGGAGAAGGTTGAGGGTGCGTTCCGACTTCCCCTCTCTCGCCATTGGGTCTGAATCCGACGGTTAATGCGGGTTGCAAGGGCAATGGCTTCATCAAGGGTGCTGGGTAGATCATAGGAGACAAGCTCATTTTTGATGTAGTCCGCCATGCTGTGATAGAATGCGTCTATCACGGCTTCCATGCTCCGGTCGCTGCGCCTCTCAGCGATTCAGCATATGTCTGCATGCCAACTAGCCATTACCGCTTGACCTGATTGTTTCCTTTGCCTGTCAAATCAATAAAATCCTGTGTCTGCGATACGCAACTGGTTCCCCCTTCTCGTACATGACAGTACGACCTGACACTGGATATTGTCTGCTTGAGGCTTATATAGTGTTCTCAGTTGTTCTTTGTGACATAATAAAGGGTACACAGTAACATGTGACGAAAGCTTTGTGATGCATGAGTGTGATGCAATATGCTGAAACATTAATATCTGCAACATTAATACATGCAATATGACGAAACATTAATACATGACAGAAATGCAGGCATAGACGTGCAGGCCATAATTTGTTTATGACAAAATAGGTTTAATGTTTAGCAATAGATAATTCCTGGCTCCAGGCAACAATGCATGAACATCCCAAATCACCTACTGCATAAAAAGTAAGAGTAGAGGGCAGAAACACTATTCGCTACAGTACACTAATCAAATAACTAAGAACATAAGGGAAGGGGATAAATTCCTGATATAAGTAAGTTGCATGCTTATCAAGCAGTATATGCAAAACCCGATTCCTGGCAAACCTTACCCCATTTTATTGGTGTTGTGTCAGTATTAGTGTGTGTGTCCGGGGAATTGTCCATATAGGGTGACCATTATATTATGTGCTCCATCACCCTGACAGGCATAACAAGAAAGAATAGAACCTCAATTTCCCACTTTCTGTTGATTTGAAATCCCACTGAAAACTGTTGAGGTGTCCTTGAGCAAGACACTGAACCCGAAATTTCTCCTAGTGGGCATGATGTATGAATAAATATGTGAATGAGCGAATGCGAGCCTATGTAAAGTGCTTTTGGTCATTGTAATGCGGGTTAGACATACAAATAAGTCAGCTTTTAAAATCAAGGGGGAAAAAACAAAAATGAGGTATATTATGCTTAAAAATAGCAAAGTTATCTGCTTGTTTGTTTGAACATGTTTATTTAGAATATTAGAAAACTATTATTTAGAAAACAAACTATGAGTATTCGAAAAGGAGTGAGAAGAAGTAAAACTTATTTACTCCCATCCCTTGTCCTTAAGTTCTGACATATCAGTTTCCGACCATACATTTCAACATATACATTCTTATTTACCCCATTACAATCCCACCATATAACTCTACATGTTACCTATACACAAATTTCGCAAAAGCCTAATCCAAAAATAACCCGGAAAACATGAATAAGTAAATAAATAACCCGAATACCCCATATCACAGCATGTGTCAAAATTGTCATAACACACCTAGTTATTATCCACATCTCCCTCATCCTTATATATTTTTTAAAATCATACCTTTATACAGTTTCTTAAATTGTCCCATATTTGTACATTCTTTTAAATCTAAATGTGGTTTTCTTCATCTTTTTCTTGTTGTCAGATATCTGGGTTCTTTGAAGTCCCCAAATCCCCATAAGTTGTAACATTTTTCATAGTTTGTAAACAACTGCTGTAAACAAATGTTTTTCTAGGTTTGAACATTATTTGCGCTGTTTGCTATTGTACGATATCAGGAAATTTGAGACATTTTTGACTTAAAGAATAATTTGTTTGTGTGATCCTGATAACAAATGTTGTGAATGATCTGTAATGCCCCTTTTCTGCAGTAGCGAATTTATGTAATAGTATATGTACTATAATAAAATTATTGCCTCAAACCTCGGCACTGTATCTGTAACTGTAACTGCCAATGGAGCAAGAAAATTTGGCTTGTCAAGACTTCACTAAACAAGTGAAAAATACTATTCTCGATTCACCCATAGTCTAGAATGTATTTTAACTCACAACATGTTTTTTATTTTAATGAACTACATGCAAGCTACTTACTGAATGTTGAAAAATATTCTTCGAAGACGTGCATGCTAGAACCATAATGTTTCTACAAGAAAATTAACTAGGCATTATATCTCTCAAACCAGCAGTCATAGTATAAATTAGGCTACGTTCATACTGCAGGTCTTAATGCACAAATCCGATTTTTTCGTGTTTTTCCAACTCGAGTGAGGCATAAACATGACAGTCTGAACGGGACAAGTCGCATAGAAGTGGACCATTTCAAATCCGATATGGGTGACTTTCGTGTGTGGTTTTTCCACATTTTTCCAGAACGTCACGGCGGTCTGAACTGGCATGTCTCCCAAATCGGAATTCAGCTATTACGACATCAAAGAGCGAGCGAGACAGTAGCGGTGCAGCTGGCCGTTAGCGCCTAGCTTGCCTTGAACAAGGCTTTTGGGGAAGAGTCTAGCTTGGCAACAGTCTTAAAAAAATAAAAATGGGTTGAGGATAAGCCGGAGAATGATCACTTTTCTCTCTGCTCTATGTGAGCAATATTTCAAGATTGCTTACACGGCCGAGAGTCGGGGCAAACTGCCCATATGTGTGTGTGACATGCATGGACAGTGCGTCTATGCTATCAATCCAGAGAAACTTTGAATATAAGCCTAAACGGGGATTATTTAAGTCTGTTATTCGTGTCCTCTTTTTGGAAATAAAAATATGACCCCCCCTGGAATGACGGATGACAGCCAACATGTATAGTAATAGGTTTTGATGCGTCTGCACATGCGGGTATTCTTGCTCAGCGCATGTCGGTCTGCGAATTAGTGCCCATGCGTAATTCTTGAACAGTCTCAATGGACAAAGGCAGTCTGAACGGGCCCGCCAAAAAAACAGATACGACAAAAAAAATCGTATTTTTGCATTAAGACCTGCAGTATGAACGTTGCGACAGTGTACTTTTCTTGTTACAGCTAAGCATATTTTGCTCTATATGTAGAATATTTTTCTTACAATTCTGAAAAAAAGGAACACACTGCAAACACTCTAAAACCTACTGTGAATATGAGCCTAATTTCTAGTAAAACATATGCTTACAATAAAGCACAATCCCTGAACAGGTATAAAAAAAGTCCAACCTTTTTACAATCACAATCATACACATGAAGAATTTCGAATGTCCAATAAGCATGCGGACATGTGTTTGGAATATAGGAGGAAACCAGAGAACCTGAGAACAACCCACAGAGCAAAGTGGATAATATGCTAACTCCACGCAGGAAGGCCTGAGCCCCGGATCGAACACTAGATCTCAGAACAGCGAGGTGAACATGCAACCAATCATCCACTGCGTTGCCCTAGACTGAGTTAGTTTTAATGGAAATATATCCTATTTAGTGAAAAGAGCTTATTCATGTCCAAACAAACTTTTTACATTGCAACATGATATACTGTATGTTAATTAGACTACAGTACAGTAACTTCAATTGCAATAACACTCAGCAGACTCTAGAGTGAAGCGCATTAATGTCTGTGAGATCATACTTTACTAGGATGTACTTTTGATGATTGAAGGTCATGTAGTAATTTAAAGTATAATCAATAGGATTGGCAACATTAAAGAAAATATTGGCTTGGGTGGAGGGAGATAACTCAACCCAATCAACCAGTGGTCTCAAACTTGCGGAACAGGGGCCAATAGTAGCCCACGGGAAAGAACTCTGTGCCTCCATACCAGAGGTGGGTATAGTAGCCAAAGATTTTACTCAAGTAAGAGTAGCATTATTTCACAATAATATTACTCAAGTAAAAATAAAAGTAGCTACCCGTTTAAATCCCAGGATTTAAATGGGTAGCCCTTATGTCTGAAAGCAATTTCCCTCGTCGGCTGACATGGAGATGACACAGACATTAACAGGGTCACGTCCTAGTATAATGTCAAGGATTTACCCGGCATGTGTGAAAAGCCGTTTAATTCCTGGGTCACAGCGTGAAGGGTGATGAAGTAAATATCATGGCGGGCTGATCGTCATTTCCTCTTTCTTCGCAGCAAGACAAAAATCGGTAAACAAACATTGCAATTATCAACATGGCAAACCGGCAAGATAGCTAAATTAAACTGGACACATAACATAATTAAACTGCCACTGGATCTTAGAGCCGAAGAAAAGACAGTCCATCATCTATCTTTGGAAATGTGTGGTTTATTTTGTTGCCAAACCAACCAAAAATGACACAGTGGCCGGGTTATAAAATCCCGCCCTCCTTGAAACAGAGCGCACAGAGTCGCTAACACGGGACAAGTCTGAAAGTGTCCAACCCGGGTAATTCCCGGTAATTCCCCATGTCTGAAAGCCATGACACGGATAAAGCCTGTGTCATCTTACATGGGAATTTTGTATAATATATAATGTAATAAAATAAATATAATATAATGTATAATATAAGTCTGGAAGGGGCTATTGCAATTGCTTACAGTGTGATTTTCTTCAAAGTTTTTTTTGGGCAATACAATGCCATCTATATGAACTGGTTATTGTTATACTGTATTATAATCTATTACATGACCATATTAAGCCAATAATAATAATAATAATAAAAGTATAATATATAAAAATCATTTAATTAAACGCTAGAAAAGTGAAAAATCACCTGTCCACCTATTCTGTCTCCTTTAGTGGAGAAAAAAAAATATTTCCTCTACAACTCAAGTATATACAGTAAATCCTGTCTTCTTCATTCACCATAAAACATATGCACTGGAGTACACACCTCAATCACAGCATGGGCGGTGGGGTTATGGGATGTGTAAACAGGGCAAGGCATTCTTACTTTTTATGCATTTAAATGCATCTTTTCCATTTCCCTACATTACAATCAAGAATATTGGATTATGTAAATGTGTAATTTCTGGCATACATCCTCAGAAGCCCAGAGGGTCAGTAAAGTGTAGGTGCAATTTTAAAACTTCACCTTGCATTATTGCACAAAGCCAAAATAACATAAAACATATAAACACCAGGGGGATGATGTATTTTGTGGATCGGAGGTTATAACTTGTAGGCGTAGTTTGACAGCCAAGTTAGACAGCCAAGCTCGCCCAAAACCAATCATGTCAACTTAGAAGTTGAAAAAGAGTTTATTGCTATATTTTAGCAACTCAAATACAAAAATATACAGGTTTTCAGCACTTCAAACATATTTCATGTATTTAGAAACAAACCATGAAAATGACTAACATCTTTAAGGCCACGCTTTTCAGAATTGTTTTTCGTCATTTCATGCCTTTTCTTGTGGGAGGATATGCTTATTCCGAGTGAGGCAATTACTATGCCGAATTGGATGTAATCCAAATTCACCATTGGGGCCTATTCTTAACCATTCTAAAATGCGACAGGGTAACTTTTCTTGAATGGAGTAAATAGTAGGAACATTGCAGCAGGCCGCAAGGCCCAAATGTGCTAAAGTCTTTTCCCAGTAGCCATAGGATTCCATATACGAAAACATTGCTCCTAAGTGTGACTGCATTGGAGCAATGGCATTTTGTGATGTAACCACAGCCTCCCCTCATTCTGCTGTTACCAAAGTTTACGGGGCTAACTGACCTATGAAGTCCATAAATTGTGACCTCGCTTGATGTATTTATTTCAAGATACCCCGTTGAGACGATCTAATTTTTTTCAAAGGGGCCTCTTTGTTTTATGGATGGATCAATGCAAGGAAACCACTAGAAAGCTTTGACTTATGTGAGTTCATGCATAGCCTTTGGAGTGTATTTGCCCTACATCCAGTCTTCTTTTTCTGCGTCATTTTCATTTCCTCCCCCTTGGATGATAATTCCTGAAGTGCCGGGTCTCCTGTAATTTCTACCAGTTATGTGAGTTGATATAATATGATGTAACAATCTTCTTACTGCGTACTATGCGTCTCATAGGATTAGCTTTCAAACCACTGGACACTGGTCACAGATAAACAGCTGCACAAAGTGCACAACAGAAGAGCACTTTAGGGAGGTGAGACCACATGGAGTTTCCTAGTGTTGAGCCATGTTGCCATACAGTATATGAAACTGTATTGCTATCACTGTGAGGCTCTGGGGAATAAAAGTGGAGAGAAAAGGTAAAAGTGCCTCTTCTGACAGAGCGTCTATGCTGTAATTTTAATTCTGCAATGTTCCCTGACATGAGGTGTTGTGTTGTGTGATTAGGTCTCCACTGTGATGGTGTGTGGTGTTATTGAATAATGCAATTATTCTGAACTGGGAGCCATTATACACTGTGTAAACACTGACTCCCTCCTCTATATAGAACCATCCAACTGCAATGCTATTTATGCTTGTCAGGGACGTGGGGTGCTACAGCCCATCCCAGCTGACTATGGGCGATAGGGGGACTGCACCTTAAACTGGGCACCAGTAATAGGGCACACAGAGACAAGGGCAACCATTCACACTCACAATCACAGAGCAGAGTTGTAATTGATCTCACGCTGCTTGCACTGAAGTCAGGTGAATGGACAACTACACTGTCAGCAACACCTTTCATAGCCTTGTTGCTTTATCTTCTCTCCTTTAGTCTGCTATTATTCTGTTGCTCCACCCTGCCAGCAACATACTGGTCAAGTAAGGTTAAATAGCCACTTGTCTCAAGCACACAGAACAATACGGCGAGTATAATAAGTTCACAGAAAAAAAAAAAACGAAAAAAGTCGCTCCCAGCATACCGACTCCTCCTGTGGCGGAGGCTTTTGAGAAGATGAAAAAGTTTCCTCGGAATCGTGTCAAGGCAAAGGGCATTAATGAGAAAATAATGAAATCAAAATAACTTAAAAAAAATAAATAAAAAACTAATTGTATACATGAGTATTATTCTATATACTATATACTATACTCGGTTTTGGTCAAGAATTTTGCCTTCAGTACATCTCTAAAATAAACTTGGTTTATTGTTTAATATTACCCAGTAGGGCTCTGAAAACTGCTAACACAGGTTGGAAGATGGAGTCCCAGAATTCTAAGTAAACACAGTGAAGCAGCATTTAGCACAGACATGGAATTAATTGCCAACACAGGTGAAGTCATCTCCAAGTGTTAATGTTTTGAAGTCAATGTAAAAAAAAAAAAAAAAAAAAAAAAAAAAAAAATTATATATATATATATATATATATATATATATGGCGGAAAACACGGACAAGACTGAAAAAGCAGTTTCTGCTCTTGCACCCCTCTTTAAAATAAACTGCTGTATTTTAAGCCAAAAAAACTGTTGGGTTTGATAAAACGATATGTCTATATGCTGCCATAGCAGATTCATGGCGCACTACGCCTCCGAACTATTTTTAATTTGTCCGGTTTACCCTGAAAACCCCCGTTTATAGACGTCGCACAACTGCTTTTGTTTCAACCTAGCCATAAAAAGAAGGTAAGTAATTATATTTATTATTCAAAATGTCTCTCATTTTTAAGCTTAGAATCATATATGTTAGATGATAAATAACTGATCCAAACAAAAAAAAAAAAGAAAAAGAATGTTTAAAAGGGTAACTATATGAAAAAGAAAATCTCAACCACTCCTTGTTGCCTGCGATTTCTGCATTGCGATCCTTGTTATATCACCATGTTTCACCCATAAAATAAAAAAATGTCCGGCTGTGGCCATTCACAGCTGTGTCTTGACACCCGGTGATTCATGCCACATGGAGTTTTTGGATCGAAACAAGGTAAGTACATGATAATATCTCATTAAAATGGTGGCATCTTTAATTCTGCTCTCGCATGCTCTCGCCTCCAATTAGGATTTTGCTGTTTAAATTTTTGTTTTTTAAATGCCTTCCTGTTCAAAATTTTTGTTCCCCCAGAAAATTGTGATTTTAAGCTTTCCAATGATGTATCACACATGCATATTGGACAATTTTGAAATTTGGCCAAATTAGGGGTCTCAGAGCGGAACTTCAAGTCACCTGAGTGTTTTCCGCTGTATATATATATATTCATTCATTCATTCATTTTCCATACCGCTTCTTTTTCCTCACGGGGGTCGTGGAGGCACTGGAGCCTATCCCAGCTAACTACGGGCAGTAGGCAGGGGACACCCTGAACTGGTTGCCAGCCAATCGCAGGGCACAAGGAGACATACAACCATTCACGCACACACTCATACCTACGGA
This sequence comes from Corythoichthys intestinalis, assembly GCF_030265065.1. Lineage (NCBI taxonomy): Eukaryota > Metazoa > Chordata > Actinopteri > Syngnathiformes > Syngnathidae > Corythoichthys > Corythoichthys intestinalis. Next base: position 37,643,309 of record NC_080400.1, read on the forward strand.
CAATTTAGAGTGTTCAATCAGCCTACCATGCATGTTTTTGGGATGTGGGAGGAAACCGGAGTTCCCGGAGGAAACACACGCAGGCACGGGGAGAACATGCAAACTCCACACAGGAAGGCTGAAGCCTGGGATTTAACTCAGAACTGTGAGGCGGACGTGCTAACCACTCAGCCACCGTGCCGCCATCTCTCTCTCTCTCTCTGTCTCTCTCTCTCTCTCGCTCTCTCTCTCTCTCTCTCTCTCTCTCTCTCTCTCTCTCTCTCTCTCTCTCTCTATATATATATATATATATAGATACAGTGGGGAGAACAAGTATTTGATACACTGACAATGGGTTTTCCTATATCCCATATATCTATATAAACATATATATATGGCAGAAAACCGCCATATATACTGTATATATGTATATATTTTACATATTTGTATATATTTAAAAAAAGAAAAATGTTTTTTAAACAGCAAAACCCTATCTGTAGGCGAGAGCACGCGAGAGCAGCATTACAGACGCCATGACTTTAACGAGATATTATCGCGTACTGACCTTGTTTCGATCCAAAAACTCCATGCAGCATGTATCACTGAGTGTCAAGACAGAGTTGTGAATGCCCACAACTGGATTTTTGGGGGATTATATGGGTGAAACATGGCAATATATAACAAGGGTCGCGATGCAGACATCGCAGACATCAAGGAGGGGTCGAGATTTTCTTTTTCATATATTCACCCCTTTAAACGTTTTATTTCAATTTTTCTTTGTTTGGATCGATTATTTATCATCTAACATATCGGAGAAAATGCGACAGTAACAAAAAAAATACAATTAAGCGGTAGTTATGAGGTAGATATCCGTGACTTTGTTACAGATGCCATTTTTTTCGTTGTGTCGTTATTTATTTAAAAAGTTTAAAATATGGTAGTGAATAATTTTTTAAAAGTCGTTTTATTTTCAAAACGAAATATTAGACATCATAAATATCATTAATTATCTTAGTTTTATGGCTGAGTTGAAACAAAAGCAGTTGCGCAACGTCTGTAAACAGGGGTTTTCGGGGTAAAACGGACAAATTAAAAACAGCTCGGGGGCTTAATGCGCCATGATTCTGCTATGGCAGCATAAAGACATATTGTTCTATCAAACACAACAGTTGTTTTGGCTTAAAATACAGCTGTATTACTTTCAGAGAAGTGCAAGAGCAGAAACTGCTTTTTCAGTCTTGTCTGTGTTTTCCGCCATATATATATTACATTAGGGCTGTCAAATTTATCGCGTTAACGGGCGGTAATCAATTTTTAAAATTAATCACATTAAAATGCCGCCGTTTTAGGTATATTGAGAGCTAAGAGGCAGAGGCAAGCAAGAGGAGTGGACTCAGGCATTCATTGGGGTAGCACTATTTATTGGCATAAGCTTTGGTACCTGTATTAAACACAACGCAAAGAAGATATACCATTTGCAGCCACCACTGACAGTCATGGTTGCCCAACTTCCCATCATGCATTTGGGCGGAACAGTTAAGTTGCTACACTAGCATTTCCTGAAAGCACAACAAAAATAATATTCCTATCTCTTAAAAAAAAAAACAAAAAAAAAAAAAACAATGTTCACATAAAGAAAAGCGCTCAATGCAAAGAGAACTGGCATTCCCAATAAAAATAGCTAAGCAAAATAAGACTCAAACTCTATTCAAACATTTTGTTTAGCTCAACAAATACACTAGATGGCAATATTTAGTCACAATATACAGTCAGAGGTCTCGTATGTTGTGAAGTCAACACTCAAATGAACGTAAGGTACAATGAACCCGGAAATTGTGGCGTCAGTATAGACCCTACCCACGTGACGTCACAACTCCGCTCTCCTGAATAGTACCGCCCAATTGTCCGTCAAAACATAGTGTTAACCTGTTACGGCTACATACATTCCTCCTATTTACGGCGTGTTTTTCTGCTCCTTAACATTAATAATCAAAATGGTGAAGGCGTGTGTGGCTGTTGGTTGCACTAACAGAGAAGATGGAAGGAGAGACTTGAAGTTTTACCGTATTCCGAGGGATCCAAAGAGGAGAGTGAAATGGACGGCTGCAATTCGACGTGAAAACTGGGCACCAAAAAATCACCACAGACTATGTAGTAGTCATTTTATATCTGGTAAGATGCATTTAAGATATACTTAGAGGGTTTTGGGCTGACAAATAACCACAATTAAGATCATTGCCTGGCTAATCGCCGACAACATACACGTATGTATGTAGTGAGAGTGCTATCGCTAAACCATATAAACATTAAAAGCCTTAACTCCATTGACAAACGACATAAAATACATTAGACTTGACAGTGGATGTTAGCAATAACAAAAGATTTTGAATTGAAAATTTCGTAACTCACCTTTCCAAGCACAAGATAGATTCCTGCCGAATTTTCGTGGACGAGGACCTGTTTCACCCAACCAGCAACGAAGTATTTATAAGTCTCCAAGCTCTTGAAGTTTTTCAAATTTTCGTGAGAATAGGCTGATTTTGTGTGGACAAGATAATTGTAAATATCAGCGTAGCAGATGTCAGGCAGACAGGGCGAAGACAGTGGGTCGAAAAACATCGATTTGGGCATCAAATATGGATCTGGCGACTGTATAGAACGAAGCTTTCCCACATAACGCCTTTTATGCAACACATCCAGTGAGTTTACGGCATCAGAAAGCACCGGGTCTTCCATGAAATGCATTTTAAATTCCTCGATCAATTGAAACCAATGCTAATACAGAGACAAAATGACGGACAAGTGGGCAGAACCATACAGCGAGCACGTGGTTTTGTGACCTCGGTGGGTAGGGTCTATAGGGGCAAAATGCACTAGTCCTAATATATATATATATATATATATATATATATATATATATATATATATATATATATATATATATATATATATATATAAATATATATATATATATATATATATATATATATATATATACACAAAATAAGCTTTATTTAGCAATAGTCAGTTGAAGACAGAACACGCTGCGAGCCTTAGCTTGGATTTTTGAAAAATTACGAAAGCTGTACCGAATTTAACAGGAAGGATTGTCTCAGGAGTGATTTGTTTGAGGATTCAAGGTAATTATTATATTTATCGTACCATACGTGCATTTTGAAATGTTTTTGGAAAAAATCAATGGGAGAAAATAGGGGCAACAGCATTGGCATTGTACTTCAACATATTTACATAAAAAAACTGCTAACTGCCCGTTTTTTTGTTTTTTTTTGCTTTTAACCAAGACTCGAGACTGTTTTACGTCCATATCTATAAGGAATATGAGGGGGAAAACCACAGTGACTGAACTAGCAGCACATTCGACATATTTACAGTGTATCACAAAAGTGAGGACACCCCTCGCATTTCTGCAGATAATTAAGTATACAGTATATTTTCATGGGACAACACTGACAAAATGACATTTTGACACAATGAAATGTAGTCTGTGTGCAGCTTATATAATAGAGTTAATTTATTTTCCCCTCAAATTAATATATATTAATATATAATATAGCCATTAGGGCAGAAAGGAGACAACAAAGAACAGGGACTTATACAGGTCGAGGAAGCTGACCAGAAAACGCAAGGCATAGAAAAAGGCTATGTGATTGTTGAAAGACGAGGCTCATATCCTGGTAATACCACACTGATTATTTGCACTGCCTGAATTATAGGACTATCTCATACGCATTTTATATTTATGTTTATTTAGATTTCATACTTTATACGTGCAAGTCACTTTGCTCCACATTTTCATTGTACAACTGTATAATGACAATAAAGGGCGATTGTATTCTATAATAAGTAGGGCTGTCAAAATTAACGCGTTAACGGGCGGTAATTAATTTTAAAAATTAATCACGTTAAAATATTTAACGCAATTAACGCATGCGCGGAACGAAACACTCAAGCATCACCGCGAACAGACTACAATGGCGCCGTTTGGAGTATATTGAGAGCTAAGCAAGTGGAGTGGATGCAAGTGTTACTGGCACCCCCAAGGGTGTAAAACTGTTATTTTCAATGTGACCGGCATTGTCAGATTGAGCAGTGAGGAAGAAAGTGGTCGAGCGAGTCAGAGAGAGGGAGCGAGAGAGTAGACAGTAGAGATAGTGCGCAGTTAGCGCAGGCTTAAAATGCTGCGTCCCCCACATGCTTTTGTTTTGTTAATAAAAGTACCCACAAAAAGCCATCCAACGCCTTTCGGTACTTATATGCACGCTGCCACCTTCCTAAGGAGGAAGTCGGACGAACCGAGCCAACTGACAACAAAGAGCCAACCTGGATCGCCGGTGTTCGGCCATTCCTTACTACGCGGCGAAACGTCCTACACAATGCTCAGGGCGCATGCGCATGCATTCACACGCATGCGCACATCGGTTAGAAGCGGTGATTACTCACTATTTTTGTTTTTATTTAGTTATTTAGAACCTTTTCACAGCCTCAAAGATACTTTTTGCATGTATTACCCTCTCATACTTTTAACCATTGTGTTTTTTTGTGTTCGCTTTGAAGCAGTTGACCACATTAGTCACGTAGCGTGTTTAAACCGTCCTTATTTGATATAACTACATTTCAGTATTTTCTGCAGGCATTTTTTAGTACCTTATTCCTGTATGCATCTAAACAAAACAAGTTAAGAGCACACGGTAGTACTTTAGGTGTCAAATTCAACTAATGTAACGTTTCGCCGATGTAGGATATTTTGGCAGAACACCGGTCCACTCCTCACTACGGCGAGGAGTTGAAAGCACCGCCAATTAACAAAAGGGGTGAATAGGTAATACAGAAATTCATTGGAGCCGCGTTATTTATTGGTATAAGCTGTAGCATTTCAAACACAACAATTATAATCATTGTGACGCGCGACATGGGGAAGAAGACTGGAGATGATCTTTATCTTAACACCATGTATTGTACACAACACAGAGAAGATATACGATTTGTAGCCACCATTGTGACTCATGGTTGCCCAAATTCCCATCATGCATTTGGGCAGTTAAGAACATTTAGGTCGCTACAGTATCATTTAGTGAAAGCACAACAAAAATAATATTCCTATCTCTCAAAAAAAAATAAAGCGCTCAATGCAAAGAGAACTGGCATTGTACTCACATTTATCTTTTAATTACTATAACTTGTACTCACATTTATCTTTTGAGAATTACAAGTCTTTCTATCCGTGGATCCCTTTCACAGAAAGAATGTTAATGTAAATGCCGTCTTGTGGATTTATTGTTATAATAAACAAATACAGTACTTATGTAAAGTATGTTGAATGTATATATCCATCTTGTCTTATCTTTCCATTCCAACAATAATTCACAGAAAAATATGGCATATTTTAGAGATGGTTTGAATTGCGATTAATTGCGATTAATAAATTTTTAAGCTGTAATTAACTTGATTAAAAATTGTAATCGTTTGACAGCCCTAATAATAAGTTGTGATTGTATATAGAATTTATTAACAATATATGTATGAATTATTTATAATTGATTCTGTAGAGGCGTGCAAAATTTCCGATTCTTAGATTATTCGCGATTTGGCCGTGGAAGATTCGAGAACGACTCACAAACATCCAAATTCCGATTATTGAATTATACCAGGTAAAGCAGAACTAAAACACAGTCAGCGCGGTCTTCAGGACGCAATGAGGAACTGACCGAGAGCAAATATCATGTTCAAATCATGCCGCTAGATTAAAAAAACAAAAATACCTGACTGCGGCCGACAGCTGGTTCAAACAACGCCCAGTTGCTAGTTGCTACAAACATACGGCCACATACGGCTACAGTACATATCACATATATGCAGAACGACTGCGGTGTTAGAACATATGAAAAGAACTAGATGCAAAACGACAGGCTTGCCGTTTAGTAGTTGCCGCGTTGTAAACAGCCACCATCTTAAAGCAATAGATTTCTCTAGTCGGCCCTGCGCCCCGTGTCATGTCAATAATTTATGAAGTCTTAGATATACGTATATATATATATTTACATATATATATTTAGTCTTCATGCATGAGGTCTTTAACCCTTTCACTACAGATTATTTTATTTTTCTAAAAAAACAAAATTACATATATAATAATAATATGAATAAAATCAATTTGCTGATTCCTTATACCCAGTGCGATTTTTGGAAAATCAGTGCAACACATTGTCCCTACAGAAGTGAAAGGGTTAAAAGCATTTTAGATATATAGTATTTTTAACTTTCATTGTCCATTCTTTTATTCATTTTAATAAGTTGACTTGTGTTTTTGCAATCTACTTTGTAATTGCTCTGTTGGCCCACTTGGTTTATCTGGCATTTGAGTGACTTGACTGTCATAGATCACGTTGTCATATACATTTTAAAGTATGCATATAGGGTATAGAGTTAAGTAATACAACAAGGAATAAAATTGAGATGCCAACCATATGAAAAGGGGATAAGGAGACAGAATCTATGAATGCAGTCTCGTTGGGGATGTAGGCATGATTAATGTGAATTTGTCACAGAGGTGGAGAGGGTAGAACACAGCAATAGGGGGAACAGTCATTGCCTGGTGTAGAGGAAGGTCTCTGGCAGGAAAAGAACTAGCAAGAGAGGAAAATGAGATGACAGAAGTTCAGGAATTACACTGCAGTGTGATAAAAAAAAAATGAGTGAAAGAAGATGAAATCAGTATAGTAAGAGTTTCCATGGAAAAGTCTTCAGATGGTAGAAATTGTGATCCAGGACAGAAAAAAACATGGTCAAGCAAACAGACCAAATTTAACACATGCAAAGAAAGCTTACTTGATTTGACTGGACAAAAATGGCATGCATTCCAAAGTTCCAAGACAAAATCAGCTCCTGAGCCAAAAGAAAGTGATTTTATGATGATCCCAAAACCTTTGGTGAAAATTGTTTTGATGTGGCAAATGCTGAAGTTATTTTTTAAGATATGTGTCCCATTACATCTGGTCTAAAACAACAGCAAGTTTCATTGAAGGGACACCAACTGATTTGCTACTTTAGGATCTGGATGACTTGCGATGCTAAATGGAAACATTTATTTGTCTACCCAAGAATTCTGGCAATCTGTTTGTGACTGTAAGTTGAAACAAATGTGGGTTCTTCAGCAGGACAAAATTCCAAATTACATGAAGGTCTCGGCCTTTCAAATATTCTCTCATGAGTACAGCGATAACACCATCTCAATGCCTTACGTCCGTTTACATCTCCCGCTGTTTTCATCACAGTGTTGCGGGTTTGCAGTGAATGTAAAAAAGAACCAGACAGGCTGCATTTTTTGATAAAGTGTGTTGTCTTTTACCAATATTTACATTAGTTTGATGAAGGAAATCATTTCAGTGTGACAAACATGAAAAAAATTACCACCAATTTCTGATTTATTTTATTTTCAACACTTTACATACTTCTCCGTGAGCCGTCACTTTATCGTGGTGGAGGAGTTTGAGTGCCCTAATTACCCTAGGAGCTATGCTGTCGGGGGCTTTTGCCCCTGGTAGTGTTTCACATGACAGGTCCTAGGCAAAGGGTCAGACAAAAAACGGTTCAAAAGACCCTGATGGATGATAAAAACAGGAGTACGTGTACCCGGCCCGGAGGAGTACCGGGGCTCCGCCCTGGAGCCAGGCCTGGGGTTGGGGCCCGTGTGCGAGCACCTGGTGGTCGGGCCTTCGCCCATGGGGCCCGGCCGGGCACAGCCCGAACCGGATACATGGGCTCGTCGTTCCGTGGACCCACCACCAACAGGTTGAATCCACAGGGTCCGTTGCAATAAGGATCGGGTAGCAGACCAAGGCAGGGACCTTGGCGGTCTGATCCCCGGTTGTGGAAACTGGCATTTGGAACATGGAACGTGACCTCTCTGGCGGGGAAGGAGCGGGACCTTGTTGAAGAGGTTGAGCGATTCCGGCTAGATATAGTTGGCCTCACCTTAACACATAGCTCTGGCTCTGGAACCCAGGTCCTCGAGAGGGGTTGGACACTCTCCTTTTCTGGAGTTGCTCCGGGGGGGAGGCGGAAGGCTGGGGTGGGTCTTTTGATAGCCCCATGGCTTTCTGCCTCTGTGTTGGAGTTTACTCCAGTGGACGAAAGGGTCGCTTCCCTGCGCCTTAGGGTTGGGGAATGAGTTCTCACTATTATCAGTGCATATGCACCGAATGGTAGTGCAGATTACCCGCCCTTTTTGGAGTCTCTTGGAAGGGTACTGGAAAGTGCCCCGAGAGGGGACTCCATTGTCCTACTGGGGGACTTCAACGCCCACGTGGGCAATGACAGTGTGACCTGGAGAGGAGTGGTTGGGAGGAACGGCCTGCCTGATCTGAACCCGAGTGGTGTTCAGTTATTGGACTTCTGTGCTACCTACAGTTTGGCCATAACGAACACCATGTTCGAATATAAGCATGTTCATCGGTGCACATGTCACCAGGACACCTTAGGCCGCTGGTCGATGATCGATTTTGTGGTCGTATCATCAGACCTGCGGCCTTATGTTCTGGACACTCAGGTAAAGAGAGAAGCAGAGCTGTCAACTGAGGTTGGGGTTGGCAGGGTCAATCACTGGGGCAGAAGTCGCCGAGGTAGTGAAATTACTACACGGCGGCGGAGCTCCAGGGATTGATGAAGTCCGCCCTTGGTATTTCAAGGCTTTGGATGTTGCCGGGCTGTCTTGGTTGACGCGTCTGTGCAACATTGCGTGGTCATCGGGGGCAGTGCCATTGGGATGGCAAACCGGGGTGGTGGTCCCTATCTTTAAGAAAGGCGACCAGAGGGTGTGTTCCAACTATCGGGGGATCACACTCCTCAGCCTTCCCGGGAAAGTCTACGCCAGGGTTCTGGAAAGGAGGGTCCGGTCGATAGTTGAACCCTCAGATAGTGGAGGAACAGTGTGGTTTTCGTCCTGGCCGTGGAACCACGGACCAGCTCTTTACCCTCGCGAGGGTGCATGAGGGGGCATGGGAGTTCGCCATTTCAGTCCACATGTGTTTTGTGGATTAGGAGAAGGCTTATGACCTTGTCCCCAGGGGCACCCTGTGGGGGGTACTCCGGGAATATGGGGTGGATGGCCCTCTGCTAGGGGCCATCCAGTCCCTCTACCACAGGAGTATGAGTCTGGTCCGTGTGGCCGGCAATAAGTCGGACCTGTTCCCGGTGAGGGTTGGACTCCGCCAGGGCTGCCCTTTGTCACCGGTTCTGTTCGTGACTTTCATGGACAGAATTTCTAGGCGTGGTGGTGGAGGGGGGTCGAGTTCGGTGGTGGGAGGATCTCATTTCTGCTTTTTGCGGATGATGTGGTCCTTCTGGCTCCACCAAACAGTGACCTCCAGCTCTCGCTGGAACAGTTCGCAGCCGAGTGTGAAAGCGGCTGGGATGAGAATCAGCACCTCCAAGTCTGAGGCCATGGTTCTCAGCCGGAAAAGGATGGATTGCTCGCTCCAGGTCGGGGGTGAGTTCCTGCCCCAGGTGGAGGAGTTTAAGTATCTCGGGATCTTGTTCACGAGTGAGGGTAGGTCGGAACGTGAGATTGACAGGCGAATTGGGACAGCGTCAGCAGTGTTGCGGGCGCTTAACCAGTCTGTCGTGGTGAAGAGGGAGCTGAGCCGGAAGGCGAAGCTCTCGATTTACCGGTCAATCTACGTTCCCACCCTCACCTATGGCCATGAACTTTGGGTAATGACCGAAAGAACAAGATCGCGGATACAAGCGGCTGAAATGAGTTTCCTTCGGAGAGTGGCCGGGCTCAGCCTTCGAGATAGGGTGAGGAGTTCGGTCATCCGGGAGGGACTCAGAGTAGAGCCGCTGCTCCTTCATGTCTAGAGGAGCCAGTTGAAGTGGTTTGGACATCTGGTTAGGATGCCCCCTGGACGCCTCCCTCGGGAGGTGTTTCAGGCATGTCCAACTGGGAGTAGACCCCGGGGCCGACCCAGGACACGCTGGAGGGATTATATCTCTCGGCTGGCCTGGGCACGCCTTGGGATTCTCCCAGATGAGCTGGTGGAAGTGGCTGGGGAGAGGGCTGTCTGGGCGTCTTTGCTGAGGCTGCTGACTCCGCGACCTGGATTCGGATAAGCGGGAGACGACGACGACGACGACTTTACATATATTTTTATACATACCTATGCTTATTTGAAATTTAAACTGCCACACCATTTGACTCGATCATATTTTTATAATTAATCATAAAACATGAGTCTGAATTTAGTTTACTCGCTGACTGAATGCTAATGTGCTTTTTCACTTCCCCACAAATCACTCTTGCATTTTATTAGATAATCATTTGGAGAACAGATGTAGAATTTCTTAAAAATGTAAATCTTGCAAAAGTAAAATAAAAGTCACTGAAGTGAAGTGTGCTGCAATGAGTTCTATCGAAGATGATGGACCACTTATACCATTTGCATCACTTTTAATAAGGTGCACATGTACATTCATTTCAAAGACATTTGCATTGTCCTGGATATGACTGAGCAAGGAAAGGAAAAATGTGGTAGATAAAGCAGAAGATAAACTGCAAAGCAATCTGTGACCTCGATGTAAGAAGCTGAAACATATTTTTAAATTATCCATCCATTTCTATACATCTCGTCGTTACGATCACAGGTGAGTTAGCGCCTGCCCCAGCTGATTTTGGGCAAAAGGCGGGTGGACTGAAATGGTCAAATATAAAACATATATATTAGGTAGCAAAGTTAATAGTTACAGGCTTCTCAACTTTCACGTGTTCAGGTAATTCTCACGCCCCTCTCCAATCTAAATATAACTCAACCCTTGTCACAATGTAAAGATAAAATTAAGTCGCTGAATCTTAAAACCGTTCCATTTACATTAGCTGCTCATTAGTGTTTATATTTTTATCTGAAGCAGTTAAAAACAAGCTCTCAACCAATACTTTTTTAAAAAAATTCAGACATTTCCTTATCCAAGTTTCTTAGAGAAGTGATGTAGTAGATTAGTGATTCTTGAAGTTACTATGAGCTACAGAAAGGAAAGTGAGAAATTTACACTCTCCCAGCCTTACTCATTTGGCATGCAATGCTTGAGGAACAATGGCTTTCGATTAGACCTGCTTGTGGAGAAGAAGGAATGACATTGATTGGCCAAGGGAATGGGGATTGACATTGATTGGTCCCGGCTTGTTTGCGTGGCCAGGAAGTGATTTGCATAATGCAGACATTCAAAGTCTGCTGAGGCTGTGTGCATGGTAACACTGGTCCTGAATATAAAACTACGGATTTAACAATGAAAATGAGTATAAGATTTAATGTTTGCATATGCTTTCTAAACTTCTGCTTTCTATTTCTCTGCTCAGTGTTGGACTTCTTCTGCACCATACTAATTCACTGCACTGTCCAGATATGCAGGATCATTTTACTCAAAACAACCAAACCATAACTATGGGATGGACATAAACTACCAACCCTATTTGTTCTGTGTCAGCTTGACTATCAAAGAAATAACTTTCCGCACTTTACAAATGGTGAACAAATATAAACTAGCAATGCCACAAAATGAAAATTATTGGCAGAGACCAAAAACTCAATGTTAGAAAACCAAGTCTGAAAGACAAAAATTGAAACCAATTATTATTTTTGTTTTTTTGTCTTTTTGTGTCTTTGTGTTACCTATGAAGGGACTGCAGATGTAAATGTGCTTTTTTTTTTTGCTATAATCTGGCATATTTACATATTTTAGATGATCATCAATGTGAACTGTCCCTATTAAATGAATAAAAATAAATAAATTCAAAGATTTTTCATTAAAAAAAAGTGAAATAATTTAATATCCAGATTTTTTTTTTTAAATCAATTCTTATTACAAGAGTATTTCTTTGAGTCATATTTAATTTAAATATTCATTTCAACAATGCACAACATTAAATGAGACTAAAAAAAAACAAAAACAAAAAAAAACTATATGGACTTTACATTAAATGGGGTTGGGGTTTATACTATACATTAAATATCATATATGTATATGAGCTGCTGAAAAATCAACTCCCGCTGGTAAAATGACAGGTTATGATTATTATTGGTTTTTTTTCATTATTTTTTTTTTTCCCTTCTCTGCTATATCACAGTGACGTCTGCTCCTCTGCTTATCGAGAACATGAGCTATAGAAATGAACAGTCTCACTATTGAAGCTGCATTATTCTCACATGCTAGTAATACTCTTTATAACGCAGGTCAAGTGAAATCGCAATGAAATCCTCAGGGAAACATGCGCTGACAGACTTTTTTTTTTTTTTGCTTTCATTGTTTTATTCGTGGTCTCTCAATTTATTTGCTTGGAAGACAAATGACAGCCGTAAGTTCAGATACATCAGAGGAACTTTGAGTCCCCTTTGAGCAGCTAACTAAAGAAATAAGTGCTATTAGCTGGATCGAGCCAACACACCGTCATTCACGTGACAGTTGTCTTTAGTAGCAAGAGAAGTGCATGGCACCGAGCTATATGTACAGTGGGGCAAATAAGTATTTAATCAACCATGAATTGTGCAAGTTCTCCCACTTGAAAAGATTAGAGAGGCCTGTAATTGTCAACATGGGTAAACCTCAACCATGAGAGACAGAATGTGGGAAAAAAAAAAAATCACATTGTGTGATTTTTAAAGAATTTATTTGAAAATCATAGTGGAAAATAGGTATTTGTTCACCTACAAACAAGCAAGATTTCTGGCTGTCAAAGAGGTCTAACTTCTTCTAACGAGGTCTAAAGAGGTGTAACGAGGCGCCACTCGTTACCTGTATTAATGGCACCTGTTTTAACTCATTATCGGTATAAAAGACACCTGTCCACAAACTCAGTCAGTCACACTCCAAACTCCACTATGCCCAAGACCAAAGAGCTGTCGAAGGACACCAGAGATAAAATTGTAGACCTGCACCAGGCTGGGAAGACTGAATCTGCAATAGGTAAAACACTTGGTGTAAAGAAATCAACTGTGGGAGCAATTATTAGAAAATGGAAGACATACAAGACCACTGATAATCTCCCTCAATCTGGTGCTCCATGCAAGATCTCACCCCGTGGCGTCAAAACAATATCAAGAACGGTTAGCATAAATCCCAGAACCATACGGGGGGACCTAGTGAATGACATACAGAGTGTCATATCTGTGTTACGTCCGCGAATACGGAAATAAGGTTGGACCAAGCAGCAGACAACAAGCGGGGATGGCGTACAAGGGTTTATTAATCATAAACGAAAAAACAACACGCGATTGCGGGTCCGTGACAGTAGGTCGACGGGGCTCAATAATACAAGGATTTATTAAGCACTAACGAAAAACAACACGCGATTGCGGAAAGGCAGAAAAAACAAAAAGGGTCCGTGACAATAGGTCGACGGGGCTCAATAATACAAACTCGAGGATAACCAAGACAATAGGCAGAGAGCCGGCAAAATACGAATACTCAAATACCTGCACAAGGTAGAGATTAAACGGAGGGCAGCACAACAAACAAAATCCGAGACCGGGAATAAGTGAGAGTAGCAAGGCGAAAGTGCGAGAATCTAATGGCGATCAGCAAGCAATATCTCGACAGCCTTCTTCAGGATCAGCCATGCTTAAATGCTGTGTTGATGAGCCCGCATTGAGTGCAGGTGCGACGTCAGGAACACCCCCCACAATGAGCTCTGTAACGAAACATAATCTAACCAGCAGCAGACTGTGACAATCTGTATGCCTTCTCAGTTCTTTTGTCATTCCAGCATCTGATTCAGCTGGACGGGCGGGGCCGTTGCAGCACACCTGTGGCGCATTAGGAGCACTCATTATTTAAGGACTCCTGTAACCGTCTGCGAGTGTCGGACTATTGCTTGTTTGCGTGTTACATAGCCAGGGCAACAATGGAGTGGCTTCGTAAGAAGCATTTCAAGGTCCTGGAGTGGCCTAGCCAGTCTCCAGGTATCAACCCCATAGAAAATCTGTGGAGGGAGTTGAAAGTCCGTGTTGCCCAACGACAGCCCCAAAACATCACTGCTCTAGAGGAGATCTGCATGGAGGAATGGGCCAAAATACCAGCAACAGTGTGTGAAAATATTGTGAAGAGTTACAGAAAACATTTTGCCTCCGTTATTGCCAACAAAGGGTACATAACAAAGTATTGAGATGAACTTTTGGTACTATCAATAACACAATGCGACGCAAGGGACTCAAATCTTGCACTGCCAGAAGTGTCGCCCTGCTGAAGAAAGTACACGTCCAGGCCCGTCTGCGGTTCACTAGAGAGCATTTGGATGATCCAGAAGAGGACTGGGAGAATGTGTTATGGTCAGATGAAACCAAATAGAAGTTTTTGGTAGAAACACAGGTTCTCGTTTTTGGAGGAGAAAGAATAATGAATTGCATCCGAAGAACACCATACGCACTGTGAAGCATGGGGGTGGAAACATCATGCTTTGGGGCTGTTTTTCTCCAAGAAGCATTTCAAGGTCCTGGAGTGGCCTAGCCATTCTCCAGATCTCAACCCCTTAGAAAATCTGTGGAGGGAGTTGAAAGTCCGTGTTGCCCAACGACAGCCCCAAAACATCACTGCTCTAGAGGAGATCTGCATGGAGGAATGGGCCAAAATACCAGCAACAGTGTGTGAAAATATTGTGAAGAGTTACAGAAAACATTTTGCCTCCGTTATTGCCAACAAAGGGTACATAACAAAGTATTGAGATGAACTTTTGGTATTGACCAAATACTTATTTTCCACCATGATTTGCAAATAAATTCTTTAAAAATCAAACAATGTGATTTTCTGTTTGTTTTTTTTTCTCCACATTCTGTCTTTCATGGTTGAAGTTTACCCATGTTGACAATTACAGGCCTCTCTAATATTTTCAAGTAGGGAGAACTTGCACAATTAGTGGTTGACTAAATACTTATTTGCCCCACTGTATGTGTCAGCGCAACTTCCAGTTAGGTTCATGTTATTGCATTGAAATAAGAGTTTCACAAACCACATCTTTCAAATTTTGGGTGTTTTTCTAATATACTGTAAATTGACCTTAGCTTTGGAAATGGGTGTACTAGATTGCAAAAAAAAAAAAAAACAGTTTGGAGTCAAAAGAGTAATGTACCACAAGATTGATCTGATATTTACATGGATGCAAGTGTTCTAGAACAAAATAGTGTAATGAAATAATATTTAGTATCGTATCCTAAGGGTACTCGAACGTGTGGTCGAAAAGTCAATACACGCCAGTGGCTGTTGAATCTTGAAGTATCAAAATAACATTAAGTGTACGATGCAAAGGGAGGAAGGCTTTCATGTCTCTTGGTTGTCTTTGTTTACTGTGACAGGGACAGGTGGAGACTGACAACAGGACCTTTACAGAGTGCCAGTTAAATAAAGAGGCTACTTGTGGATGGAAATTAGCAGAAATAAGAACAAAAGAAAGAGCAAGACTGCAAAGACCAAATGCCAGTCCTCACATTGCTGCCAAAGCCTGCATTTCCTCAGTCAGTCATCTCACGTGGTGATCAAATGCCAAAGTTCACCAGCCACAATTTGATTTTCCTTTTTTTGTCTGTTAAATATAACCTGCTAAAACTCTTGTTTTAGAGCTGTGTTATAAGTTGTTTTAAGGGCAACATTTAATCTTTCTTCACTGTATACAGTACATATTGACCATAATATAAATAAGGCAGGTAGCCTACTTAGTAACAGCAACATCTATCAGCTTTCGTCAGTGGAACATTTTTGTAGGGGAAAACCAAGGGATTAGTAATGCAGTTTGAGCTGAGACAATATGAGAGGCTTCAGGTTTAGTATCATCATTGCTTTCCCTCTTTAGATAATCCCTGTAGTGACATGGAAACAAGGGCATAGAACGGGGTAGTGATGCTAGGGACAAATCCTTACCAATCTTCAGCTGCTACTTTGTAGTTACTATCATTATAACCACTGTCCGTTGTGTTCAGTCAATGATTATGTCCGACAAAAGGTTAAATGTGAGTCTCTTCTAGAAATCCTGCCTCTAAACTCAGTCATAGACTTCATAATTAATTGACAAGACACTTCCCCCAGACATTGCGTCACACTTTCTCAAAGGAGGCCGGCCCACACCGGGAGAGCAGTTCTCCTCAAAACACACGCGTTCTCTAACACCGGATTTAGATTGAAACAGTACGAAACATATACCACATATAAGCAGGACTGTCTCAAGAGTGATTTGGTCGAGGATTCAAGGTGATTATTAAATTTTTCGCACCATGCATGCATTTTGAAACGTGAACACAATGGAAAAAATTAGCTGCTAAGGCCGCCACATTGGTATTTTCACTAGCGTTATACTTTTAATATTTAAGTCAAATGAATGATAACTGTAAAAAAAATCTATTAAAAAATTCGGGGATTCACGCATTGATTCACAAGAATTTTCAACTTAAAAAGCTCTTTGTTTGGTACGGCCACCATGTTGGATTTTGTATCTCTAAATTGTTAGACTTTTCTGCGTCCATATTAAAAACAATCAGCTTTTACCGGTTTTATTTTATGTAACATTTCAATCTAAAAACTTTCAGTGAAACACCATGGGGAAGGAGTGTTGCATTGTGGGCTGCGAGACTGTCTACCTGACCAACAAGGCGATTGACCAGGAGCAGGTTACCCCAATCAGTCTCCACAAATTCCCCAGGGATGACGACCTGGGGGCCATGTGTCTCAAGAACAACATACAGAGGGACGAGAACGATGACCCAAGTGCCAAAAGGTACTGCTGCTCTTTGCACTTCAAACATAGCCAGGAGGTGTAGAAGACCACGGCCATGAGGTGTTGAGTACCATGGAGGCTTTTTTGATGGGCAGTCAGAGGCCAGCATCAAGTTCCTCCAGGAGATTGTAATGTATATCAGTTGATTAAATTGAATTTAATCAACAGCAAGCTTGATACATTTTAATTTCTTTTAATTTTATAAAATGTTCCAGGTTGAGGCCAGCAAGGAGAAGAAAAAGAAGAGATGGACAAAGACGGGCAGGCTGCCGACGTCCACCTCCTCGGCTCTCCACATCACGTGCAATGCCCTGTCCGCCTTCTGCAGGGACATCATCCTACGCAAGGTCCCCAGGGTCAAGTATGTGTGCATCGGGAAGGAAAACTCTGACCCAAGGGAGCATTCTTTTGGCAAGCGCCGCCAGATGTGCAGCACCAATTACTGGACCATCGTAAACAACTTCATGGTCAGCAATAGGCCTGCCCGGCGCGTGCACTTGCTAAAGGTCGTCGGGATCTTCCCTGGGGATGTGCAGGCTGACCTGGACCGCACCAGAAAATGGATGAGGAGGAGATCTTGGCGGAGCTTGCCAGGGAGCTGGCCAACGATCAGCTGGGCCCGCCGACGAACAAGTTGCTCCCCACCGCAGTGGGCAACTACGCCGGGCTGCCTGGCCAGGAAGGTCCAGGCCAAGCAGGAGCAGGAGGCGTGACCCACCCTCTGTAATGTTCAACGTCCTGGTTGAGCTGGTGGACAGGAGAGAGCTGGAAACGGCCCTGGCTGTCTTCAAGAGGCCATCTCTCCCTATGACCCATAGTGACATCGGAATTCAATAAATAATAAGTTTTGATTGTATATATAATATAATATAATATAATATAAAAAAATATTTTATTATTATTTATGATAACCTCAAGTGTTACGTTTCTGATGTGAAAATTGAGTAATTTATTAGATTTTGAAAACTTCTGTCAAATTTGCACTAAATTAAAAAAGAAAAAAGTATTTCGGGACAAAAATTATGTGATATGTTAAATATTGCTA
The DNA here is from genome assembly GCF_030265065.1 of Corythoichthys intestinalis. NCBI lineage: Eukaryota > Metazoa > Chordata > Actinopteri > Syngnathiformes > Syngnathidae > Corythoichthys > Corythoichthys intestinalis. The sequence goes on from NC_080400.1 coordinate 37,661,098, forward strand.
TTGAGCCTGAAAATATAGGTGATTATATCTGCATTTGGTGATTTTTGTGAATCCAGCATAAAATCTGAGAATTTTATAGCCATTTTAAGTTTTGTTATATAAAAATGACGGTTCGGTGTGTACCTCGGTACGGCATCACGGTTCAGTTCATAGTTTCACTTAAACAGGAAAAACAAAGCGGCTTTTTTATCACAGCATTTGAAAGTTTGCTCTACTGGCTAAAACTAAAAAGCAGCTCTTATTCAAGTGCAAAACATAAAAAACAAAATTTCAAACTTGTGAATTTGTGTTATTGTTCTAACATTTTTTAATTCACAGTTTATGTGCAAAAATAGACAACCCACCCTTTTTTTATCGGGAACAGTTAAAATGGCAACCGTGGTAACTTTATATAATGAAAATATGATACTACTATTTTTAATGTTGGATTACACACAGTTAACTCTAAACCATTAATAGTGAACATACACTCCCATATACTGTAATACATGTTTTTTATATTGGCTGAAATAAAATGAAAAGCGCAAATAGACCAGAACTGAAAAAGCATGTCTTGAAATAGTGCAAAAAAATCCCAAAAATATTAAAAAAAAAAAAAAAAAAAAAGTCTCAATGTTTCAATTATTTCAGCCTGGGGCTGCAATATAAACATTTCCTGATTTGAAAATATGAAATATAAACATTTCAGAAAGTCATACTAATACTTCATTTGATACTCTTGTACATATGCCATAACTTTCCATGTTGTGGTCAATGATAACTTGTTCTTCGTCTGTTTTAGTTTGTCTTCTTCTTCCCATATTATTGGTTGTTGCTTTAGGCGCATTACCACTACCGCCCTCTGGATTGGAAGAGGACTAACACTGGAATTTTTCCCCCTTTTACTCAAATGTATTCGCTATATGACTGCGTGCACCAAACCATGATGTTCATTCCGTGACGGTACGGGACAATTACCGTTACAAATACCGTTGCACTTTTAGTGATTGGCTATCTCTGCTGTCACTCCACCTGTTAAGAGAAAGTCAGAGTGGTGGCTTTGAAAGCCGCGTTAAACTACTTTATAGCTAGAGTGTTGACATCGGACTTTAATTTTTGTCGCTAATGTTCAAATAAAATCACTGCTGTCGAGCAGTTAAGCAAGTCAATCCAGTTCTTAATATGTAAACTTGTCACTAAAGCAATAAAACCTTATCTTGTAGAGCAGTGGTCCCCAAAAATTGATCAAAATCACATCTGACACTATTATGCCAGTGAATACATTAAGAACCTTGTATTATGCATTATATGAATAACCAGCCACTTTACCATTAAAGGATATGGCAAGGCAAGGCAAATTTATTTATATAGCACAATTCAACACAAGGCAATTCAAAGTGCTTTACATCACATGAAGATCATAAAAATCACATTTAAATCAACACAACGTAGAAACGAAGACAAAAGATCGCATTTAATCACAGAATAAAAATAAATAAATAAAATAAAAAATAAAATAAAAACTACTACAAATAATAATAATTGAAATCAGCAATGGAGATAAAAACAAGAGGAATAGAAAGCAGGTAGATTGAAATATATAGACAGTTATAGATATGCAGTGCTAAACAAAAGCGTTTTTAGCCCTGATTTAAAAGAGCTAACAGTTTGAGCATACTTCAGACGTTCGGGTAACTTGTTCCAGAGGTGAGGAGCATAATAACTAAATGCTGCCTCACCCTGCTTGGTTCTTGTTCTTGGAACATGCAGAAGACCGGTTCCAGACGACCTTAGGGGTCTAGATGTCTCATAGGACTCTAACAAGTCAAGCATGTATTTTGGTCCAAGGCCATTAAGTGTTTTGTAGACGAGCAGTAGTATTTTATAGTCTATCCTTTGACTTACTGGAAGCAAGTGTAGCGATTTCAAAACTGGTGTAATGTGGTCCAGCTTCCTTGTATTTGTGAGGACTCTGGCTGCAGCATTCTGTACCAGCTGCAACTTCCTGACTGATTTTTTATCAAGACCTGTAAATATACCGTTGCAATATAGATGGATTGCATTGATGGACGTGTATGTCTTGCATTATTTAATTTCTATATTGTTTTGCGATCGACATTCAGACTTGACAGTAACCACATCAACAAAAATACATGCACTTTTATGGAGATATTTAAAAAAAAAAAATAATAATAATAACCTTGAATGCTTGTATAGACAAGAGGTCCAACATCCTTGACAGTGATAATCCTGTTGCACTGAGAGAGAGTAAACTGACTAACTGGGAAGAGATGATCCCAAACCATGAAAAGCCATTTAGAATTAAGGGGAGCAAACCAAGCAGCGCGAGGAACGCAACAAGAAACAAGTAGTGGCACACCAAAGCTTAGCCAGCCCTGACACAAGTTGCTCGTTATGCCTTATAGACCAGGAAAACAGGAGCATTGGAGCTGTAGAAACAAGCACAAGGGCAGATTGCTGCAGGAAGAAGCAGGTAGGCAGCAGATAAGCCGAGAGAAGCAAACAAGAACCTGGTGAATCGAGACGAAGGACTAAGACGAAGAAAATAAAAGAAAATGGGGATTATATGAACACACTAACGGAAAGGCAGGGACATGGAATTCTTTATAAAGAATTGAAGCTGGATATGAGGAGGACACATATGCACGCATACGCATGCACTCAACGAGAAATAAAGACCTTGTCGCTCTACAATTGCAAAGTACTGCCTTTCTCAACATTTCTGGTTTTCTATGTCATTTGCTCACATACTGTAGATGAGCAGTGAAGCCGCCATTATCTTTAAACCTAAGGAGGAAGAGTGCTGGATAGCAATATACTAGGGATGCAAGCATACAAAATAAGATATCTATCTACTTCCAAAGTGGACTGGTGCCTTGAGATATAGTACAAGAGATACAAGCTTTTTCCTCCTTTCACATCGCAAGACAAATTCTTTTTTTTAAAGTTTAAAATGTCTGAATGTTGGCAGTGAACTCAACTCACTTCACAAGTAGGCCTAGTAGTTTGTCAGAAAGTAAATAATAGTGCAGAAAAAAAAAAAAAAAGCTTCTCTTCACTTCTCTGTCCCACCTCAATATTACCTCACAGTCAATTTTCATTTATATAATGCGCTGTTATAAATAATAACTGCAATCTAACTGTAATTTTGTTTTAAAGACCAAATGTGAAGTAATTTCATTACATGTCAAATAGGGTAACAATTAAAGTAATTAAACATTGTCCAACAAATAAAGCATGAAAAAATAATTTATATGTTGTATATTTGACAAAATAATAGCGTTTCCGAAGTTCGAGCCTGAAAGGGGATGAACCCGGAAGTGATACATCACACCGAGAACAGCGATGGTACGCTCCATACGGCCGCCATACAAAGCCCTTCAAACAATGATTCAAACAGCAATATAAGCGATAGATCGAGCGCAAGGGAGGAGATCCAAGTTTTTGAAGAGTTGGAGGAAGAAGAGGAGGTTGGAATTTTATGTTGGACCTAATATGTATTAGCCAGACGCTAATCAGGATGCAAACAATGTGCCTAGACTACCGGCATGGAATGGAGGCAAGACCCATCAAGATTACAAGATTGGTAAGATACAGGCTATTATTATTTTCATGATTTGAAGATGCAGGCATTTGAACATAATTTTATGTTTTTGTCTATCTGATGACATTGTTTAAAAAAATAATAATCAGACTTCGTGTTCATTTTGGCAGATCTGGCAGCTCTCGTGCATATAAAATAATAATATAAAAAAAAAAAAAAATGGGGGTAAGATGGAGATGAGTCGTTGATCACTTTCTCCACTTTATTGTGGCAACAATAAGAAAATAAAATAATAGCGGACTGCCGCCACATTCGACCGCTCTCGACAGCTCTCCAGTCTTAGCGTCTCTTAAACGGATCGTGCATAGTGCATAGTGTCTTGTTATGAGCTTTTTGTTGACAAAGGTATCGAACACACGAAGTGGCAGGCAGTGCGGAGCGATAGATAGAGCCTGTGCCTCTCTATCACACTCCCGCGTCACGTACCCAAAACAAGAGTAATGTTGCGTGCACTTCGGGGTGCCTTGAAAAACATTATATCAGAATATTACACGCAGTTAGGACATTACAGTATAAAATAAAATAATAATATGCGTACATTCATTTACACAACAAATCCCAAGAATTGCATGTAGTTTATGAAAATAAACGTCATATGAAAGAGTTGGAGATTTGTTGGTGCACTGAGAAGCTGGACCAACAAATCACACTCTTGACATTAAAAAAAAAACAAAAAAAAAAACTTGAAATTTGCGGCATCTTGGGAGCAAGCAGCCAGGATCAAAGGGTATTTCAACATGCCAAAACAACTGTTGTATTTACTGTCTTTTTTCAAAAAGAAGGAAGATGGTTCAAAACGAGTCAGAAAAGCACATAGAAAAGAAAGAAAAAAAAGGAAAGTCCCACAGCGTGGCAAGTTGGCATTTGCGTTTTGTTTTCAGCACCATTTTCTGCATAATGTAATGTCCGTAACTTTGTGCGGGCCTGTGAAGGGGCCATCGGACAGCAGAGTGAGCGGCGTGAGAGCGATGTTGGCGGTCGCATGTTGCAGCGGTCCGCTATTATTTTGTTATTTAACTGTTGCCACAATAAAGTGAAGGAAGCCATCATTCACTCCTCTCCTTTCTATTTCCCTATTCGGGCTATTACAATATAGTAACGAATTGGGTTATAATGTGGCGGGGGTGTTTACATATGTTCCTGAATGCACTGTGTGACATAGAGGGGTAAGGGAGGTGCGGGAGAGCGAGGGACGTGCCTTCCTGTGTTTACGTTTGTTCTGGCAGGTTATGTGTGCGTTGGCTGCGGCAGACTTCAGTCGTGTTGTTCAATAAGTTCCCACAAATAAAGAATTGCAATCTGATTCAGCGGTTGACTTTTATCAATGTTACAATATGTTCTGGGACCTATCCACGTGCCGTCATCCCTGCGCTGTCATATGTACTTTGCGTTCCGGCACCTTATGATTTACAAATTAGGCACTGTTCCACAACAGTTGGCAGCTCTGCTTTGACAAAGTCATCAGTCATCTATCCAAAAATCACACTTTTTTGCAAATCCTTGATCATAAGCAGACCGGTTGAGGAAGCAGGCATATTCGAAGTCTTTGTAGCAGAGAAAACGACACCATGATGGCGTGAAATTCATTCGCTTAGTGCGAACAAAAGATGTCCATTTACGTGCCCTGCTATCCTTTCAGCCACTAATACAACTTTTCTTTAGATTGAGAACAGTACATCGCCACACACCGCCGTGGCATTTTACCGAGAAGCAATGCAACAATACTCTGTGTATGTCGGACTTCCCTCGCAGTTCTCGGTGTGTAGTAATTTCCGAAGATTGTCGAAGAAAAGCATTTTCGTTGTCAAGGGCGTTGCTATGGTTCAAACAAAGAATCTGGAAGGGTTGCTTTAAAAAAATAACGAAAAATATGCTAATAATTGTTTAGCCATTGATATTATTCAAAAACATGGTTGGCCAACCTTACTTCACATTTGATCTTTGAACAAAGTGAAATTAAAAAAAATAAAAACTTAAAAGAAAGTAGCTAGTAGTAAGTTTTCTGAGCGACAGTGCAAATAGCAAGGCATATTTCACAAAGCGCTGCCTGACAGCAATTACCTTTTTGTTCCTGACAGGCATTAATTACATCTTGTAAACATTTATTGGGGAAAATATACAATTTGCATTAACTGTAGGAATATTATACTAGCAGCAGCAGTTTGCACCAACTGGAAAGTGACATCTCAGGTGCATCAAATCTGCTTTAAACTTTAATTCAATGCTATTTAAAAAAATGTTTTGAGTGACAGGAGGCTTACAGGAACACTACTTAACCTGGGGCAAAGACGTGCTACCTTGTTGCATCGTATTTTGGCTCACAATAAATAACCAGCTGCAGCAATACTCTTAAGCCTGAGTTATGCTTCTGTGTTGCAGTGACGGCGAAGCTACTACCGCGTCAACGAGCATCCGATAGTTCTGCGGCAAGGGATATGCGTTGCTCTGTAATTCACTGCCAAGCCACTAGAGGGATGTGGCGTTGTGTTTGTATGGTTTGGGGGGACTCTTGTCGACTTCCTCTAGTTTTCTTCCGGTTACACAATGAATGTCAACAAAGATTGAATGCTTGAATGTGATCTTGAGCTCATCAACATTGAACAACAAATGTTTATCATACCGTAGTGTCTTTAACTAAGCGCGGGTCCTTTAAGAGGCGATCAGGCTGGGGAGCGGGAAGCGAGTGGAAAGAACGGGAGAAAGTGAAAGTTAGCGGTCGCGTGTTGCAGCATCCAGCTATTATTTTGTTATTTGTTTATTTTATTGTTGCCACAATAAAGGGGTGAAAGCCATCATCGACTCCTCTCCTTCTTCCCCCCATCCGTTATCATAAAATCACCGAGGCACTCTCAATCAGTGATGATGTATCAAGTGTGTGAACTGTTGTTGAAAATTAATCATCAAAGCAACTCTTTTGACACCAAACCTGTGCTTTATTGTTCATATACATGAAGTGTGAAATGTAAATAAGTCTCAGACTCACAGCAATCATCTGTACACAATAAATGATGAAGTGCAACAACAAAAAATACGACATAAAGTGATAAAAACCTGGCAGTTTTTGGCTGACTGTGGCACCGCTTCGGCTGGCCATTCGTTTCCGAACACACACATACTTGTCTCGGTGGTTCTTCCATTTTTTTTTATCCAATCGCTGACCTTGCCATTTGGCAATCTTTATAATGTCTGGATGAGACATTGTAGAAGTTGGCGTACTTGCTCTTTGATGATACTCTCGTCAGGTTGATCCATTTTTGCGTGTAGCAAAACAATGTTTGACAATGGTGGTGATTTCACGCCGAACCGGAAACAACAGTCTGAGCGGACCAATCACAATCCATTTGCCCCACATCACCACGTGTTGACGCATCGACCAGTCAGAAAACTGTGGAAAGCATGTCAGACTCCGGCGAAGGGTCGTAAATCGAACAATGTTATGTTAGTGACAGCACATTCCAGTGCCGTTCTGGCTATGCAAAATGTTTTTTGCAAGACAAATGCAGTAGATACAAGCCACTTAACATTGAAACAGTAAGCCTGCAGGCTTTTTCCCAAAAATACAACTTTCATTTGTGTTTTCGAAAGCATTAGGGAGGTGTAAAGGTGCAAGGGCACCATTCCAAAGCTATTTTAATTGGCCTTCCTCCTCAGTACATTGAAACAGGATTATCTTTGCAAACTGGGGAAAAATAGATTTTAAGTTACTAATGTTGTGAGCTTATGAAAAGAAATTTCTTGCAGAGATTGAGAAGGTAATCACTATTGAAATCTCTATTCGGGACCAGGGGTCGCGTTAACCGAATATTTTCCATCGTTGACCGATTTTTTAAAACGGTGACGGAAAAAACTGAAGTCCATCTGTCATTTTGACAGGTTGCAATTCACACCCCAGACCACAGGGTGGCGAGTGAGCATATTATTTAGCTATTGTCTCTCTTGATGCATGACGTCGTTGGCCTTACTCTGAAAAATGTCAAGGCAACTGAGTGTCCGAAGTTTCTTCAAAAAGCCCCAAAACGACGATGGTGTTGATAAAAAAGGTGAAAAAACAGGGACTGCACAAGCGGGCACGCAATTCAAGTCCATGCGCACCAGGAGGAAGGTGTAAGACTCCGTTCAGGCCACAGCAGGTGAACTGTGAACTGTTTTTGTCACTGCGGAGAAAAAGTTACATATTCATCTGCTTGATGTGTGATGGCACGGTGTGGATTCTCTGTTAAGCTTGTTCGGACAGAATATTAATTTAAAATGAATGAAAACTAAATACTATTGAATATGTTGAAGCGGTATGCAATGTTAAGAGTCTTGTTAGCTCGAATTGCTGTGTCCAGCCGCTGTAGCTCTGCTGCTCTCTGTGAACTCTCTATTCAAGCCAGTGTAGGTTCACTATCCACACCTGTAGGGCACGCGGCTCTTAAGTGTCTCTGTCACGTGACTGTGTCGTAGCCGGTAACGCGCTCGGCCAAATGGACACACAAGTACGGAAGGTGAATTATGCCAAACAAAGGGTCACCACAATGTCATTATCATCATTTTAAAAATTTAAGTGACGGGTAAAAATAGATTATGACCGGATTTTTATGACCCTGTCAGTCAAAATGACAGACAACGAAAAAGTCTAGCGCAACCTCTGTTCGGGACCAAAGACAACGCTTCTTATGAGTTTATATTACTTAATATAAGTGTGCAAAAAGCAAGCAAATGTAGTAGCGAACCGTCAGCACTACAACTGGGCCTTCTCCATCAATTAAAATATATCATCATAGCAATAATATGGACCAGAGAGAAGTAGAGCAGAAAGAGTAAGACCAGAGCGAAGTTGTGATGCAATTTTCAGAATCTCGTCATCAATATGCTAACTTTACTTAAGTTTTCGCTTTACCACATGAGCTGTGATCTCAAAGTGCTTGCCATCACCTTACAGTTCATTTGAAATTTGACTCTTTTGGTCACATTCTTGTGTACAGTATTACACAAATACAGTTAATACAATTAAAAATGACAAAAAGCTAAATATGAACAATTTGACAAAATGATTGAACTCACCAAAACAGCCGTCCTCAAAGCATATTTTTCCCAACGCAAAATCCATTCTCCTTCCATTTTTCAAGAAGACTTCAATGACCGGTTGTACAGCTTATCTGTTCGTTTTAGCTCAATAGATTACAAATGCCATAATTGGGCCGTGCCGAGTGCCCTGGGTAGTTTGCGGCAGTCAATCCACTCAAAGTGCCACATTGTGTGTCCAAAGTCGAAAGTTACACTACTGTCACTCAGACAATTTTATGTTTTCTGTGAAAATTCACACTCTGGTTTAATAGAGAAGTTGCAAACTGAATTGGAGAATATAGTCAAGACATTGGGAAGGTGAGAAACAATGATTTGTATTTTAAATAGAGGTGTCCGATAATGACTTTTTAACATATAACCGATATCCCGATAGTGTCCAACTACAAAAATCCAATACGGATATTAAACCTATACCGATATGCAATTTTGGACTTAACATATTATGGCTAATTCTATTGTGATGCCCTACTGGATGCTTTAATAATGATCATTGTAACAACTTCAAGTTTTTCCATCTAAACATTATGTGAAAAAAATAAAAGAACAACTTCAACTGAAGTTATGGGAAACGTGCCTACAGTGCACCACTATATTTATAGTTGAAATTAAAATAGAAAAAAAAACATCAGTTTTTTAGATCAAGTGCAAGTGATGAAAGTGCCAATAAGGCACTTATTCTGTCCTCAATGTGTGTGTGGTTACACAAATCAACAGATAATAAAGACATCAGGCTCTAAAGCAGGGGAGGACAAACCAGTCCTCGAGGGCCGCAGTGGGTCCTGGTCTTTGTTCCAACTGATTCAGCACAGACAGTTTAACCTATGTGGTTTCAGTGGAAACAAGAAGCACCTGAAAGCAAGTAAATGATCGCACTTGTAAGAAACCAGATTGGTGAAAGGCTATCCTCTTGATGGGTATAAACAAAAACCCGCACCCACTGCTGCCCTTTGTGGAATAGTTTGCCCACCCCTGCTCTAAAGAGAAGTCAGACCCTGGAGTAAAGTTGAATTGGCTTTACTGTGGTCATCTATCTCTTGAGAGCACTCATACTTTTTTGTAAAATTGAAAACCTCAAAACGTGTCAAATATATGAAATAAAGTGACAAAATAAAGCAATGTATTCAAGAAATGTTATGGTACACTGGATGTGGACATTAGCTTGTCCATTTAGCTCTATATATTCGCAATCACCTCATGTCGACAAATGATTAAGTCAGCAGAAAGTGCTGGAACTTATAAAAACTAATTACACCTAATCGCCGGCAGGGGGCGACAAAACTCTAGAAACATGAGCAGGCAATAAGCATATTGGCCCAAAACAGATAATGAAAAACCGATGTCAATATTATCAGATGTAATTGTAAATTATTTTATCGGCCGATATTATCAGCTACCCGATACTATCGGACAACTCCAATTTTAACAACAATAACCCGATACCAACTCTGTTAAGCTGTTGTGGGAGTAGTTTGACTGTATGGTAAGCAAGAAGTGCTCACCAAGCCAATCCCATTCATGAGAGTGGCTTCTGGAAGCGTGGGGTGAAATTCATCCAGATTACTTCAATGTCAATGTTTGGCCTATATTTTCTATTAATTTTGTAACTTATTTGACAATTAAATGTGCGGCTTTTCATGGAAACCACTAAACTGTCTTAGTGACCGACCCGAAACTTTTGAATGGTAGAGTATGTTTCGCCAGAAAACAAAGATTTGATGCCGATCCTCTGCCTGAGCGTGGTCAAAAATAGTATGTCTCAGGCAGAACCGATAGATGATTGTTATGTACTCATATTTATATGTTCACTTGTAGGTATTATGTGGCCATTTATTCTTAGTCAAAACAATCCTGCATTCACATTCTGGTTAGTTTTAACATATACCATTTGGTGTCATAAAAGTGAGCCCAGTTATCTTAGTCCTTTGAAGAACACAAATGTGACGCATGATCCACCTCAGTCTACTCAAGTCTTTGTTAATCAAATCAGGGGATGTCACAAGACAGGTATATATGGAGTCAGATTCTGAAATGTGTGTGCCTCGTTCATTAGAACTTGTGGTTGTTGTTTGACTGCACCCTGAGACTCTCACTATTTGTGTGTCGACTCCATTTTTATTAAAGCCTCCAGAACAGAAAACGAATGCGTGGCGTTGGGGGTACGAGGTTGAGAATCAACGCCGACACGATCCACTGAGCTAAATGCCGCTTCTAAAACTGATTTGAAAGAAAGATAAAGGTACAAATAAAAAATGACTGGCTAGAACAGGCCACAAATAGCTACAGCCAAATGCTGGGGACACACAAAAACAGCTGCAGCATAACATGTTAATTGATTAAACTAGATGGATTAAAAACAATTGTTGGGATAAAAAAAAAACTCACTTATATGCCACAAGCACAGACTAGTGTGATAATAATGCCCCGCAAAAATAAAATTGTGTATTTCTTTTGTAATTTCAATCATTGGATGAATGGAATTATTCTATTCTGTTGATAAATTGGTCATGTCAATTTATGACAATAAGGAAAGAACAGTGCATACGGTATTGGAAGGTTGTGTGTCGACCAGTGTTGGGCATGTTACTTTAAAAAAGTAATTACTGTAGTTATAGTTACTCACTACTTCTTCCAAAAAGTAACTCAGTTAGTAACTGAATTACTCTATAATAAAAGTAACTAGTTACCAGGGAAAGTAATTATTTCCGTGACTTTAAAAAGAAGTTGTTGTATGTCAAAGAATTTGAAATTTTCTGAGCAGTATTTGAGTCTGTTGAATAGAGAAGAACAGACAGGTAGTTGTGTTATAGAACCTTGTAATATTTACTGCACCCCACCAGCAACAAATTTGTCCTACACTTGAGGTGCAACAAAAATAAACAGATTTGAATTGCTTACCACAGGCATACCCGGGACATCAATTACACTTTACATGCACGTTTTTTCCTTTAATTTCGACCAACTTGAAATAGTGTTTATATCTCCACCTCGTAATGGACAAATTTTCCTCTGAATGCTCTGCCATCCTATCCCTCTGCATCTGTTTTGCATGTGTGTGTTTGCTGCACGCGCTTTTCCGGTTTGTGTGTGAAAACACCGACTTTTTTAAAAACACATTTTATTAACAGCAAATACACATATACAAACATAGGGCAAGACAATTCACATATAAACAACTGGCTCTGAAGTACATGCGCTTAGGCTCGAGCGTTTACGTCACAGAATGGGGGATCACGTGAGATTTGACAACAACACAGCCATATTGGAAGCAGGTCTGGCTCGCGGGACATTAAACTTTAACTTGCCAGTTCAATAAAGAGACAAACTCGTTACTAAGGCGAAGAACAGATATGTGATCAAACTTCAAGATGTGAACAATGTTGACCCTTATGAGCAAGCCGAAGACAAACGGAGTAAAGATCTCGACGGGCTCTTACAATCACGCAAAATGAACATTCTGCTGTATTTATTATCTGGTTTATGTTACTAAACTTATCAGCGATTCCGAAATTACAAATCGCTACAAAGCTACGAACAGTTTTTCTGCGGATGGGTGCAGGACCTGCACATTATGCCCGTATCAAACGGCAACTCCATCGTTCTTGCAAAGGTAGGCTATGTGTGTTTACTATTTTCATTGCCATGAACCTGAACGCACCCCAAGTCTTGGATGACCAATAAACAGAGCAGAGTAGACTCTCTACGGCTGGTAGTTTCTTCAATTTATTCAAACTAAGTAACGCACCGCTTTTGACCGTCAGTAACGGTAACGGCGTTGTAACGGCGGAAAAAATAATTCGTTAGATTACCCCGTTACTGAAAAAATAACGCTGTTATTCCCAACACTGGTGTCGACATTGTTTCATCTTGAACATTTTGAGAATTGATACTGTTAATGGCAGTGGCAATAGAGAAACAAAATATTTAGATGTCATAGTTACATCAAGCCAAATTGGGTCTGCAGCACAAACAAGACAATTTGACCTTAAGCAAGCATGTTCTTTAAGTGTGACCTGTACGTCATCAAAACGCAGCAATTACATTACCAGTTATGAAAATATGCAAATGTCCTATAAACAACGAGGCGGGACACAGCGTTTTGAGCTTTCCACTTAGGGACCTAGTTGTATTAATGATTCTTTTCGAGTCGTAAAACATAGCATCCATGTTGGAAGAATGTGAAAACGGTCATATATTAATAAACTAACTTTTCAGATACACTGAATGCTATTTCTTTGTGGACGCATCCTAACATGGGATAAAAAGACAAAGGTGTGTATAACTGGAAACAGACAAGCCATATTATTTCTACAAAAACAAACTCATTCTAATGAATCAAGAGTTGAAGTTGCATATCATTCAGATGACAGAAGTTTTACCAGATGCATGAATTGAAAATATACCTTTCACCTGATGTAAGGAATCAAGAGGAGAGATAGAACGATAGAGAGTGGAGATTAGGAGAGGAGTCAACGCAGTGGGGCTACAGGAAGAGGGCTGATACTGAATCGTAATGTATAAAATGTATTTTTCATTAGAGCAGAATCAATAGTGATTTGGAGTGTTCTCTTTGTTGCCAGAGTGGGCTGAGTATGGGTGAAAGAAAGGGAGAGTTATCTGAAAATAAGATAAGAGAAAGGGAATAGAGAATTAATGGATAAATGGGCAGATGGATGGATAACTACAAAGATGGATGACAGCAAGTTATTGGAAGAATTGAGATAGATGAGAGGGAATGATAAAACGAAGCTGGCTAAGGAGCGAAAGGAAGCACTTGTAAAGCAGGCGTTTGAAGCTGAACTGTGTGTGCTTAAAGGTTGCTGACAAATAACATACTTCACAGTATTTTTTTTTTTTACTATTTTAACATTCTCTGGCAAGTGTAAACTCATTTTTTATTTAGTGCACAATCCCTTACCATCATATCCAATTTTGTGGTTCAACGTCTTCTAAGATAACATTAAATGATCTACACTAATTCCATTCCATCAGAAATTGTGGCAGTGATTTTCAAATTTCATTGAGAGGCTAGCCTTCTTTGAAATGTTCATTTTATTTGTATATTAAAAGCAAATGGGTCAAAGCTTGACCACACTCTGTGCAAGTTTCTTTAGCAAAGTAATGTGGTTATGTTTGTATTCCATGACCATTATCAGAATACCTGATTCGCATTTGTGCTAGCATAAAATTGTTGTAATGATCCCTGAAGCACCACAGCGTCTTCTGCATTGCACTACAGTTCAAGAAAAATATGTGTACAGGGAGGCAGACACGCATGCTCAGGCAAACCAGACTGGTTCCTATTCTTTTCATGGCAGCACCTGATCTTGGCTTTCATTACATATTTCATGGCACATTTGCCCCTTTAGCAGGCAAGAAGAGAAGAAACAAGGGATCAGTAGAAGTTCAGAGATGAAGCCTGGCCATAAAATGAACTCATTCTTCTGCTAACTTGTCTGCTTCAGTCTCCCCTCCAAGTCTCTGTTTTTTACTGCCTGTTTCTTATCTTTATCCTTTTACTTCTTAAGGTTTAATATTTTAATGTTCGGGACTCAGAATAGGTCACAGACATGTTACATCCACACCACCAGGATCTAAGGCGGTGACATCAGAATGTCCTTTGGACTGGAGAAATGTAGCAGAATGGTGACAAATAGGGGGAAGTTAGGGCAGGATTGAAGATGTACCTTGGAACACCACAAGCAAATGGTAACCATGAGGAAGCAGCAAGGAAAGCTGCAACGATCAAGTATCTGCTACTAGTAAGGCAGGTCCGGCGAAGTCAGCTAATTGGCAAGAACAAGATCCGAGCAATTAACAGCTATGCCCTACCAGTAATCAGATACCCTGCTGGGATAATAAGCTGGCCAAAGGAGGAGGTTCAGACCACAGATGTGAAAAGACGGAAGCTGCTCACCATGCACGGAGGGTTCCATCCAAGCCAAGATACTGCGCAGGACCCTCAAGGTCCCAGGTCTCTGGTAGAGGACCCGAGCTTGAGATGAACAGCCATCTAACCTACCAAGGGAGACGGGGGGGGGGGGGGGGGGGGGGGGGGGGGGGGGTTTGTAAGTTAATTTTATTGCTGACACTGCGTTCCAGTGTCATCAACATGTTTTGCCCCACCTCCTACAAAAGTTAAACTCTGCCTATGGTAAACGTACACAAACTAATACAGTGGTACACTTTTTATGACATTAGTTAGTTAGTGTTAACAAATCTTCCTATGTCAGGTAACATGGTAGAAATTGTGTACTGTTAGCTTTCTCTCAGTAGGAGAAGATTGCTGTTTAGCTAACTGTTACTGCTCACCAAGAGGAGAAACTTACAGCATATACCGTATATGAAAAAGTCAAGAAAACATCTGAAAAATAAGTGTGTTATTCTGATCATATGATTAACAGTTGCACGAGGTAGACTGACACATTCAAACAGGGCACACTATGTTATAAAATAGAAAACTAAAAATTCAAAACAGATGCTTTCACTGTATTCAGTCATGCTAAGTCCAATGTACAGTGGGGCATATAAGTATTTAGTCAACCACTAATTGTGCAAGTTCTCCCACTTGTTTTCCCACCCAATCATAGTGGAAAATAAGTATTTGGTTATTACCAGAAGTTTATCTCAATACTTTGTTATGTACCCTTTGTTGGCAATAACGGAGGCCAAACATTTTCTGTAACTCTTCACAAGCTTTTCACACACTGTTGCTGGCATTTTAGCCCATTCCTCCATGCAGATCTCCTCTAGAGCAGTGATGTTTTGGGGCTGTCGTTGGGCAACACGGACTTTCAACTCCCTCCACAGATTTTCTATGGGGTTGAGATCTGGAGACTGGCTAGGCCAATCCAGGACCTTGAAATACTTTTTACGAAGCCATGCCTTTGTTGCCCTGGCTGTGTGTTTGGGATCATTGTCATGCTGAAAGACCTAGCCAGGTCTCATCTTCAATGCCCTTGCTGATGGAGGGAGATTTTCACTCAAAATCTCTCGATACATGGCCCCATTCATTCTTTCCTTTACACAGATCAGTCGTCCTGGTCCCTTTGGAGAAAAACAGCCCCAAAGCATGATGTTTCCACCCCTATGCTTCACAGTGGGTGTGGTGTTCTTCGGATGCAATTCAGTATTCTTTCTCCTCCAAAAACCAGAACCTGTGTTTCTACCAAAAAGTTCTATTTTGGTGTCATCTGACCATAACACATTCTCCCAGTCCTCTTCTGGATCATCCAAATGCTCTCTAGCAAACTGCAGACGTGCCTGGACCTGTACTGGCTTCAGTAGGGGGACACGTCTGGCAGTGCAGAATTTGAGTCCCTGGCGGCGCATTGTGTTACTGATAGTAGCTTTTGTTACTGTGGTCCCAGTTCTCTGTAGGTCATTCGCATGTCCCCCCGTGTGGTCTGCTCACCGTTTTTGTTATCATTTTGACACCACGGGGTGAGATTTTGGCTTGAGTCCCAGATCGAGGGAGATTATCAGTGGTCTTGTATGTCTTCCATTTTCTAATAATTGCTCCCACGGTTGATTTCTTTACAACAAGTGTTTTACCTATTGCAGATTCAGTCTTCCCAGCCTGTGCAGGTCTAGAATTTTGTCTCTGGTGTCCTTGGACAGCTCTGTGGTCTTGGCCATAGTGGAGTTTGGAGTGTGACTGACTGAGCTTGTGGAAATGTGTGTTTTATACCGATAATGACTTAAAACAGGTGCCATTAATACAGGTCACGTGTGGAGCCACGTGAGACTTCGTTAGAAGAAGTTAGACCTCTTTGACAGCCAGAAATCTTGCTTGTTTGTAGGTGACCAAATACCTTTTTCCACTCTAATTTGGAAATAAATTCTTTAAAAATCAAACAATGTGATTTTCTGTTTTTTTTTCCACATTCTCTCTCTCATATTTGAGGTTTACCCATGTTGACAATTGCAGGCCTCTCTAATCTTTTCAAGTAGGAGAACTTGCAAAATTGGTGGTTGACTAAATACTTATTTGCCCCACTGTATCATGTGATTCACTGCAATCTTCTAATTTTACCATTAAAAATAAATAAGTAAATAAATAAAAATAAATGTGCCCTCATTAACAAGAGGGACAGGCAGTAACAAGAGGGGAGAAATCTAGCTGTATTATTGATATTCATTTTGGTCATAAGGTGGTTTGGGACGAGAGAAATTTGCAGGTAAGGGCATAATCCAGACATATTTGGTATTTTAAAAAAGTATTTTTTTAAATACTTAATAATACTTAATAATAAATTTAAATTTCAAGATAATTTACTCAAAAACTGCATGTTCAAAGATTTCTGATTTGGATTATTTCCATTTTGGTGGATGGGTGGGATGTAAAATGTCCTCCAGTTCTAGAATGACCCACAATATGACTTTGATCTTGATTAATAACAAAAATAACACTACACAAATTTGTTCTTTAAATATGAAATTGTATGCTGTGCATTGCAAGTACATTTACATTAACATACAGTATTGCGGCAGATGCACATGTGGTGCAGTCATTTATTCCAAATGGATAGTAGACATTAAAAACCGTTAATCATCATGATTAAATAAGATTGAAGACGAGTAAACTAGTTTGGCAGTATTGTGTGATGATGCTTCATGATGAAGTATCAAGGGAGTCTCGGCTCTAACTCTCTCTTAGCTGGATAGATTGCTGTAGTCTGTCTTATTGAAAGGATTGGAAAGGTGATATGCATGACTGCTCGGCCTTTCTCATAAAACATTTAATGAGGCTATAAGCTCGAACCTCAGTAACCTTTACAGTGACCTCCCTCTGTCTGATGGAGCTCATAAAAAAAGACCATATGAATCTGCACAGACCCAGAAATACATGAGCATGTCTCATCAAGAACAACAGAGAATGGAACATACACCAAAACTGTGTTTTGACTCTAAATGTTATTGCGATAATGCAATAAAATCCTTGAAAATGAAATTTGAAAATTAACCAAACGTGGTGCATTTTACTCCGACACTACAGTATATCAATATCTTCATGGATTTTAATATGATAAAGGCCAAATACATGGCAATGAGTACTGATTAAATCATTTTGTCTTGACATCTAAAAGTGTCTTGTCTAACGCGAATTAAAACTAATCTGTTGTTACCAGAAATAATTATACAGCTGCTGAACAGATAATTAAATACATAGAACAATTCCTTGTACCGTACTGGCCCGAATATAAGACAGTGTTTTTTGCATTGAAATAAGACTGAAAAAGTGGGGGTCGTTTTATATTCGCGGTCTAGAAGTTATGCCCATTCATGACGCGAGATGGTGTCAGATATCATTGAAGCGATGTTCTGTCATGACAGCTCTCAGCTACTCTCAAGTTTAACCAGTTTGCATTATTTTATTGCAGTGATTTTCCTTATTCAGATTTGCTTCAAGACTACAGTTACAGTTAGACTTTACTTTGATGGTTAATGCCATTATTGCAATTTTGTTGTTTTATCACAGTAGATTGGTTTATTTACATTTCAAAAACCAGAAGCCATTCATTTACGAATGTGATTGCACTTTAGTTTAGATATTTAACTATTCAGATATTAAGATTTGAATGAGGCAAAATAACATGCTTTTTCTCTCAAATATATTGTTATAATCATTTGTTATAGAGGTACTGTAATTATTCTCTGTATAAAAATTAGTTTGATGTTCAAAAAGTATTTTTTTCAAACTTGAGTCTTGAAAAAACAGGTGGTCGTCTTATACTCAGGGTCATCTTATATTCGGGCCAATACAGTCATATTAAGTGCGATTGTGGAAAAATAAACAAAGGCATTACATATAGCAAAACAGAAATAATTGTATTCTTGCTGTTCTGTGTATTTCATTTAGGTCACTGTTACAGTGGGGCAAATAAGTATTTAGTCAACCACCAATTGTGCAAGTTCTCCTACTTGAAAAGATTAGAGAGGCCTGTAATTGTCAACATGGGTAAACCTCAACCATGAGAGACAGAATGTGAAAAAAAAAAACAGAAACTCACATTGTTTGATTTTTAAAAAATGTATTTCCAAATTAGAGTGGAAAATAAGTATTTGGTCACAAACAAGCAAGATTTCTGGCTGTCAAAGAGGTCTAACTTCTTCTAACGAGGTTTAATGTCTAACGAGGCTCCACTCGTTACCTGTATTAATGGCACCTGTTTTAACTTATTATCAGTATAAAAGACACGTGTCCACAATCTCAGTCAGTCACACTCCAAACTCCACTATGGCCAAGACCAAAGAGCTGTCGAAGGACACCAGAAACAAAATTGTAGACCTGCACCAGGCTGGGAAGACTGAATCTGCAATAGGTAAAACACTTGATGTAAAGAAATCAACCGTGGCAGCAATTATTAGAAAATGGAAGACATACAAGACCACTGATAATCTCCCTCGATCTGGGGCTCCATGCAAGAGCTCACCCCGTGGCATCAAAATGATAACAAGAACGGTGAGCAAAAATCCCAGAACCACATGGGGGGACCCAGTGAATGACCTACAGAGAGCTGGGACCACAGTAACAAAGGCTACTATCAATAACACAATGCGACGCAAGGGACTCAAATCTTGCACTGCCAGAAGTGTCGCCCTGCTGAAGAAAGTACACGTCCAGGCCCGTCTGCGGTTCACTAGAGAGCATTTGGATGATCCAGAAGAGGACTGGGAGAATGTGTTATGGTCAGATGAAACCAAATAGAAGTTTTTGGTAGAAACACAGGTTCTCGTTTTTGGAGGAGAAAGAATAATGAATTGCATCCGAAGAACACCATACGCACTGTGAAGCATGGGGGTGGAAACATCATGCTTTGGGGCTGTTTTTCTCCAAGAAGCATTTCAAGGTCCTGGAGTGGCCTAGCCATTCTCCAGATCTCAACCCCTTAGAAAATCTGTGGAGGGAGTTGAAAGTCCGTGTTGCCCAACGACAGCCCCAAAATATCACTGCTCTAGAGAAGATCTGCATGGAGGAATGGCCCAAAATACCAGCAACAGTGTGTGAAAAGCTTGTGAAGAGTTACAGAAAACGTTTGGCCTCCGCTATTGCTAACAAAGGGTACATAACAAAGTATTGAGATAAACTTTTGGTATTGACCAAATACTTATTTTCCACCATGATTTGCAAATAAATTCTTTAAAAATAAAAAAATGTGATTTTCTGTTTTTTTCCCCACATTCTGTCTCTCATGGTTGTGGTTTCCCCATGTTGACAATTACAGGCCTCTCTAATATTTTCAAGTGGGAGAACTTGCACAATTAGTGACTAAATACCTATTTGCTCCACTGTATGTAAACTGTTATGTTCCTGTTCTATCTCTTGAGCAGTTTCTCAAATGTGCTCTTTCTATGCTTGTGAAACATCATCAGAGCCAGATCAAATTCTGTACCAGTTCTAAGTTCGCATCAGACTGATAACGCTTATGTCCTCGAATAATGTTCTCATCCCAACCCCTTCAGCGAGTCTGCTCCTAAGCAGAATTGTACGTTCTCAGAGGACCAAAGCATCCCAGATATCTTTGCAGCAAAACAGCGACCCCACTGCAAGCGAGCAAAAGCTATAGACGGACTGAGGCGTTGTCATCAAGGACAAAGCTCTCTGCCTGTGCCTGTTCTTCACAAGTCAATAGTTGTGTTCTGGACAAGACCGTACTTCCCAACAACAGGAGCACATATTTGTGGTCTTAGGTATTGAGAAACCTCCTTTATATCAACAGATTCCTCAGTGACTGCTGTTGGGTGGAGCTTCTGTGGAACATCTGTTGACCATGACTATCAGCAGAACATTCAGGTGTAATAAAAGCTGAAGAACTGTGCTGGAGTAATCATATCAACTGCTCAGACTGCTGTTCTCATTTTTTATCCATACCAAACCTAAGCGGCACACGTGAAGAATCAATAACAAGGCACGTTACACACCATGTGCTGAGAAAAGCATGCGTAGAAGAATTTAAAAAAAAAAAAAAAAAGAAGACCTCACAAGCAGCCTAGACATCGGGTGTTTATCGACCAGCATGTTGAACTTTGAGCAAGACTCAGAGTACACACTGGACTAGACATAAGCCAATCCATGTAGTCAAACATCCATTCACAATCACATTCATACCTACAAACCATTTCAACTATTCAATTAATCTGACATGCATAATTTAATACTGTACAGCAATTCTGAAGTATCTCGTGAAAACCCACACAAGCACTGGAAACATGCACATTTTAAACAAGTCAAATACCAGGTCCATTAATGTTTGATTTTGACAGTTTAGCGTGCATGCATTATACTAAAATTCTACATTAGCCATACACATACTGCACCACTGACTTTGAATGCATGACACACAGTCGGAGAGTCTCAACTGTATCTGCTAAAGAAATTTGCATCATGTTATCTTGTTTGTCAAGACATAATTTATCAGAGTGAGCAAGTTGATGCCATTTAATTTGGCAGATGATCTGGTCTTCATAGAAGTGTGGGAGTCCAAATGCCATAAACATTCAATTAATATACACAAGTGACAACATCTGGGTTGCCTATGCCCAAATATAATTAAGTGCTCATCAGGATACTATCTATGTAGATTTTCATGAAAAACCACAAATATTGAATCCGGGTGAATTGACTTGTTTAGTTGTTGACGTGAATTCCAAAATGCTTTTCCAGGGCTAATTTGAGAGGTAATGTAATCTTTCATTGATGACTCCAATGGGTGTGTTCATCTGGGGCAGTCACACAGAGTGTGGTTGTTTTGTTGTTGAGTGGCAGGGGAGTATCTTCGGGAGCCTATATTCACAATCATTGCATATTCATAGTGATAGCATTTTGAGTAAAAGTTGGTTTAACCCTAATTTGTAACATGTCATTAAGCATATCATGCCAAATAATTCAAAACCCTAAGGTATGCAGTAAACTGGCTTCTACCATTAGCTGATCCTATGCGAAATTCCAACTTCAAAACATGACTTCCAGGTATCTTTATAACATGACATTTTAATCAGCTGTCATCTCATGATGTGACTGGGACGTGAGACAACTACTTGCCTCAGTACACCTCACCGCCCTTCACATCTCATCACTTTAACAACTACATAGCACAGATGTGTGGGTGCGCGCTCATGTCAGACATTGCAGGTAACTTTGATTTGGAATGACAAGCTGCATGTTATCTCAACAACACAGTTTTTAAGGAGCACTCATTAGAAACAGAATTCGGTTTATTGGCCATATTGGTTAAAAACACACAAGGAATTTGTCCTCTGGCAATTCTGGCATGACAATAAACAGGCAACTTTGACAGCAATATACTGTACATTTAGGGTGTATTATTACATTTAGTGTATTAGCCGGGGTACTGGATGAAAATGATGATGACATGAAGTCCTTTTGCATACCGGCAAGTGTTTGGATAAACTATTCCTATTTGTTTTCTTTCTGATTCATTCAGTGAGCAGCAAATAATAACATTCTCAAGAAAGTATAGTGCATAAAAGTGTTTCACTTTCAGACATTCCGATGCTGACTCGTTGCACTTGAGTATCAACAGTCGACCTTCTCTGTGTCACTTCCTATTGGTTGACTTTTCTTACCTTGCATTCCATGAATCCTTGCTCTTGTTAATTCAACAGGGTCTTAATTATGTTTGCTGTTGTGCAGTAGTTCTTTCCACTTTAGAATCCTGGCTTCGAGGCATGTTAATGTGCTCCTGAAGTCCATTCAGCTGAGACTGCACAAGCCAGAGCTTTACTTCTTTTTCACCTATTTTTTCCTTAGTATCTTTAATTAGCACGAAAGAAGACTGCTGGTTTTTTAAGTCATGACTGCCAGTATGTAGGACTCAATGTGCAGCTGCACACCTTGGCTCACTTAGATTTTCACCATTAAAATTACTTTTATCAGCATTAATCCATGTGTCACATGTCCAGAGCAAGTTACAAGCTAGAACTGAACCAATCAGTCCAAGTGAGCCTCTTTTCCTTTTCTCGTCATTGAAACCCTTTTGAAAGAGTGGAATTAGTTATTTTCCGTTGAAGAATTGAGTCTGCCTCTTGTTCCATTTTTCGTCTCTCTTCCTACAATAATATAACCCACTTTGCCGCACGGCACTGTTATGATGAACTTCTTTCCAGATAGTTTTAATACAGACGTCAGGCTATGTCACATGTCAAACTGTGTAGAAAAATTTGGAAACAATGTCAGATTTACTTTTCAATACAAATAATAAAAGACACAAACGACATGAAAATTTAAATCAGAATGAGCAGAAGGTTAAAACCTGGGATAAATTGTTTCCATAGTTTATATTTCAGAATGGGAAAATGGGGGGCCTGCTCCGGCCTTCCTGGGTGGAGTTAGTATGTTCTTCCCTTCTGTGTTAAGTTTTCTCCAGGCTCTGATATCCTTCAAAACTCCAAAAACATGCATGGTAGATTAAACACTCTAATCTATTCATAGGTGTGAATGTGAATGGTTTTCTACATATGCCCAGCTCCGGATGTACCTGAATTTTCAAGCATGGTTAACTGGGATACACTGATGCAAAACCTTGTTTCTAGTGAAGATAAGTGATTAAATGGATTGATAATGGTGGTTTACCGTTGAATGGAGACAGCTTCAGAAACAAAAGCCCATGCTCACTCCATGCTTGGGACCCTGGTTAATCTTTTCGGTGTTTCATCCAACCGAAACAAAAAAGCCACACTATTTTGCGAAGGAAAATGGCATAAATAGTAATGTACCAATGACTTGGCTTGGTAACTTTATCATCTGATTAGTTGCCTGGGAATAGTAAAGTGCTGCATTTCTCGTTGTCAAAACAAATTTGTCATATTTCAGTAAAGTGTGCATTACTGGCAATACTGTTTATGAATCAGGGAGGACAGTAGGAGTTACCCAGTTGCTTGACATGCAACCTTTTCCTCTACAAAGGCAATCCTCAGACACCTTATCAAATTTTAGTCATATCTGGACAATTCAGCAAAATAGACCCCAAATTGCAGTTGTGGTCTGAATTTCATGTTTAATTCAGGATGTACCTAGCTCAATTATGGGGCCCTGTTTTCAAAGATTGCACCCGTGCACTCTAGACTAAAATACAATGCAAGTATGTTTTCGTGCAGCAAAGTGCATAATTTACTTATAAAACAGTTTAAGTTAGATTTTTCTGCGAATGACTTGCAGTTTTAATACATTGGGAAACACTAGTTTGCATTTTCGCTTCACCGCCATACAAACACTGAAACAATAATAAATGAGAGATCAAATTTGCAAGTTGCCCAGTATGGAGAGTAGCTAATAGCTACCCAACTAAAGTTGATCAAAATGCTAGATACAGCCACTATTTCTAATATTCTTATTATTTCAATGCCATTGTCTTACAGAAGTACATTGCTAGTCTGTATGGAAATTAGAAAAAAAAAAGTGGTATAATGCACTGCATTTCAATTTTAATTTGGAGATACGTATTCCATTAAAACTTTTTAAAAAATTGAAACACAACAAAAATCACATACAAAACTGAATTGCTAAGTACACGATGGGGCTTAAAAAAACCATTACATTTTAAAATGAAATAACCTGAAAATGGCTTTTTAAGAACAGTACCCAACCAATGTTTTGCTAAATGACCATTTTCCCCAAACTATATTGAGCTAAGGCACATACAATGTTTCACATTCAAAACTATCCTACGGCATACTATTTAGCAAAATGGCCACAGAACGTGCATACACAGGTTAATTTGTATACATTATTCTTTTTAGTGGAAAGCCATATAATTGTCACTGTTTATTATGAGCTGTTAATATATATTTTTTTCCATATACAGTTATTGGACACTTTCTGATCTCTTACAGCACACTAATGTACTGTACGTCAGCATACTGGTTAGAAATCTTTGCACGAGAGTACAGCTTCACCTCCTCCACTTTTGCTTATAAATAGGCAGCCTGTTTAGATGTTGATGTTTCTATGTCAGCAAGTCTAAGTGTGCATTTATTATTATGAAGCTGTTGCTTTGCCTTCAAAGAATGTAATCTAATATGCATGTTTCAGTTTGGTGCAGGATAATCTAGAGTCAACCTCAGGATAAAAGCACCCTGATAAGATTCCTCTCAACACCTCTCATGTTCCATTTAGCCATTGACATTAATAAACCCCACAAATATGCACCAATGAACAGCACAAATATAAACCAACGCATAAACATATACTGTACGTGGGTCAGCATTTTTTTTTTCTTCTTCTTTAAGTAGGGTAGTGCAATGTATGCATTAAAATAGGAGAGCTCAGAGGTCTCCCGTGGAGTTTGACGTGTGTGGTGCATTAAAAAAGGTGCAAGAATGGCAGGGCCTGCGGTGAGGAGGTAACCGTGAGCACCCCCCCTCCATAGGTCCCATCCATCTCACAACCTTAGTGTGTGATGCAATAAAATCAGGGGAGAGCCGGGCCGGGACTGTATGGCCTCGTCCCAATTCTCCCCGGAGAAATGAATGAATACGTAGGTGCCAGGGTGAAAGATATTTACAGTGCAAAGTGAGGAGTGCGTGAATTAAGAGGCAGGCTCCCGTAGGCGTGGCCTGGTCCACCAGAGCCACCGACCGCAAGGCGGGAGAAGCGGCAGGGTCAGCATTTTTAACATGTGTAAATCATGCACAGGTGTGCCTTTATTAGTCCCTTTAGAGCTCGAGGCATTTTTGTTGAGTGATAGCCAGCTTATTGCTTTTGTCTCATTTTTTCAACTCTTATTTGTTCCCTTTTCCCACCCATCATGAATCGGAATCCCTTTTCCTTGTAGTGTAGATGCCATAATTACTGTAGTTACTTACATGACACTACAGCTCAGCATTGTAAAATGTGGTGCTGATAAATATTGCTACAACTTCAAAATACATAAAAACATTTGTCACCAAACATTTTTTTTTTTTGTTCTCTGTTTTTTCTTAACCTGTTGTGTTCAGCTGATTGACACAGAGAATGGAAATCTGAGTGTCCGATTGGTCTGAACAGTTTTAATGTATCCCATGGGAGTATGGCATATTCCCATTGTGATCAACATACCTCGTTTATTGGGAGAAAGCAGTGAACAGGAAAGTGGTTATGTGGGAACAGAAGAAAAGAAGAAAAGACAGAAGAAGCGCAAACAACAACAAGAAGTACATTGAACGCCTACACTAACTGTGAATATGTTGGTGCAATCATTAGCTAGTTGTATTTCCGGTTGACACCATGTTGGGGGCCTGATGACCAAGGAGAGAGAGGAGGGGGGGATTCAGAAAGATAAGTGGTTGGGAAGGGTGGAGTGTGCGAGCCAGTGCAGCCCATCCCTCCTCCCGCTGTCATCCCCCCAGGATCCAGGGTGGTCCCCTGGGCCATCCGCGCCCTGATCAACCAGCCTTCAGGGATGGGAAGAGGGGACGCACCACCAAACCCACGCCCACACCCAACCCCACCCCCATCTGCCCACCAGCCCACGAGCCACAGCCGCACATAGGGTTGTCGACCATCCCTCGAAAATCAAAATTGTTTCGTATTCAGAAATAAAAGTACGCATCCCGTATTAAGCTTACAAGGGATGTGCTTCAAAAATAGTGTTATATTTGTAGAACGAATACTTGTATGGTGCTTTTCAAGAATATGTAGAGGAACACTTTCCCCTGCCTCTCCTGCTTTCTGACCAATGAGCTGACAGAACAGTGGCAATCCCCCTCATTTCATTATTCGAGGATGATCTGTTGTTTGTCATGAGGAAAACGGAAGACAACATAACCGTGTGGAATATAGGAGGTTTGAATGAAGCGTGAGTAAAAAGCATGTTCAAAATGAAGATCATTTGTTTTCTTTTTGTTTTCTGTGTTCCTTATTCTTTTACAGGGAGTTCTTTGACTCAAAGAAGAGGCAACATGAAACAGAACTGGAGCTGACATGAAGTGAAGATTTTGAAGGTTTCCTTAGGAGTGGCTATATTTGATAAGATTGGAAATGAGCTCATCAGTGGGATAGCTAAGGTTAGATGTGTCAGGGACAATGTTGGAGAGACTTGAATGGTTTGGACATGTCCAGAGGAGAGATGGCGAGTACATTGTTAGAAGGACAATAGTGATGAAGCTGTGATGCAAGAGAGCTTAAGGAAGAGTTAAGAGAAGGCTGTAGTTGTAGGGAAGACATTAGGGCAGTTGGTGTCAGAGAGGAGAATGCAAAAGATAGGCTTAGAGGGAAAAGGATGGCAAGCTATAACGACTTAGAGGAAAAGAAGAGGCCTGTGTTCCTGCAAAGGAATACAGTTAGTCATTACCACGATTCACATAAGTGAGAGTACAGAAAAAAGGTCGCATGGTAAAAAAAGAAAAAAAAAAACAACACCCTGGTCAATAATCTCATTAAACAGGATGAAGTCTATTTGTGCAAAAATCATCAGATTTAAGTGTAGTATATTAGTTATGCTAATTTGCAGTGCAAGCATTTGTGTTATGATGACTCTAATCCAATTACATCACAGCCAATTACATCCAATCCAACTCATCCTTTTATGTTATTTAAAATTACCTCCTCATTAGAAATGCCGATAAAAGAAAATGAAAAATATTTCTTCAAGAATTGTACATTCACAATAGTTAACGTACAAAATCATCAAGGCAGACACATGAAGAGAAAATCGTTAATGAGATAAATAACACGTAATTCACCCGTAACACATGGGAATTCAATCTTGTTTGACTTCAGGAGATTGTTCATGGATTACCGTGATTGCTGTAGAGTGTGCAAAAGAAGAACAGAATACATTGTGACAGTGCAAGAAAGACAGGCTATGGAGTGTAATAGCACGATAAGGATACCACTAGTATTCTTTATCACTCACTCAATTATGTTGGCTTGTAAAACTAATCGACAACTCTATTAAAAAAAGAGACCCTACAGTGTGGGGTTAAATAAAAGCAAATTACATTACCTCATTTTTCACACTTAAATATTCTCACACCTCTTCCCAGACCCTATCCCATTTATCCTCATCTCCAACTAGGTTCTCTTAGGCAGAGAACAAAGGATTTTTTTTCCTGTCTTTTTTTGACCATCCTGGTTTTATTAAAAGTTGACTAATGTTTGATGTGCAGGTCTGTATTTCATTGTGGCTTTTTAATCACCAAGCTTTCACTGCCCTCGTACAGCGGGGTGTTGTACTGTCAAATCGATTCAAAAAACTTATCTTTCTTAACACCAGCATCCACAAGGAGGGCCCCGCCCTGACAGAAGTCCCAAACACCACACAGACTGTAAAACTTTGACCACAGCAATTTGTTAATAGTTTGTTTGAATGCTTATTTATTTATTTATTTATTTATTTGTTTGTTCTATTTTAAAGTACTCAAATGTATAAAGTATACTCTATTAGCATCCTGATGTGAAAGGGAAAAGTTCCGACAAAATTCCAAGCATTCAATCTCCATTTTAATTGGTATTTGCTCCATAATTTTTCAGGTTATTTTTGGCATGTGATGTCTCTCCTTAAAGATGAAAGGTAATTGGGTATGTAGATGTGATGTAGTCCCGTTCACTCGCTAAAATACAAGTACCAACTATCTTGCTTTTTGTGTTTGGAGAAAATATTGTGATCAAATATTAGTTAGGTTTTTACTCTGTCTTGAAGTGATGAGTTTATCTGCCACCAAAGTAAGTTTCCGTTTCAGTTTTCAGAAGTAGTCATTTACAGTGTTGGGCACGTTACTTTAAAAAAGTAATTAGTTACATTACTCACTACTTCTTCCAAAAAGTAACTGAGTTAGTAACTGAATTACTCTATAGTAAACGTAACTAGATACCAGGGAAAGTAACTATTTCCGTTACTTTAAAAAGAACTTGTTGTAAGTCAAAGAATTTGAAATTTTCTGAGCAGTATTCGAGTCAGTGGAATAGAGAAGAACAGACAGGTAGTTAACTTGTTAGGTGCTTCAGCAGATTTGAATTGCTTACCACAGATGTTGACAAAAGCTTTGCCACGGGACATAAATTACACATTACATGCAGGTTCTTTCCTTTAATTTCGACAAACTTGAAATAGTGTCTATATCTCCACCTCTTAAAGGACAATTTTCCTTCTGACTGCTCTGCCATCCCGACCCTGTGCATCTGTTTTGCGTATGTGTGTTTGCCGCACGCGCTGTTCCGGGTTGCTTGTGAAATCACCGGCTCTGATTTATGGGGTCAGATTAGTCTCATAAGTACACGCACACGTTTAACAGGAAACACACACGTATTGACCCCATACTGATTGGCTTACCACGACACATGACTCTAACCCTCAGCCAATCACAATCACTTCCATCGCATCTCTCGAGGGGATGCATTTAGGTAGGCTCGTTTCCCTTGCCTGGCACGGCCAGACTGTTCTCCCTGTATTTTTCAAACACTGAGAGAAAAAGTCTCTGAACCAGCCCATTAACGGCCTGTCGAGCAGGTACAAAATCAATCGACAAATCAGATTTGTAAATTTGCGTGACGTGTTCTTAACGAGCAACGTCACTCTTGCGCGTCGGAAGTCGTCTCCACAACAACACAGATGGTGAACAGGAGAGCCGAGAATATGTTCCAATCCACGGTAAAATCAGTTTTAAATTACCAAAAACACATCGACACGAGTCATTGACAACAGTCTGTCTCGCGCTAGCCATGTTGAATAAACTCCGCTCTCCTCGTATGTTTACTTCCGCGCGCAAGTCCCTCGTCCTGCTCTCGTCGATTTATTAACGTCACGTCTGCCTGTCGCTGATTGGTCCACTCCGCTGTCTGTTTGCTTGGGCTTGCTCCGCCCTGGAAATTGTATCCGCTGAATGGTGGCCAGACTCAATAGCTGGAACAGCGGTGAGTCTGGTGTACCAGGCAATCGTTTCCCGACAATTCACGTCACCATCAAAGCGCCTGCCGTC
Source organism: Corythoichthys intestinalis (assembly GCF_030265065.1). NCBI lineage: Eukaryota > Metazoa > Chordata > Actinopteri > Syngnathiformes > Syngnathidae > Corythoichthys > Corythoichthys intestinalis. The sequence goes on from NC_080400.1 coordinate 37,690,688, forward strand.
CTCAAGATGGAAGCAGAATTATTGCTGCCTGACAGTGGGAGATGGGAACAAGGCTAGCATCAGGTGTAGCAAACACAGAAACGTTACCAAACTTTGGAAAGCATTGTCTAATTGAATGAGCAGGGACAAACAGCTTGGAGTCAGAAGTACATGCGCTATTCTTGAATCTGAACGCACCCCAAGTCTTGGATGACAAATCAACAGAGCAGAGAGTCGACTCGACACGACTGGTAGTTTCTTCAATTTATTCAGAGTAAGTAACGCACCGCTTTTGACCGTCAGTAACGGTAACGGCGTTGTAACGGTGGAAAAAGTAATTAGTTAGATTACCCCATTACTGAAAAAATAACGCCGTTACGTAACGCCGTTATTTATAACGGGTCCAGGGTTATTTATAACGGCGTTACTCCCAACACTGGTCATTTAGTTTACCCTCTAATACATGGGTGTCCAAACCTGTCCTCAAGGGCCGCTGTGGGTCCGGGTTTTTGTTCCTACCAATCGAGCACAGACAGTTTAACCAATGAAGTTTGTGCTAAAACAAGCAGCACCTGACTGCAATCAACTGATTACACTTGTGAGACACCAGATTGGTGAAAGGTCATCCTCATGATGGGTTTGAACAAAAACCTGCACCCACTGCGGCCCTATGTGGAATAGTTTGGACACCACATTACAGCTCCCATTAACTCTTCTAAATTAGCTCAAATTTCTCTTTTCCAGTTTCTTCTTCTCTCATCCAACCTATCTCTGTGATGACTGACCCCATCTTTTGAAGAGTACTGTAGTTTGAGGCTGTGACTGCTTCAAAATGTCCTACCAAAGAGAAGACGCTTGGTATAATTTTCTTTTTATCTCTTCATCCTACCATCTCTCTAAGTGTGGTCTATTATTACTATCTACTGATGGATGAGGAGAATGGTTGTAGAAGCGAATGTGCACCTAGTGCACCTAATCATGCCTCCAGGTCAGTCGTTCTTAACCTTATTTGTTGCTCTTGTGCAACAAACATCAGAAATATCAGGCAGTCTAAAAGTCTAAATTTTTAAGTCTAAATGTGTTGAATTACTGTAGTTTTCAAATGACTTCTCCATAATAATGAAGTTAGAAGAATGAAGAATATGAAGAATGAAGAATATTTTATATTGAAGAGTATTTTTAAGAGAAAGCAGCAAGAAGGAAGAAGTTATAGGGGGACAGGAAGGAAAATAGAAAAGGAGAGACAACAACCAAACAACAAAAAGTAGTGCTATCGTTAGCTAATTGTATTACGGGTTGACACGGGCCTGATGACCGAGGAGAAAAAGGAGGGGGGGCATTCAGAAAGAGATATGATTAGGTGGGGTGGAGCGTACACAAACCGGCAATGTGAGGTGTACTGTAGAACCCAGTATTGTATGTGAGGATGTATTCACATCCTATTCTATGCTGCCTGATCGCTAATCCTGGCACCAATAGTATTTCCTCTTGAGTGTGTTTAATTGCACCCACAGTCATGCATGAATCCCATCAGACGTGTGATAGTCCTGAAGACAAGTAGAAATGCTGTGCAGGGATCGCATCAGGGTTACGGCCCCTCGCCAGCCAATCATGGAGGGTAAGCTAGCGCAGCCCGTCCCTCCTCCGGCAGTTCCAACAAGGGGGCTGACATCATCCCGTCGAAAGAAATGAAGAGGAATCCAGTTGCACCTAATCATGCCTCCAGGTCAGTCATTCTTAACCTTGTTTGTTGCTCCTGTGCAACAAACATCAGAAATATCAGGCATTCTAATTACCAGCCAATTGAAAATTTATATACTTATTTTTCAGTTAACTTCTGCATAAGAATGAGGATTGAAAAGTTACAATAAATAAATAAATAAATTGCTTGTCAGCAAGAAGAAGACAAAACAGTAGACATGATGGACATTCGTTAAGGAAGTCGGCCTTTCAGTAATTGTGCTTGCCATGGAGCAGAGGTCAGAGGTAAATGCCATATGTAGATATGTCTTGCTCTAATGAGGGGGGGAGTACATATTCATAAAAAAGCACTTTCCTGGATCCATATTCTCACACACACCTGCAACAGATGCACAATGTTGATGACTTAGAAGTATACAGCCTTAGTAGCAGTTTCTATCAGTCATGTAATCAATAATTTCCTCCAACAATGGCTCTGCATTCTCATATATTTCAAATTACTTTTTTATAAGTTTGATGTTGAACAGTGTAAACTTTCATAAGTTACAGATATTGACTTTATTATAAGATAGACCAGTCTTACAACAGGCAGATGCGGATCTGTGTAAGTAGCCCATGCCGTGGACACGTTGCCCAGAAAAGCTACCAAGTCATGGGCAATATTATGTTCATTTATGTAAATCTGGCAACATTTGGCACATTCCGTTCAAAGACGGTTCTCTCACTTTTCAATTTATTATGTCCCTTGGTATGGCTTCAAAAACTGATTTTTTTTGTTATTGATATTTTTATACCTGATTTTTATATTTACTGAATGTACAATGGATTTTTAATAGTCCAATAGTTTTTGATGGATACAGAGGTGGTAATAATTTGTTTGAACACTGTCTTTTTAGTCCTTGGTCCTAATGTATTTATTTTGTCACCGGACCACAGTCAGCTCTTTTCAGGAACACAATGAAGAATGAGTGCCAAAGGAAAGGGGACGAGTAGGAGGACAAAGAAGGGGACAGAGCAATGGCATTTGGGCCATTAATATCATACCCGCGCCCAGCTCATATCTTTACAAGTCAACATTTAGAGGACAATGAAGCTGAAAGTGCACTGCATGGCAAATTTCAACTGAGAGTCTTCAGAAGTTTTTACCTGAATTTGTGTACCGGCGTACAAGTATGTGATTACGTGGCTCAAGTAGTCACACACTATTGCTGTTTTACTGATAGAGTTTGGTTGCTTTATTTTTATTGAATTTATGCCCCCCCCCCCCCCACACACACACCCTCTGAAAAAAGAAATCAATAAATCAATTAGGACTTGACTACAACATTTATTAAGAAATGGCTATATATTCCCCTCCTGGGTATGACATTATTTGCCACACAATCAGACCCGTGCCGCCCGTAAAGCAATTTAAGCAACCGCCTAAGGGCGCACCAGCGTCCAAAAAGGCGTCAAGTAAAATACTCAAACAATATTTGATGAAAGCAGTATTCAAAAAATTATACAAAACAATAAAACAAAAGAACAACAAAACCGTTCATAATAAGTCTTTAAATAATAATGAACTGATCATTTTTCTAGTGTGCCTTCTGCCAGTTTCACTTTTTCCTGGGATGCCATAATTTCACCACGGACCCTAGTCTCACCACCCAGCAGGCCAGCGAGCTACCTAAAGGTGCTATTTTTAGCCTCCGCAATTGAGCGACGTTACGGTGACAAGCCAACTTCATGAAAAGACAAAAGCCCTTCGGGTCAGAAGAAAAAGAAAGAAGACATCAAAGACGTGAAGAAAAACAGAGGTTTGTTGTGATGATTTTTTTCAACAGCATAAGCACGTAGACTTAGCGCAACTGCAAGCAAGCGATTATTTACATAGAGCTTATATGACTTAGTGCTAAAGCAAAATTATACTGTATCATTAGCCAGGCTGTTGTTTTAGAAATATTTTCAGTATTCAGCCGGCTGTGGATTAGTTACAGTTAAATTTACTCCCCCTCCAATTCTAGAGAAATTTGGACAAAGTGTATGGGAGACTAAATTTGTCTTGCTTGTTTTAATGTGATGTGAACCATTTTTACCTTGTGTTAAATTGTGCTTTTCAAATAAATTTGCCTTGCCTAAAAGTGCCAAGGTTAATTAAATAAATACAACATTAAATATGGAATTAATAATTTCAAGGTTCTGTTGTATGGGGGACTAAAAGTGCCACGGATTTAAAATGCAAACATTTGTTATTAAATGTGTCATTAATTCATTAAAATGGGGATTCATGTAAAAACATATTCAATTTATTATTATTATTATTTTTTTGCTATCATATATTATTCAATTCATTATTATTGGATAGTCCTGTGTAGTTGTCGTGCTTCAAGAATTATTTTCTTTTAACTACGCCCATCAAAGATAGTGGTCGGATCCAATACACTGGTACAGTAGGCTGCAATAATTCAGGCGCTATTATGGTTGTGTCATGCTGGTTTCACGATCAACAGCTATTTGACTAATATAATGTAACATTCTACTTTCTTCTTTTTGTAGATGCTCTTCTGAAATATTTTCTTTCTACCTCTGTACATCCAGGGTCATCTTTTACAGCGAACTTATCCACATCAGCACCAAGTCCAAGCCCACCAAGTCCAGGAAAGAAGTGCACCTTCCACAAAAACTGTCATATGAAAGTGCAATAGATGCTTTTGCTTTTGCAAAAAAGTTCTATTTTAAAGTGTTCTGTGTGTTTTTATAGAATAGGTTTGTGTGGGTTGGGTGTTAATCATATTGTAATAACAATTGTAATTTTTTTAATGCATTTGTTTTTGAAGTGTTTTCATGGGTGCTTTGAATAGTTATTGCAGCATTTTTCTTTTAATTTCTGCACTTGATAATTGTCTTTTTTTATATAATAAATTATAAAGAGATAACGTGCTTTTTACAGGGGGTGGGGGGCGCCAATGAATATGTTGCCTAGGGCACCAAATTGGTCAGGAACGGCCCTGCACACAATGTGCATAACCAAATAAAAGGTATGTTTAATCTGATTCTGAGTTTGTCAAACTCCCATTCTGTGAATACGCTTCTGTTGGATTATGGCGTTTAAGCAACTAGCTGCTGCATGTGTTCCTCGTCATGTTTTCTATGAATTTTAGATTAAGACAAACATTGACATCCTTTGACCTACTAGTTTAGAATACAGAACCTGACAACTTTTGCTCTAATTGCTCAGCTGTTAGACTGTAACCTTCTCTGTTCTGTTTGCTGGCTTTGAAGGAACACTCACCAAGTCTTTACAGACACTTGCAAGTATTATAAAAGACCAGTGTGTTGCATTTAGATTATTCAACACCCAAGCCTTGTGTGAACAGGCTCTCCCTTTCAAGGCAAATCCTCTTGGAGTCTTGTACACTTCAATGGCCTTCTCTGTCATGTTCATGCATTCCTGGAAAGATGCTTGGGGGATGCCATGCAGTTCCATAGTCATGGCCAGCACAAAGTAAAATGTTTTTACACATAGCCAGGTCATGTGAGATATTATATATATGGCGGAAAAAAACTTAGGAGACTTGAAGTTCCGCTCAGAGACCCCCAATTTGTCCAAATTTCAAAATTGTCCGATTGGCATGTGTGATACATCATTGGAAAGCTTAAAATCTGTTTTCTGGGGGAAGAAAAATTTTGAACAGGAGGGCATTTAAAAAAAAATCAAAAAAAAAAACAGCAAAACCCTAACTGGAGGCGAGCGGGCGCAAGAGAAGAATTAAGGACGCCACAATTTTAACGAGATATTATCGCGTACTTACCTTGTTTCGATCCAAAAACGCCATGTAGCATGTATCACTGAGTGTCAAGACACAGCTGTGAATGGCCACAGCCAGATTTTGGGGGGAATTTATGGGTGAAACATGGTCATATAACAAGGGTCGCGATGCAGAAATCGCAGACAAGGAGTGGTTGAAATGTTCTTTTTCATATAGTAACCCTTTTAAACGGTATTTTTTAATTTTTCTTTGTTTGCATGATTATTTATCTAACAAATCGGGGAAAATATGACAGTAACAAAAAAAAATACATTTAAGCGATAGTTATGAGGTAGATATCCGTGACTTTTTTACAGATGCCAAATTTTTCATTGTGACGTAATTTGTTTAAAAGTTAAGAATATGCGAGTGAATATTTTTTTTAAAGTCGTTTTCTTTTCTTAAACTAAATATTAGACATCAATTAATGATTCCAAGCTAAAAATGACAGACATTTTTAATAATAAATATAAATACTTATCTTCTTTTTATGGCTAGTTTGAAACAAAAGCGGTTGTGCGACGTCTGTAAACGGAGCTTTTCAGGGTAAACGGACAAATTAAAAATAGTTTGGGGGCTTAATGCACCATGAATCTGCTATGGCAGCATTTAGACATATTGTTCTATCAAACACAACAGTTGTTTTGGCCTAAAATACTGCAGTTTATTTTAAAGAGGAGTGCAAGAGCAGAAACTGCTTTTTCAGTCTTGTATGTGCTTTCCGCCATATATATATATATATATATATATATATATATATATACAGTGCCTTGCAAAAGTATTCGGCCCCCTTGAATCTTGCAACCTTTCGCCACATTTCAGGCTTCAAACATAAAGATATGAAATGTATTTATTTTTGTCAAGAATCAACAACAAGTGGGACACAATCGTGAAGTGGAACAACATTTATTGGATAATTTAAACTTTTTTAACAAATAAAAAACTGAAAAGTGGGGCGTGCAATATTATTCGGCCCTTTTACTTTCAGTGCAGCAAACTCACTCCAGAAGTTCAGTGAGGATCTCTGAATGATCCAATGTTGTCCTAAATGACCGATGATGATAAATGGAATCCACCTGTGTGTAATCAAGTCTCCGTATAAATGCACCTGCTCTGTGATAGTCTCAGGGTTCTGTTTAAAGTGCAGAGAGCATTATGAAAACCAGGGAACACACCAGGCAGGTCCGAGATACTGTTGTGGAGAAGTTTAAAGCCGGATTTGGATACAAAAAGATTTCCCAAGCTTTAAACATCTCAAGGAGCACTGTGCAAGCCATCATATTGAAATGGAAGGAGCATCAGACCACTGCAAATCTACCAAGACCCGGCCGTCCTTCCAAACTTTCTTCTCAAACAAGGAGAAAACTGATCAGAGATGCAGCCAAGAGGCCCATGATCACTCTGGATGAACTGCAGAGATCTACAGCTGAGGTGGGAGAGTCTGTCCACAGGACAACAATCAGTCGTACACTGCACAAATCTGGTCTTTATGGAAGAGTGGCAAGAAGAAAGCCATTTCTCAAAGATATCCATAAAAAGTCTCGTTTAAAGTTTGCCACAAGCCACCTGGGAGACACACCAAACATGTGGAAGAAGGTGCTCTGGTCAGATGAAACCAAAATTGAACTTTTTGGCCACAATGCAAAACGATATGTTTGGCGTGAAAGCAACACAGCTCATCACCCTGAACACACCATCCCCACTGTCAAACATGGTGGTGGCAGCATAATGGTTTGGGCCTGCTTTTCTTCAGCAGGGACAGGGAAGATGGTTAAAATTGACGGGAAGATGGATGCAGCCAAATACAGGAACATTCTGGAAGAAAACCTGTTGGTATCTGCACAAGACCTGAGACTGGGACGGAGATTTATCTTCCAACAGGACAATGATCCAAAACATAAAGGCAAATCTACAATGGAATGGTTAAAAAATAAACATATCCAGGTGTTAGAATGGCCAAGTCAAAGTCCAGACCTGAATCCAATCGAGAATCTGTGGAAAGAGCTGAAGACTGCTGTTCACAAACACTCTCCATCCAACCTCACTGAGCTCGAGCTGTTTTGCAAGGAAGAATGGGCAAGAATGTCAGTCTCCCGATGTGCAAAACTGATAGAAACATACCCCAAGCGACTTGCAGCTGTAATTGGAGCAAAAGGTGGCGCTACAAAGTATTAACGCAAGGGGGCCGAATAATATTGCACGCCCCACTTTTCAGTTTTTTATTTGTTAAAAAAGTTTAAATTATCCAATAAATTTTGTTCCACTTCACGATTGTGTCCCACTTGTTGTTGATTCTTGACAAAAAATTAAAATTTTATATCTTTATATTTGAAGCCTGAAATGTGGCGAAAGGTTGCAAGGTTCAAGTGGGCCGAATACTTTTAATATCCTATTAACTGAAGGGGTTCACATACTTTTTTTTTATATATACAGTGCTGCTCAAAAGTTTGTGAACCCCCTCAACATTTTGGAATTTTCTATTATTTCAACCTGATTTCCTAATCAATCAATTCAGTAGTTTTTTTTTGTTTTTTTAACAGTTGTGTTGTCGAGACTAAATTAAAAAGAGTTTTCATCAACTGATGTAGGTGCAAAATTGAACTGTTTGGTCACAACCAAAACCGCCATGTCTGGCGAAAAGTCAACACTGCATACCACCAAAAGAACCTTCTCCCAACAGTGAAGCATGGAGGTGGGAATGTCAAGATCTGGGCTTGCTTTTCATCCTCAGGACCTGGACAACTCCACATAGTCCAGGGAATCATGAATTCTGAGGAATATTGTCAAATCCTAGAACATAACCTGATGCCATCTGTTTTGAAGTTAAAGCTTGGCAGAAGGTGGATCATGCAACATGATAATGATCCAAAGCATTCCAGCAATACAACCAAGGAATGCCTGAAAAAGAAGAAGATTCGTGTTCTGGACTGGCCCAGTCAAAGTCCTGACCTAAATCCCATTGAAATGCTGTGGCGGGACCTGAAGCGAGCAGTTCATGCCAGACGCCCATCAAACCTCTCTCAACTGACTGCGTTCTGCAAGGAAGAATGGGCAAAAATCCCCCAAAGTAGATGTGAGAGGCTGATTAGTCACTACAGAAACCGTTTGGTTGAGGTAATCTCTGCAAAAGGAGGCGCAATATCCTATTAACTGAAGGGGTTCACATACTTTTGCACACATGATATCTGAGTTTTTCTTAAATCAACCACTTTTGTTAAATAAAGAATGACAATATAACTATTTCTTTTGTTTCAGTCCATTATTTGGAATGTCAGTATTGTGGATTTGGGTATAACTTAACATTTAATAAGGTTATTTTAGTTTTTTTTTACAAAAAATCTGACCATCGCTGTGGGGTTCACAAACTTTCGAGCAGCACTGTATATATATTGAGATAGGATGTGGTAATTACTTTTATTTTTAAATTTTAATCATACAACTGGTTCAAATTCTGTTCTTTTAATGTACTGTGGACATCTGTGTGTGGTCATATGTGCGTGTGGGCAGTAAAAGTCAACAATTCAAGCATGTTCTCAAAGGCAAATTTAAAAATCAAGTTTTGTTACTGTTCGCAATGTCTCTAAAACTCGTTCTCCACTGTACATGGATTACAATCCTGTGTAGTCAAATTGATACGAGAATACAGACATAAAAGTACTAGAGGAACAGTTCGGAAGGGTTTACAATTATTTCATACGTTTTGTTATTTTATCTGTTCAATTACTGTACATTGTGATCTGTCTGCAGTTCCAAATGGGATTATAGACTTTTAGGTCACAATATGCTCTTATAATGTGTTGGCCACGACCACAGAAAATAAAAAAATGAACTGTTGCTGCTCAAGGTGCCTCAGTACAGAAGATATTAAATTCACATCAGCTGAAAGAAATTGTGACTCAGCATGTCATGCCTCACTCATATTGCGATGCCAAAATGAATCAAACCAAAGAAACAGTGAAATATTCTGCAAAAAATGCTGATGTAAAGACTGAAAACTGGCTAAACGACTCTGGCCTCCTTCTTAGGAAGATTAGATTGATTAGGAGAAAATCTTTATGTGAAGATGAAACTAGAGGCAATGCCGCCCTCCAATACAGATGATGAATGGATGGTTTGAGCAGGAAAGAGTTGCTTCTTTGCTGCTTTTTGCTTCTTATAATACACTATGATTTTTTTCTAGGATGCAAGAGAATGTGCCGAAAATGCATTTTAAATAACACAGAAAAGTATGGTTCACCCTTTAATGAAGATACTGTAATCCTAGCATTCAATACTGCATTCACAATCTGCCTCAATTTATGCACCTTATATTTTGACCACACCTTAAAATACACTTAATAAAAGGCAAACTGTCCACCAGTATCAGTGGACATTTTTGAGGACTGTAAGAAAAAAAAGCAAGAAAAAACATTAACGCTTCATATGCCATTATTTTATTATTTTTTTATCGATTAGTGTTTTTATTTATAAATGTCATCAAAATACACAGAGGGGGTAGTAATGCCTTACATCTACTCCATTACATTTACTTCATTAACCTTTTGAGAAAAAAAATATTTTTAATAGTAGTTTTACCACACTACAGTGGGGAGAACAAGTATTTGATACACTGCCGATTTTGCAGGTTTTCCCATTTGCAAGCCATGTAGAGGTCTGTAATTTGTATCATAAGTTCTCTTCAACTGTGAGGGACGGAATGTAATACAAAAATTCAAAAAAATCACATTGTATAATTTTTAAATAATAAATTTGTATTTAACTGCATGGAATAAGTATTTGAAACATTTAAGAACCCCTCCTGTTCTCCACTCATTACCGGAAGTAACTTCACCTGTTTGAACTTGTTACCTGTACAAAAGACACCTGTTCACATGCTCAAACAAACAAACTCCAACCTCTCCACAATGGCCAAGACCAAAGAGCTGTGTAAGGACATCAGGGATAACATAATAGACCTGCACAAGGCTGGGATGGGCTACAGGAAAATAAGCAAGCAGCTTGGTGAGAAGGTAACAACTGTTGGAGCGATTATTAGAAAATAGAAGAAGTTCAAGTTGACGGTCAATCTGCCTAGAACTACACGGCAGGACCTGGTCAATGACCTGAAGAGAGCTGGAACCACAGTCTCAAAGAAAACCATCGGAAACACATTACGCCGTCATGGATTAAAATACTACAGTGCACGCAAGGTCCCGCTGCTGAAGCCAGTGCATGTCCAGACACGTCTGAAGTTTGCCACTGACCATCTGGATGATCCAGAGGAGCAATGGGAGAAGGTCATGTGGTCGGATGAGACCAAAATTGAACTTTTTGGTCTAAACTCGGCTCGTCGTGTTTGGAGG